>NC_091437.1:47147431-47447431 GCF_964237555.1 Oryctolagus cuniculus
CAGGAAAGCAGTAGAAGATGGCCCAAGAGCTTGGGCCCCTACACTCGTGTGGGAAACTCGGAAGAAGCTCCTGGCTTCGAATCAGCCCAGATCTGGCCGTTGCGGCCATTTGAGGAGTGAACAAGTGGATGGAAAATTTCACTTTCTCCATAAAATTTCTCTGCTTTTCAAATAAACAAATGAATATATATAAAAAAAAGAGTTGAATCATCCAAGGCAGGTGAGTAGTGTTTAAAAGTATCTTGGATGGGGGCCAGCGCCATAGCTCACTTGGTTAATCCTCTGCCTGCGGCACTGGCATCCCATATGGGCACTGGGTTCTAGTCCGGCTTGCCCCTCTTCCAGTCCAGCTCTCTGCTGTGGCCTGAGAGGGCGGTGGAGGATGGCCCAAGTGCTTGGGCCCCTGCACCCGTGTGGGGAACCAGGAAGAAGCACCTGGCTCCTGGCTTTGGATCAGTGCAGTGCGCCGGCCGTAGCGGCCATCTGGGGGGTGAACCAACAGAAGGAAGAAGACCTTTAACTCTGCTTAATAATAATAATAATAAAAAACTATCTTGGATGTTCAAGTCCTACATAGAAAGTCTAGGAACTCAGGTGTGCCTTGCACAGGGTCTGGAACACAGCAGGTACTGAATAACCGCTAGGTGACCTAAGACTCTTCCAGCCCTATGCAACCAGCCTTTCACGGGAGCCGGTCCCACCTGGACAGAGGTCAGGCCTGGCTCACCGGCAGCCACGCCTTGCCTCCCTCCAAGTTCTCTGCGATTCCTTGTTTATCTTTCCAAGAACAGCACGCAGCCTCTCCCTACTCACCCACCACACCAGGACCCCGTGAAGTCCATCGTTCTGCCAAGACTTATTGCTAATTAAGTGAACTAGGTAAGCATTAAATTAAACTAGCAGTATTCCTGCTTCCACTGCAGACTGAATAATTACTTATAATGAGCCTGGATAAGAAGTCTCTAAATAACAGAGTTAACTGTAATTAGGCTGAAAATTGAGAGAGGAGAGAAGGAGGGAGAATGAGAAAGAGTTCTTACTCTTGTAGTTAACTCAAGGACAAATTCAAATTGTTGACAGGGGAGAAATCCTTAGGCCCGTGTTGTTCTGGACAAAACAGATCCCTAGAATACGCCTGGCAGGACCGCAGTTCTCAGCTCTTTGCCAATCTGTGTTACATAGATCTGGAAACTGAGGGTCAGAGCAGAGTCGCACAGCAGCGAGTGAGTCCCTGAGAGTCACGAGGGGGCTGGGCCTTGCTGGCTGACAGAGGCCTTGGTTTCTGTGGGGACACGGAGTAGGGTTGGGGGACAGTGAAGACTCTGCCCCACTGGCACCTTGGCAGGGAGGTATGGTCAGCCAGGAGAGACAGTGGCTTGAGAACCAGGCTCCTGGAGTGGTATTGCCAGGCTTGAATCCCTCTCCTATTGCCCGGTAGCCATGTCAGCTTGTGCCAAGTTCACCCATTCCCCTGAGCCTGTTTCCTCAGGGGCAACAGTGGTATCCACCTAACAGAGTGGCTACAAACACATCTTGCTCTTAGCTGTGCCGCCAGCACTTCCTGCTCTCATCACCACTTTGAAGTTAGGAATTCAAGGGTTAGGTGTGCCTCCGCCACTCACCTGTAAGTCACTGGTCCTCTCTCAGCCTCATCTTGTCCACATGTAGAATGGGTTAATAAGGCTTCCCGTTCCTTGGTTACAGGGCAGCTTCAGGGATACTGGGTAAAAATCTACACCAACAGTGTTCAAAAAGTTAAAGAGGGGGGCAGGCACTGTGGTGCAGTGGAGTTAATGCCCTGGCTTGAAGTGCTGGCAGCCCATATGGGCACTGGTTCGAGACCCGGCTGCTCCACTTCCAATCCAGCTCTCTGCTATGGCCTGGGAAAGCAGTAGAGGTGGCCCAAGTCCTTAGGCTCATGAACCTGCGTGGGAGACCCGGAAGAAGCTCCTGGCTCCTGGCTTCAGACTGGCACAGCTCCGGTCACTGCGGCCAATTGGGGAGTGAACCATCGGATGGAAGACCTCTCTGTCTCTGCCTCTCCTCTCTCTGCGTAGCTCTTTCAAATAAATAAATAAATCTTAAAAAAAAAAAAATTAAAGAGGAGCTTCATGGTTTTGAGGCACTGTTCAAGGCGCAGTGGTGACTCCCCATTACACAGACCTCAGTTCAGGGGCCCACTGCCCTGGGCTGTTCATGACCTTCATCTTGACCTTGGAAGTCATCTTCTCTACTCTACCAGGGCTACCACTGCCCTCCAGTCAAGCTCACCTGGGGAGAGTTACCCAGAGCATCTCCAGTGACCACCACAAGGTGGCGTGTCATTGCCCACCTGCTGGCCCATGGACACCAGGTGCATGTACTTCAGAGAATGGGTTAGGCAGATGTACTGGATGACCAGGCCTTGGTGTGCCCGTCAGTTAGGGGAGACAAGGCATAGGAGGCCACACAGTCAGGCATCTCTAAGTCTCATGGCTCACCCGTGGTGAGAGCGTGAGTGTCCCTGAACCTCAGTACCCTCATCTGGACAAGAGATACCAGTGGCTCATGGTGGCACTGGGAGGACTAAGGACTAAGGACAACGTGATAGGCTGAGAAGAGGCAAATGCAGGGCCTGCAACATGGCAAGTGCTCACTGAAGAGCTACTGAGGACTCTCCTGGACAGTTCCACCACTGAGAAAGCGCATCCGTGGTGAGGGCTTAACTAGTAGGGTGGGGTGTGCAAATCTGGCTGTGCATGAGCTGTCTCCCATCTGGAACCTGCAGAACCACACTCTAGAGACAAAGCCCAAGGAGCTGCCACCGTGATGTGCTCCCCAACTGGGCATGACCTTGGAGACCATTCCAGTCCCAGCCCTCCCATTTCACACACAGATGAGAAACCTGAGACACCAAACAGGGTGATGACCCTGCCATGTCTACATAGCTCCAGCCTACCTTCCTACATATCCTGCCTGTTTTGTCTCCTGTAGAGGTTGAGATTCAAAACAGCTCAAACGGCAGTCCGAGCTGGCCCAGCACAAGTCTGGTCTCTGGAGCTCTTCCTAAACTTACAGGAAGAGCTGGACTGGAGAGGGGTGACTCTCAGAGGTCCACCTGTGTCCCCAGGTAAGGACAGGCCACTTATTCACAATGAGAGAACTTAAAAAAAGTTCATGGAAAATGGAATCAGAACATATACCTAGAAATTGGTGCTTTTGAGCCGGCGCCTTGGCTCACTAGGCTAATCCTCCGCCTAGCGGCGCCGGCACACCGGGTTCTAGTCCCGGTCGGGGCACCGGATTCTGTCCCGGTTGCCCCTCTTCCAGGCCAGCTCTCTGCTGTGGCCAGGGAGTGCAGTGGAGGATGGCCCAGGTGCTTGGGCCCTGCACCCCATGGGAGACCAGGAAAAGCACCTGGCTCCTGCCATCGGATCAGCGCGGTACGCCGGCCACAGCGCGCCGGCCGTGGCGGCCATTGGAGGGTGAACCAACGGCAAAGGAAGACCTTTCTCTCTGTCTCTCTCTCACTGTCCACTCTGCTTGTCAAAAAATAAAAAAAAAAAAAAAAGAAATTGGTGCTTTTATAAAACATTTTTCCATGACCTTTGTGAAGACCTCATATATGTAGTGATTTCAAAATTTTTTTTGCACCAAAATAAACAGTCTATACACTAGAAGTTGCAACTTAATGACTTCCTATGTGTTAGGATGTTTTGAATTTCATTTTACAAATTCCTAAAAGATTTCCTAGAAAGTGCAAATTTCCAGCTTCTCTGAAAACGCGAAGATTTGGCTACACAGAGCTCAGATCCCTAAAAGGGAGCAACTGGTCAGAGCTGAGCAGCAGTCGAACCCTCCAGGGGACAACAGCTTAACTCAATGCAGTCCCACACCTCCTGTTGCCATGGTTACACGGCTGGATTCAGTCACTATGTACCTGCTGGTCCTGATGGACATGCATTTGAGACATCTGCAAAGGCAGACAGACTCTGAACCCAGAAGAGCACATGGATCTGGAGCCCTGGGCCTAACTCGAACCCTAATCTGAGTATTTGCAACATGAGGCTGGAAATTAGCTGATTCTGCAGGGAAAAGGACTTCAGAACCACGTATTGTCCATTTCAGCCTTAATTGGGTCTTCAAAATCATATGCCTAGATCACCAGGAAGCTGCTAAGTAAGCAGATTCCAGGCTCCAGGCATTTTGCAACTTGCTCAGGTTTGAGAGACTTCCAGATTCAATCAGCCAGCCCTGGGAGGGCCTCTAGAGCCACCTCTGTGCTTTAAACATTCCTACCCGCCATCCAGCACGGGAACTAACAAAGTCACGGAATACCCATGAATGGGGGAGACACAAGTGAATCCTCTGGTTGATGGCAGGGAGCCAGGGGCTCTGTGGCTGATCCCCTCTAGAACTCAGGACCACCCATCAAACTCAGCTACTTCCATGGCGACAATGGGAAAACTGAAGCCCAAAGACAAGTTGGTCCAACGGGGAATGAATGCTCTTGATAAACCCAAGACTTGCCTTGTCTTGGAGCCCCCAAAACCTGGCACCTCCTGCCTTACCTGGCCTAGCACTCAGCAGATGGGGAGCGCTGCCCCTAGCCTCCACCTACCAACAGAAGAGCCCCTTCAACTTCATGCCCAACACCTTTCCCCATTCCTCCCCACCCAACTGTAGGCATCTGAGCTTAGCAAGTACCTCTCAAGCCCAAACTGACACCAGCTCTTAAGAGTGCTTCTGCTGGAACCTGGGTGTGCAGAGGGCAGGACAGAGGTCCTGGGGGACCCCCTTCGTAGAAGAGGAGGAACCTGACATTTTCCATAATAGCTGATGCTACAGTCCCTCGGTTCTACCAATGACATCTTACCATTCCTGAAATAAGAAGGCAGCAAACCATTGATGGACTCTTCAGCACCATATGAACTAAGGTTGGCAGGTTTGCTTTTTAAAAATTCTTCCAGGGGCTGCCACCTGCAGTGCTAGCATCCCATGTAGGTGCTGGTTTGAGTCCTGGCTTCTCCATTTCCAATCCATCTGTATGGAAGTAGCTGAGTTCGATGGGTGGTTTTGAATTCTAGGGGGGAATCTGAGCCGCAGAGCCCATAGCTCCCTGCCGTTGACCAGTGGATCCCTTTTCTGTGGCCTGGGAAAGCAGTGGAAGATGGTCCAAGTCCTTGGGCCCCAGCTCCCATGTGGGAGACCCAGAGGAAGCTCCTGGCTCCTGACTTCAGATCAGCACAGCTCTGGCGGTTGGGGCTGTCTGGGGAGTAAAAACAGCGGATGGAAGACCTCTCTCTGCCAACTGCCTCTCTATGGCTCTGCCTTTTGGATAAATGAATGAATCTTTATAAAAAAAATTTCTTCCAGTGCCTAAAATAATGGCACATCTCACAGTCGATGTGACGTGCTCAGAGAGTGAATTCTCTTTATGGAGGTGCTGGCCCCAGTGTGCAGTATGTTGCTAATTTTCATGAGACCCCTCTATGCAAATGCCATGCTCATTCCCACTTCAGGGGGTGAGAAGACTAAGAGCCTGGGTCAGCTGCCTCCCTCCTCACAGTGGTTTGGACAATGTCAGGTGTCAGCCTGGTGACGCTCTGGTGCCCAGCTGTTTGCCCGACCACCAAGGTATTTTTTTAGATGTGATTCACAACCGGTTAACTTTAAGAAAAGAGGTTTCCCTGGATAACATGGGAGGCCCATCCAATCAGTTGAAGGTCCGAAGGACATAGATGGTTTCCTAGAGAAGGAATTCTGCCTCAAGACTAACGCAGGAATCCTGCCCTATACATTTTGAATTCAACTCTTACCTGAATTACCCGCCTGCTGGCCTGCCTGATAAATTTGGAACTTGCCAGTTGTTACAACCACACAAGCCAATTCCTCAAAATAAACTTCTTTCTCTCCCCCTCTCCTCTCTTTCTGCTACTGGTTTCCAAAGAACTCCTTTATGGTGCTGGAGCTGGGAGGCTGCTTCAGTTCAAATGCAGTCTGTCCCCTTGGAAACCCAGGCTGACATTGAATCCCCACTAGGAGATGCGATCAGGTGGGCCTTCTGGAGGTGAGAAGGGCTCTGAACCCATCAATGATTCATGCACCCTTGCAAGGAATGGCCGACTGAGCAAACGGGCTCTCTAGAGAGATGGACTGCTGAAGGAGCCAGCAGGCCAGGTCTCTCGTACTTCCTTTCCCTGCCATGCAATGCCCTGCATCTCCTGGGGACCCTGCCAGCCGGAACGCCACCAGACGCAGCCTCCTGACCTTGCGCCAGAACTGGGAGTCCAAGGAATGCTCTCTTCTTTGTAATGGGCCGCGTCTCTGGTGCTGTGTGATTAGCAACAGGAAACAGATGAAGACAGACGTCAGCCCGACGCACTCCTCTGCCTGGCTCATGTCCCCAGGGAAACCCAGCTCCGGGAAGTCAGTCTTGCTGAGCCTTCCCTCACTGCCACTCTTGAGAAGACACCACCAGCACTGACCGGAGAGAGGGCCAGAGGGGCTGGCTCCAGAGGGGACGCACAGGAAGAGGCCCCAGAGACGGAGAGCAGGTGGTGCGTTTATTGCAGGCGCCCTTTTCCGGGGGTTGGGCTGGCTGTAAAGCTCTACTAGGGCCCCCAACCCCAGAACACAGACACAACAACCTGAAATCCAATCCGGTCACACATAAATAGGAGGCAGGCCGAGAACAAAGAACAGCAACAAACGAGCGTGCGGTTTCCTATGCTAGTCTGACAAAGCAGCGGCACCCCCTCCTCGCCCAGCCTCTCGTCCCTCCGTCCTCACGTCGAGACCCAGCCTTTGCTCTGGGAAGCCTGACCACCGTCGGATCCAGCTCAGCAGTGCGCAGCTGCCTTCCTGGCGGTCCCTGCAACGGCGCCCCAGCCCGGCAACTGAGTCCGGAAAACCAAGCCGCATTCGCACAAAAGAACGAACAAAAACTGCTTCCGTGGTCCTTGGCCCCTCCTAGGTCCGAGGCATTCCCCTCATGAGGAGCACCAGCCTTGAGTCAGAACAAAAACATATTGCACATGGTTACGACAGTGTTCCTGAGATCCCCCTCGCTGCACAGCCCCAAATACTGGCTTTCCATCCAGCCAATCACGGCCAGTTGATGCTGGGCTCATTGGCCCATGTCCGGCCCCATTCCCCACATCCCAGTGCCACAAAGCACATATTCCCATTAGCTTTTGCCACCGACAAAATTCAAGGCCAAGCTGGGGTTTGACCTCATGCACCGTGAGCATGAGGTGGAGGGAGGTGGGGACAGTTGGTTTCAAAGCCTTCTCTTCCCTTCAATGACCGCCCCCTCCCCCCCACACCCCTGCAGTGATCAAAGTTCGACAGGTGCACACAGCATCCACGATGTGAAATCTTCCGGAATGGAGACCCTGGAAAGCAGTTCTCCTGATTGTATGTCTTTGTAAAGGTTGTTCTGTTGTCAGCCACAGGCCCGCCACACGTTGGGTTAAAACTTAACAGCTTGTCACGTGGGACAGGCAACGTTGCAGTGAAGTTGGTTTTTCCTCCTAAGGAATTTTTCAAGTATCACACAGTCCCTGATGTAGCTTGTAAACAGACATCTTACTGAACAGAAGGTTAGATCACTTTGGGACACAGCAGCAGCACGAGAAACAGCTAAAGGCCTGAAAAGGTTGGTTCGACGACAAACACAAGAGGATTACCCACTGTGCCTTGCAAGGCAGAGGCTCAGGTGCAACGGTACGCCCCTGTGGATGGAGCTCTGGGAAGAAAAGCACCCGAGACCGCATCTTCCATGGGCCCCGGGGACAGGGTAGGTCGCTCCTGCCTTGTCAGTGGTGTAGCTGCCATTGGCAAAGAGGAAAGAAGTCTTTGCTGCTATGAACAGGACGCGCCTGCGCCCAGCTCCCAGGCTCCTGGCCTCTTCCCAAGCCTTTCTGGATTCACTGGGCCCCGGCCGTGCATCCCAGCCACACGTGGAAGATGTTTCTCAGAGGAAGGCTCTCGGGTGAGGTATGTCATGAAATGTTTGGCTTGGGGTTAGTTTTAATTGGAAAGAGCATGGATCCCTCTGTTTCAAGGCCATGGGGGTCTGGGGGAGATGGCCTCCCAGTTGCCTTGTGTGGCTCAGCGTCCTTTCCCTCTACTTGGGTCTCCAAGGTTTACCCATGTGGCCCCAAGGCGGCTTTATCTGTCAAAACAGCCGGCGGGGAACACGTGGCTCCCGCTGAAGTAGCTGCTTCCATAGGCGGTGGTGAGGCAGTGCCTGGGCTCGGCTGTAATGGCCATCTGCATGCTCAGGGACGCAGGGACGGGCACGGGACACACATCCAGGGGCTGCAGGGCGGAGTAGGGGGCATGAAGGGACGAGGCGCTGCCCCCGGAGAGCAGGCTTCCGGCACGGTGGGCCTGCAGTGAGTCCCGATAGGCCAAGCACAGGTCCTGCACGGGGGCCTGGAACTGGGCCAGGGTGGTTGTTGGCTGGCCGAGGGTGGGGTAGGCAGGGGTCTGGAACAGCACTTGGGTGGGGGCTGAGGGCGTGCCAGGCACCATCGCCAAGGCCTGGCTCTTGACTGCGACGGCATCCTTGAGGACATTGTCATAGGCTCTGAAAGGAAAAGACCTGAGTGAGACTTGGTAGTCAAACGGCCAGACATGCGCACATGCCTCTCCCTGCCATACCGCGCGGGGCCCTGAGAGACGTGACAGCTCTGCATGGCCAGGCCCTGCCAGCCTGCACTCACTGCCTGCAGCACAGCCCCATGGCCAGACAAGCTGCTCCTGCCCCATCTCTGCAGTCAGCACCCCAGAGATAACCCGCAGTTACGAGCTGGCAGGTCGGGAGCCCATCAACGTTTCCTCGTCACTGCACTCTCAGCTCCTGGCGCTGTGCGGCGCTCCAGGGGCCCGCAAAAGCACAAAGCAGCATCATGGCCTTCCACGCTCTTCTGGGCCAGTTGCACGCCCAACTGGCTGAGTGCTTAGCTAGGAGACACTGAGTGAGTTGCCCCCAGCGGTCTCACTGACCCCATCTGAAGATGGGGATGGAAACAAACTGTTTCCATCTCAGAAAATCTTTATGCAACTTTTTGGGAAAACACAACCACCAGGGGTTTCTGTAAGCAAGAAGTGAAGAGAGGCTGCAAAAGCTGAGAAGCAACATCCCAGAGCAACGACCATCAGCTACGATGGGGCCAGGCCACGGCCAAGTACCTGGGCCCCCACCAACTCTTACACCGGGCCATGTTCTCTGGCTTCAGACACCTACAAGGCCTAGGGAGCTGGACAGGCATTTCTGGACACAAAGGCAGCCCACATCAGGGACTGAGTGGGGCCCCCTTCAGGCACACAAATGCTTTTGCTCTCACTTCAGTCCCTGGGATAGGGAGGCCAGTGACCAGGTTGTGCCACTTCCTGCTGGTGGGAGACTGGTAGACCTGGTGGAGCCATACGAGCCGTTCTGCCTTGTTTGTCCACCATGCTGCGGTCACCAGGGAGCCCTTCACTCCAGAGGAGTTTACGGTATGGGTCCATGACAGCTTCAAGCAAGTGTTTACACAACACTTTCTCTCCAACATTCCCGGGGTCCTTGCAAAGAGGCTGTGGCCTCTTCTGTGAAGCCACTCAGGCTTAGCTGGCGAAGAGGCCAGCTATGCAGCCATGTCTGAGAAAAGGAGCTTATAATGAGAATTCCTTGTGTGGTGTGATTATCCCTAACATTACACTGTAGTTTGGCTCACAGAGTTCAGATGTCTACAAGGAAATGCAGTCAACCTTTCTACTCCCTGGCTCCTTGACCTTGAAAATGCAAACCCAAAACTACTGCAAATAGGAAGGACCACCTCCCCCAACCTCACTTCTATCAGAAGCCACCAGAGTCCATTTCCCATGAGACACGATGTTTGGAGGTACCACCACTGGCCCCAGCCTCAGGCAATCACCCTTGACCATAGGGGGCCTCAGGGTCAAGGGGAACCTCAGAATTTGGGAAACACAGAAGATCAGGAGAGGAACATACACCAGCAGGATTTCAATGCACGTGCTGAGATGCTCCAGGGAGTAGTTGGAGATCCTCTGCAGATCTCTGGTCCAGTAGGGAGAAAGCTGCAGGCAAATCCTGGAGGCCCCAATGCAAGCTGCAGCGACCACAGAAGGCTGGAATTTGTAGAAGACGTGATCTGAAAGAGAACCCCACAAGGAATCAGCCTCAGAAACACCCCCACAACATCCCCTCCTCCTGCACACTCCCCAGCCCCTCAGGACCCCCATGTCTGTGCTGGGTATGAGTGGACCCGTGAATTGGTTCAAAGGCTGCTCATTGCTGTCCTTTCAATTGAAGGACAATTAGAAACTGTTCCATCTTCAAACACCTTGCTTCTCTGTCTGGGATTTCTTTCTTTCTTTTTCTTTTTCTTTTTTTTTTCTTTTTAAAAGACAGAGTGGACAGTGAGAGAGAGAGACAGAGAGAAAGGTCTTCCTTTGCCGTTGGTTCACCCTCCAATGGCCGCCGCAGCCAGCGCACTGCAGCCGCGCACCGCGCTGATCCGATGGCAGGTGCCAGGTACTTATCCTGGTCTCCCATGGGGTGCAGGGCCCAAACACTTGGGCCATCCTCCACTGCACTCCCGGGCCATAGCAGAGAGCTGGCCTGGAAGAGGGGCAACCAGGACAGAATCCGGCACCCCGACCGGGACTAGAACCCGGTGTGCCAGCGCTGCTAGGCGGAGGATTAGCCTATTGAGCTGCGGCGCTGACCCTTTTCTTTTTTTTTTAAGGTTTATTTATTTATTTGAAAGACAGAGTTACAGAGAGACAGAGGCAGAGATCGAGAGATCTTCCTTCCGCTGGTTCATGCTCCAAATGGCTGCAATGGCCAGAGCTGGGCCAATCCAAAGCCAAGAGCTTCTTCTGGGGCTCCTACATGGGCTCAGGGGTCCAAGTACTTGGGCTATCTTCCCAGGCCATCAGCAAGGAGCTGGATTGGAAGTGGAGCAGCCAGGACTCAAATCAGTACCCATATGGGAGGCTGGCACTGGAGGCAGTGGCCTCACCTGCAACGCCACAGCACTGGCCCCAATCTGGGATTTGTAAGTCAGCCTAGAGCTGTGGTTTTCCAAGTATCGTCCATGGCTCTCAGGAGGCTGCAAGGGGCTTGCTGCAGGGCTACACACAGAACCACACAGTGTAGGTCCCTTCATTGGCTGCTGTGGGGGAATGCCACACCATTTCCCAGGCTCCCTTAGGGAGTATGACTGCAGCCACTTATGGTTAAGAACAATGTCTGGGCCCACAGGAGGCACTCAGTGGAAATCTGTTGAATGAATCAGTGAGGGGCTCCACGAGCTGGTAATTCACAATTGAAACTGACACTTCACTTAGGTTTGCTAAGGAATCTTACCATCCAGCAAAGACAGCTGGCAACATAGCAAAGCTGGTACCACACACGTGCAAAGGCAAACAGGCGAACTTTCCATAGTTTTAAGGAATGACACTTGATTTACAGTGCATTACATGGTTATCTTAAATTTTTTTAAGATTTATTTGAAAGGCAAGGTGAAAGAGAGAGAAAGAGAGAAAAAGAGACCTTCCATCTGTTAGTTCACTCCCCAAATGGCCACAACAGTCAGGGCTGGGCCAGGCTGAAGCCAGGATCCAGGAATTCCACCTTGGCCTCTCATGTGCATGGTAGGGGCCCAAACTGGCTCTCTTCCACTGCTTTCCTGGGCACATTACGGGAAGCTGGTTCAGAAGCAGAAATGGTAGGACTGGAACTGGCATTCAAATATGGGATGCCAGTGTTGTAAGCCACAGCTCAACCCACTATACCACAACACTGGCTCCAGTGGTCTAAACTCTTCAGGATTTTCAATGACTTCAACTTTTGCCTTATAACGTATCCATCAGTTAGGGTAGTATTACAGCTGTAGACATAGCCACAGAGTCAGTTTCCCCAGATTCAAATCCTAGCCATGACAGTGGCCAAGTTATTTCACCTCTTACGCATCACTTCCTTCATTTGCAAAATGGGAATGACAGAAACAATTCTTTGTGTGGGGTAATGTTGGCAAAGCTCTAAACCAAGGTATCTGCACAATAAGAACTCAATGCATAGTATCACAACCACTGATAATGCTAGTCATAACTATTTTGGTTTGTGGCAGGGTATTGTGTGGTTGTATGGGCGGCATTTCTGAATCACTGTTTTCTCCTAACACCTAGATTTTAATACACTGGGAAAAGTGGGTTCCAAGGCAGAGTCCCCAAGTTGGGTTACTTTCTTTGCTAAAGCAGATGTAAACATACTCCCCTCCCTCCAGCCTATCCGTATGATGCCAACTCTTCAGAAGCGATGGATTTTTGCGAACCTGTGCTGGTTCAATCTTTTGCAGTATTCCAGGTTTCCATAAGAAAAATTACTAGCTGATCTCTGAAATTTGTAAGGTACTTTCCGCCCGTGTATAAGCTGCTGTTTATTTTACATGGCATTGGTAACACCTGTGGCAAATCTGTGCTCAGTCTTTTCTGACCTCCTTCAAAAGTGGGAATGACCTGGATACACAGGCCCCAGTGCATAAGGCAGGCCCTCTAGCATGGGCACTTGGCGCAGCAAAGATGCCACACCCTGCATCAGGGCGCCTGGGTCTGAGTGCCGGCTCTGCTTCTGATTCCAGCTTCCTGCTACTGTGTGCCCTGGGAGGCAGCAGGTAATGGTTCAAGTACTCGAGTCCCTGCTATGGGAGGGGAGACCGCGATTGAGTTCTGGGCTCCCGGTTTTCAGCCTGGCCCAGTGCTGGCTATTGGGGGCATCTGAGGAATAAACCATTGGGCAGAAGATCTTTTATCTGTCCCTCAAACAATAAGTAAAAATATAACAGAATCAGAAGGTCCCCTTTGGAGGGACATGGCCATTCGAGCCACCCAAGCCCAGCTCCTCTTCTGCCTTGGGCCCCACCGTGTCGCTGTTCTCACCTTGCAGGGTGACCTCGAGGAAGTAATGCGCGTACTCCTTGAGGCACTCTTTGGTCTTGCGGGGACAGGTGGTGGGCCAGGTGTGGCAGTGGTGGTCCTTCTGGCTGACGGAAGCCAGCAGGTAGTAGTCCAGGAAGTGGGCGGGCGTGGGCAGGCAGAGGTTCCAGCCGAAGGCCTCCAGGAGCAGCAGCTCTGTGCTCAGCAGCTCCTTCTTGGTGAGGGTGAAGCTCTGGCTGCTCAGGATCCTCGCACTGTTAATCTGCTCCAGCTTGGGCACGCGGTCTTCCCTGTCCTCAAACTTACCTGTGGAGGGAGATGGAGCAAACGTTACCGGGAGAGACTTCCGCGATCATGTCCAGCTGTGTGATCATGGTAAGGGGTCTCACCTTCTCTGTGGCTCAGCTTCCTCATGGGTCACATGGCCCTAGTACATCACAAGGCCCTTGTTAGATTCAACGAGAACATGCACATCAAATGCGCAGACCAGCACCTGAGTCGCAGAAGGCGCTGAAGAGCAGTCAGCACCAGCAGCCAGAAGCTGGGAGGAAGGGGCCCCACCTCCTGCTGGCCCTCACCAATCCAGGCTGTAATCATGACCTTGTAAATCTGACCTTGGCCCTCCAGATGTGGAAAAGCCCTTCACCGGCTCCCTGCTGTCCGCACCACTGGGGTCAAGGAACAGAGGCATTTCCATATCCAGCCCTGCCGTCCCCAGCTGTGGACTGCTCCTAGGGGCAGGGGGAGCTCCTCCTGTACGGAGGGGCAATGCCCAGGGGCTCTGGAAGGGACATGACCGCTCCACTGTGTGAGTCTCCACAGCACGGGGCTTCCCCAGCCTCGGGTTCCACACAAGGGAGACACCACCACCACCGGGCTGTGGACCTCAGCACTGGCAGTTCTTTGAACCCCTGTGTTTTCCCTGACCCCCAGCCTGAACACTCTCCCCACCCTGTCTTCATGCAGGAGAACTTGGCATGTACTAACCCTTGCAAGTCACTGCCTCCCGGAAGCCTTCCCAGACCATCTCCCAACACTCTGTACGATTCCCACTCCAGGTGGCAAGCCCCTGGAGGGCCAGGCTCCGGTCTGCTCACCTGCAGCCTGCAAGCCCAGCCTCACAGGATGCAGAGCAGCTGCTGCGTGAATGTCAGAAGAGGCGGCAAAGCACCCATCGGCGCTGATCAAGGGAGCAAGAAGCGCAGGGCTCACCCGTCTGCTCACACCTGCAGGGGCCTCTGACCCAGTTCTCACCAGCATCTCCACTTCGTGGGAGAGATAAGCAAGTCACCGCTGCAGGCTCTCTACCGCAGATGCACCGCACTCCTGAGCCGGGCCTCGAGGGATGCCTCTGGGAGACCCAACACCCACTCCAGGCAGACCAGGGTCTCTGTCGTGGCAGCAGTGCGCCAAGTCGGGGCAGGATGGCACGGATGCAGCTCCTGTCTTCGCTGGGGAGGGGCTGAGCAAGCAGCTCAGCAGTGTGGGGCGGAGACCACTGCAGACCACGGGCTAGGCAGCGGACGGCAACCCGCACTCCGCCACCTTCTGGAGCCCAGTCCACCTGGAAAAGCATGGCCCCCAAAGCACACATTGTCTCCTGTCCGTGCAAAGTTAAAGCTGCCCAACGTGGAAGAGCCTTTCTCTTGTGTGATTGGAAATCTACTGGGTGGGTCTGCTGGCCTCTGGAGCCTCACACCCAACAGTCCCTTCCCAGGCACTGGATGGGGCCAAAGGGAACGCTGACCACTCCCTGCTGGGAGTACTCTTCCCAGTACCCATCTTAGAGCTCAGTTCAGAGGCCTCCTGACCTATCAAGGCGCTTCTACAGATAGTCATGGCCAGCGCCTCCTCTAAGCCCTTTGAGGACAGGAGCCGGGTCTGGCCCCTGCGCGGCTGTGCTGCTGGCTTTCAGCACCGTGCCTGGCACTGAGGCACCCTGGGAATCTTCCGGGCAGGTGCCTAGTGAATGAACGGCGCTCTCCGCACAGTGGAATTGTGAGCCACTCGATTTTTTCTGATGCTCTTTTGTGCCTTAATGTTTCTCCAACAACTGGATATTCTTTGCACAACTCATAAAGGAAGGAAAACATTTATTTTTTGTCAGATGGTCCAGGTTTCCTTGAACCTGGTGCTCAACTGAGCCAGCCTCAGCTGAAGACGCTGAACAGATAGGAGCTCTCTTTCTTGCATGGAGCAGGAGGCGGCACAGCCCTCCAGCACAGACGTGCCTTGGCCCCGGGGGCGCCACTAAGACCTCATTCGGCTTTGCTGGCACAAGCAATCTACCCCCGGCAGCAGATGGTCTCTGCCAGACTAGGCTCATCCTCTCTTCATGCTGTGCAAACCCTTCCCAGCTCTGCTCCCAGTCCAGGCGGGTCCTCTACAGGGAAAGGGCTGCGGATTATGGAGGAAGCTGGCTTGAACAGGCATCTTCAGTGCCCCACACTGGGGAAGACCTCCTGAGGCCCCACAGCCCTGCAGGCCACACCAGGCAGAGCCGGGTCTAAATCCTCAAGGAGTTTGCTGTGAACCTAACAGCACTAAACTCCACAGGCTATTTGTTTACCATCTAGGAATAAGCTCCATGTGCAGATGAAATGATCAGGGAGAGTGGAAAGTGCGGGGACAGGTGTCGTGGCGCAGCAGGTTAAACCACCGTCTGCGACATTGTGATCCCGTATGAGTGTGGGTTCCAGTCCTGGCTGCTTCAACTTCAGAAATAGCTCCCTACTAATGCGCCTGGGAACATAGAGGACAGCCCAAGTGCTTGGGCCCCTGCCACCCACATGGGGCACCTGCATGGAGTTCCAGGCTTCTGGCTTTGGCCTAGCCCAGTCCGGGCCATTGAGGCCATGTGGGGAGTAAATCAGTGGATAGATCTCTCTATCTGTCTTTAAAATAAGTAAAATAAATCCTGAAAACAAAACAAACAACAAAACAAAACAAAACAAAAAAACCGAAAGAATGGAAAGTGCTTCTTGTGCTTCTCGCCTAGCACACGGAGGTGCTTTGTGCACCAAGCCCTGGGTCCTCATGGGTTCCTTCAGGGTCCCCGGAGGCGCGGAATAAGAAGCTGGTGGGGGATGTCAGCCTCTATTGCCCAAAAGCAGATGCAGGAGCCCCACTGTTTCCTGCTAGCTAGGCCCAGCCCAGCTCAGTCACTAGTCCCCAGCACAACACAATTCACAGCCAAAAAGATTTTATGAGTTTCCTGGTGCTGCACCTGCCCGACACACATTTCCTCCCCTCCTCCCCAGACTCCGAGTGGGGCCGGCCCTTTGTCCCCGGCCTCAGCTGCAGTGAGAACAGATGCTTGCAGGTCCTCAGCTGGGCCCCCAGGGAGGGCCAGGGGACAGAAATAGGCGACCGGGAGTCAGACAATAGCTACCACCTCGCCTCCACTCCTTGGATGCTCTTTCATTTTGAAAATGTTCAGATCCACAGGAAGGATGGAAGAACACAACAATGAACATACAAGACGCTTCCCCCAGACTTCCCAGGGCTGTTACTGAGCCACATTCACTCTGTGTTTGTGGGAACACCGGAGATCAACAGTGGCTTCATGGGAAGTTTCCGGTGGGGTGTCAGATGGGACATGCATCCACTCAAGGTCATCTTCTTATAAATCACAATGCTATTAGAAGTTCTAAGACGTCAACATTAACGCAATAACACCTTTAAAATATTCAGTCCACATCTGAGATCCTCCCCAAATGCCTTTTATCACCGCTGCTTCCTTGTCTGATCTAGGACCCAAATTCGGTTCACACACACACAGTCTGTTACACCTCTTCAGTCACCTTCATGGTTTTGGTTTTGTGGGACACTGCCTCTTGGGAAGACTCTAAGCCAGCTGTCATAAAACGTCCCACGTTCCGGATTTGCCTGTTTCTTCATGATCAGATGCAGGTTTTGACGAGAAAACTGCAGAGGTGTTGTTCTACCCTTGTTCTCAGACCCCCTCAGTTTGGCCCAGCAATACCAATGCTGTCTGACGCTTATTCACTCTTCCTGTGAAATCAATGTAACCATTGTTATTCACCTGCCAGCTGATGTCCAGGGACTCTGACCATCTTGTTTCTCAACAACCTTTAACCCCCTGGCTCGGAGCCATGGATGATCCTTGCCTAAGCTATTACAGCGGGGGTCAAAAAACTAGTTACACAAGTCCCATCGTTCCATCCACATTCGTGTTTACTTTTTTCTGTGTATTTGGGAGGAAGAGAAACAGACAGCTCCCATCTGTTGGCTCACTCCCCAGATGCCCACAACAGCTGGGGCTCGACCAGGCCAAAGCCAGCCAGGAACACCAGCCAAGTCTCCCAAGTGGGCAGCGGCCATCACTGCTGCCTCTTGGGGTCTGTAGCATTGGGAGGCTAGAACTGGAAGCCAGAGACACGAAAGGAACCCAGGTACTCTAACGTGGGACACAGGCATCTTAACTTCTAGGCTAAATGCCTGCTCCCATTCTTTTTTGATGTTCGCGTTGTCCCGAACTGGAACATAGGGGCTCTTTCAATGTACTCCTGAAATCAAAACAAGTCCCAGACCTATCGAAGTCCTCACTCCAGGTCTTGGTGGGCAGGCACACACGTGTGCCCGTGTCATTGGTGGTGGAGGTGAAGTGTGTAAGTAGCGCCTCCTACCTGCCTTTTATACACCTGGCCGGCTGGGGCACACCACCAGTCCCTGAGGCTGTTGCACAGTGGATCAACGGCGAGTGAGTCCAGCCAAGTGGCTATGCCACAGCGGCTAGACACCGTCTACCCCGTGTCACCAGGATTCTCACAGACTGCCTGCTCTTTTCCTTTACTGGCATTAAAAAAATTATGGTCAAAACCACATGACAAAAAAATTTCCCATGTGTAACTGCACAGTGCAGGGATACTAAATACACTCACAGTGTTAATGCAATGATGGCCACTGCCCAGCCACAGGACCCTTCTCTTCTGTAAAACAGAAACTCTGAATCCATGCGACACTCCCTCCCCTTCCCTCTCTAGCCCCTAGCAAACCCCATTCTAGTCTGAATGTGGCTTCTCAGATGACTGGCTTATCTTCTTCCACCTACTGTTTGGACAACCAAGCCTCCAGACAAACCAAACAGGGTTCCTGACTATTTGAATTAGGGCCAAGAGAAGTAATATTAACTACTTTAAAAAGAAAAAACCCTCACAAAATCCATTTATCAGGGAAAAATTTAAATACACTAAAAAACAAAAGGAAAAAGGGAGTGGGAGCCAGCGATGTGGTGCAGTGAGTCAAGCCACTTCCTGTGAAGTAGCCCATATGGGTGCCAGTTCGAATCTTGGCTGCTCCACTTACAACTGAGCTCCCTGCTAACGTGCCTGGAAGAGGAAAGCAGTGGGAGATGGCCCAAGTACTTGAATCTCTGCCATCCATGTGGGAGACTCAGATGAAGCTCCTAGCTTTGGCTTGGCCCAGCCCCAGTCATTTGGGAGGCTGGAATCAGGAGCAGAGTTGGGACTTGAACCCAGGCACTCCAATATGGGATGTAGGTGTCCCAAGAGGCATTCGAAGCACTGAGCCAAATGCCTGGCTCTAAGGACCTTTCTGCTGCTGCTTCCCTTCCTCAGATTCCTCTTCCTTGGAGAAGTGACCCCCAGGAGGAGGAGAACTCCACCAGCTTTATCTATGGTCATGGAGCCAGCAACCATAGCCAGCCAGGATTGTGGGAGGGGAATGGCTTTCCTGGGGACCTCAAGTTCAGGGTCAGGTGCCAGTTTCCCATCCTGGCTCCCCTGTCTCCATGTACATGATCTTGGGCGTCGTCTGGAAATCCACACCTGGGACGTCAGGTGGTGAGGAGGGCTCAAGGACACAGTGCAGGGTCACGACAGGCACAGGACCCCTGGCACTAGGGCTGTGCTAATTACTGGACATGGTGTCTCTTCTCTCAGCCCAGACATGGAGTTTTCTCAAGTCCTGTCAGTTGGCACAGAGAAGCTGCTAGGGTAGGAGCTGATGCCACAAGACACTTTCTTGCAGGTTTTGAAAGAGGGGTGGAGGTTGGGGCCAGCGCTGTGGCATAGCGAGTAAAGCTGCATCCAATATGGATGCTGGTTCAAGTCCCGGCTGATCTACTTCTGATCCAGCTCTCTGCTATGGCCTGGGAAAGCAGTCGAAGACGGCCCAAGAGCTTGGGCCCCTGCACCCACGTGGGAGACCCGGAAGAAGCTCCTGGCTCCTGGCTTCGGATTGGTGCAGCTCCGGCCATTGCGGCCAACTGGGGGAGTGAACCAGCAGATGGAAGATCTCTCTCTCTCTCTCTCTGTGTAACTCTTTCAAATAAATAAAATAAATCTTTTTAAAAAAAAAAAATAGGGGTGGAGGTGAGCACAACAAAATTTTCCCTCACCTCCTACCTGATCTCATTGCACCTGCCTCCTTCCCCAGGACAGTGACCCTGAACTCCAATCCTTCCAATGGTGAGTTCTAGGCTCTCAGTCAGATGTGTGTGTGTGTGTGTGTGTGTGTGTGTGTAGGCAGAGGGGCATGTGTTGGGTTCAAGGCCTGTGCAGGTGCCGCTCCCTGGGGTGGGATGGTCCCAGGTCTCCCAAGTAGGCAGCAAGAGGCAGAGGGCCCACACACCAGGGTGTGAGCTCCAGGAGGGCGGCAGCACCAATGACATCCGGTTCTCTCCCCTGCTCCCTGGACCTGACACACACCAGCATCACAGCCGCTGTTAGCCAGGACCACACCGCATTTTCTGTGGGGGAGGAGGGCTGTGCTGTTCTGCCCTTAGCGGTGCCCCTCAGTTAATTCTGGCAAGAGCCCTGGAGAAGCTGAGGGTGTTCCGTGCAAACAGCAGCTCCGGAGGCCTGAGTGAGTGGCCCCAGTCACCCAGCTGGATGTCTGTGAGTCGGAGGCCACATCTGCCTCATAGATGCTAGAGGTTGCATTCAGCTGGCACAGTATCTGGCATAAAGTTCACACTCAATACATAGTTGATTTTCTTTAAATAAATGAACAAAAGGCCCCAAAGGCCCGAACGCCCCCTGCACTCCCCCCGCATCCACAAGTGGGAGCAGTAATTCAGGTAGATGCGGGTGGCAGGCAAGCTACTGCAGCCTCCCCCACCTAACCCAGAACCCTGTCCTCCACACACGCTCGGGTCTTCAACCTCCCCTCCGCTTATGCCATTTAGCATTTTAACTCCAGGCCTTTTCCATTCAAATCTGCGTCCTCAATAGGACTTAGTTCTTTCTTCCAGTGATGGAATTTCTGTGGCTCTCTAACAGGACGCATTCTCTCACAAAGGTGGCCCTCCTGCTCTTCCCTGAAGAAGGGACAGGTTTTGAGCTCTTTGATGTGGAATGAGAGGCTACACCGAGGACAGCAGCCCCGAGAAAGGCTGTGTGAACCAGGCAGCTGGTGGGGCAGAGCCCACGCTCTTTGGATCCAGCCCGGGTGCTGCTGAGGCTCGGCCCCTTCCTGGCTGGGTGGCCTGTGCTTCCTTATCTGTGACAGGGGACTCACATGAGCAGAAATGAGGATGACAGCTGATGGCTCAGTGTGCTTACAACAGCATCTTTACAAACCTGTGCTTAATTCCAGACCAACCTTGCAATCACAGCCACAGGTAAGGTGAGAGCTGGGCATCCGGAAGGGATCTGATAGGGAGACAAAGCAAGGGACGAGGCTGGGAAGGCCAGAGGCAGCGGGGAGTGAGCAGCATCTCCCGCCCTCTCTGCTCTCAGGACCAGCTGCAGGTGCACCCAGAGGTTGGGAAGTGTCCTGGGGAAACAAGCCCCCCACACCGGTTGCCCCAGGCTCCAGGAGTCCACTAGGCAGGCCCAGGGAGCCCGCCTGGCTAGACTCCCATCCTCCCCCAGGAAACTGAGCACAAGGCCCCTCCTCCCTCCTTCCTCTCCGGCAAGCAAGCTGTTCTGCTTTCAGCCGCATCTCCTGTCCCTGGCCCTGAGCAGGCGTGGGTAAATAACGGATGAATGAAGCGAGGGAGGGGGACTGAAGGCAAGCACATTTGGACAGGCTGAAGGAGTTCCTGCGTCTAATTTTGGATACGGAGACGAGGTTGTGGGTGGCTGCTTTCCTCGGGAGGAAACTGTGAACATGCCTCCCGGGCCAGAGGTGGCACTCGGCCAGCTGGGTCACCGCAGGCTTCCTCTCCTGCGGCGAGGACTTCCCTGTCACGGGAGGGGAAACTGGTGCAATGACTGCACACGGCGCCTCTGTGGATCCCTGGCTGCTCTGCACTCTACTTTCCAACCGACCCAAATGTCACCAGGTGTCGCGAAAGCAGGGCCTGTGGGACAGGGGCCGCTGGGCATGCGGGGGTGGGGGTGGGACAGAGCCCTCTCCCGTCACGAAGGTGCTGGGTGACTCCCCTGCAGCATGCTCACTCCCAGTCCTCCAGTGTCCGCCTCAGGTCAGCTCTACAGACTTTAGGAAGAACAGAGCAGCACGGCCAAAGAAGTGGACGCAGGGCCCTTGGATGTTCCCGCCTCTGCTGGGAGCTGGGAGAAGCAAGAGGGAGCCAATCCTGGCCACAGCTGTCAAGTTACGAGGGGGAGCCACTTCCAGACGCAGGGCGCAGTCCTGTGGGTCGGTGTTTTCCTCTAGGCTCCGCCGCTCAGAGCACAGAGTACCCAGGAGGCCCTCCGCAATCCTCCACTTGCTGGCCCCAGTCTTCCTGGTATGGCCAAGGAAGGAAGTGACACGGCCGCCACTCTACAGTGGCTCCTCTGAGTCCAGTACCTGCGTTCCCATCCCTTCCTTCCTGTATGCTTTCAGGCAAGCTGGCTACCTTACTGGCCCCTGGTTTCCTCCTCAGTTATCTGCCTGCCCCATAGCATTGTTTTAAGGACTGAAAGAGAAAACACGTGCAAAAAAACCTCAGAACACTGCCTGGCAAATACACATCAACATTAGGGGCGGGCACTGGGTGCAGCAGTTAAGATGCTGCTTGGGAAACTAACATCCTCATATCAAGCGCCTGGGTTTGGGTCCCAGCTCCGCCTCTGACTCCAGCTTCCTGCTGATGCACACCCTGTGAGGCAGCAGGTGGTAGATCAAATACTTTTTAGGGTCCTGCCACTCACTTGGGAGACCGAGACTGAGCTGGGGGCTCCTTGCTCCCACCTGGCCCAACCCTGGCTCTTGTAGACATTTGGGGAGCAAACCAGAAGATGAAAAGATCTGTCTCTGCCTTTCAAAAAAACAATGAAAATTAATAAACACTAGCTGCTCCAAGTTAACACTGTTAATAACAGAGTAACAGTAACTCCCCAAATTCTGTTTATAGAAAAAAATGTAGCAAGATTACAAGTGATTTTTATTTTACTGTTTATATCTTTGCTACCTTCTAATTTCCTACAAAGAATGAATATCACGTTCCTACTGAAGAGAAACAGTCTACACTCCTCACAAGGCAAGACACTGCTGATGAGAACCTGGAAGCCAGAACTGTCAGAGCGACCACCAGAGAAGGTTCCAGAATGTGGGTCTGCTCCAGTCCATGAGTTTCTCAGCATGAATCTGCTTTACAAGAGTTCGAAAGTCAGGAGGCGTCAGATTTTCCTAGGAGAGACCCAGAAACCTCACCGTGTCAGTGACAAAGAGACTTTTCCTGTCTAGACACCAAAATGCTTGCAATTAAAATCAGGATCCAGGAGATGGCAAAAGGCAACACACACACCTTGAAGTCACTCTGGAAAACCCAGACAAGCACACCAGACACAAAAAACAATCTCTAACCTCTCCACCCTGCGACCTAACAGGCTCGCGTACTTCCCTAGGGGCTAAGACTGGTCTCAAACTTAACAGAAACAGACACTGTAGGCAGGTGACGGGTGCCCAGCACGGTGTAGGCTGCTGTGACAGGCGTCACTCCCCAGTGTCGAGGGGCAGCTCCGCCAGGAGCTGTGTGAGGGGTGTCCTGGTCGAGGGCTCCGGAACACCTCCCGCACCTCAGCAATTCACAGAGGGAACAGGCGTGCGGCAATCCTGGTGCCAACAGGGATGCATGAAGGCTACAGGACAAACATGACAGACAGGGCTCAGGGAGAACCTAAGTAAGAAGACAAAAACCCAAGGCTTGCTCGAAGCAGCCGAGCCTCAGAGAGGAGGAGAGCAGAGGAGCGCTCAGTGTCAGTGTCCTGCTCCTTTCCTGCTCGCTGTGTGAGCCCAGCTCTTCTCCCAGCTGCGAGGACACTTGGACTTTCTCGGCTGGCTCGATCTGGCACATGCCGGGAGACCAGCTGGTCTCTCCAGGTTTACACGCTGCTACCTCAGGGGACACCTCTGGGTTATAGAGCAGAGTGAGGTGGGGGCCTAGTCTGTTTTACACTTCATTGTCTCCCATCGACCAGCACAGCCTGGTGCATGGCAAGTACCTCAGGGTGGAAGACATCACCTTCGGCGACAGGCACCATGGACAAAGCCCCCGAATCTCTGGGCTGACAGTGTCTACAACCCAGCAGAGGTCAAATAACTGTTTTCAGAATGTGTGCGGTCAGTTCAAACCACTCATGCAGCTTGAGATCCGGCCCTACCCCCACCCCCCAATCTCTAGAAAAATCCAAGCACTTAGAGCCCAGGGGCCCAGGCCTTGGACAAACAGTTCCGGACGCTAGACTTGCTACAGCAGATCATACAATTTGAGAGCTTCCGGCCCCGCCAGCTGTCTGACAGGCAGTGCACACAAAATCCCTCCCCTGAAATGGCTCTTAGGCCTGCCTGTCTGCTGGGACAGGAACAGGAAATGGAAAATCACCCTGTCCCCGGCTCCCGGGGCTGTGACATTCATGTCCCATGCCTGGAATTGCTCAGCATGCCTCTCACGGGACAGACCACCCCTTCCAGTCTGTCCTGTGCTGTCTGGCCACTTCCCTCTCCTCCTTCCCCCTGCTCCATGTCACCAGTCACACCTCCGCTGGAGCAGCTTTCGGGGGGAGGGGTAAAGACCCCAGCGACCGTCACATGAAGTGCACAGTCAAACCTACGACCAGCCCCGATTCCTGGAATGCTGAAGTGGTTTCAAACGCTCCCTGTGGCAGGAGGAAATGGGGTGTTCCTCCTGGCCGCTCTTGCATGACCCGCAAGGATCTGGTAAATCACCGCCTGCGTATGGCCTGCCAGGCTTCCTTGCAGGTTTGGGGTAAAGTCTCAATAAATCTCACACTTTGTCTGAACTACACCCCTGGAAAAGACACTAGGAACTCCCTTTGTAGCCGCTGCCTACAATCACAGCCCTGGAGGCATCTCAGGCGCCCCCAGCTTTGGCAGGAAGAAGCTCATGGGTTCATCTTCGTTAGCCAGGGCGGGATTAAGGCTGCTTTCAAGTTTCTGAAACCTTCGGCAACAGCACCAGTGGGGTCACCCCACCCCGCCCCCCTGCTTTTCAGCAGTAGCAGCTGCCCATTAATCAGAGCAGGGGTGAAGGGCTTAGAAGAGGAAAGGGTGGTTTATTGGGGGAAGGACAGCCCCTCCCAGACTCTCCTGAGGCCTTGAGAGGCACCGGGCAGGCGACAGCTTTTATTGGTATTTGCCCTAAGACATGAGGCTATTGATTTGTGGCTTAAAGAGCTCTAAAGGCAACGGGTCTAAGAAGCACCCCTGGTCTGACAGCAGAGCACAGATGAGGAACGCTAATGCGCTGCCCAGGGCACACCGTGAACGCCACCTGCAGACACTAGTGAGAGGCCAGGAATGCAGAGAGATGCTTTTTTTTTTTTTTTTTTAAAGATTTATTTTATTTATTTGAAAGGCAGAGTGAGAGAGAGAAAGACACACAGAGAAAACTCTTCCATCGGCTGATTCACTCCCCAAATGGCTGCAATGAAGCCAGGAACGAGGAACTCGATCCTGGTCTCCCGTGCAGGTGGCAGGAACCCAAGCACTTGGGCCGTCTGCTGCTGCTTTCCCAGGTGCATTCACAGGGAGCTGGATCACAAGCAGATCAGTCAGGACTTGAACCGGTACTCTGATATGGGACGACGGTTTTGCAGGTAGGAGGTTAACCTGCTGCACCTCAACACTGGCCCCGAAAAAAAATTTTTTTTTGGATTATTTATGTCTATCTCTCTCTCTGTCACCCTGTCTTTCAAATAAATGAAATTAAATATAATTTTTAAAAACGAGTACAGGCTGATGGGGACGGACACTCCCTATCCGTTCGTAGGAGCGCATGAGTGTAACTACACACAGTTCGTTTCTGCTAGTCACAGAGGCCACCCTGGGACACGGAATCCGTGAGTATTAAACTCCTGTTGCTAAGGGAGGATGTGGGGTTAAGTTCCTGCGAGTCTCTGATCACATTTGGTCATGTGATCAACAGGCAACCCTGCTTTGTGTATTTGCTATACTGTACTGCCAACTCAGTAACAAGGAACTCCCGGCAGAAGCACTGGAAGTCATGCTGGCGTGACGCCTGTCCCATGTGGATTTCTTCTACGACACATCGCAGCCTGCTAGGGGTTAGGCCCACGAGGCAGCACTGCAGCTCTAGGCTTGGGGGCCACTTTAATCAGCAAAATCACCATGAATCACACAAACAAGGAAAGCTTGGCAGGGTCTAAAACACAAAAAGTACATGTGATTACGGTCTGCTGAGAGCTGAAACGAGGAGGCGGAGCCCAGGGCTGGTGCTGCCGCACAGCAGCTATCAAACTGTGAAGGTGCCAGTTCGTGTCCTGACTGCTCCACTTCTGATCCAGCTCCCTGCTAAAGGCAGGAAAGCAGCGGAGGATGGCCCAAGCATTTGGGGCACTGCCAACTACACGGGAGACCTGGATGAAGCTCCTGGTTCCTGGCTTCGGCTTGGCCCAGCCCACCACTCCCTCTCCCTCTCCTCCTCTCTTTCAATTAAATAAGTCTTTAAAAAAATAGAGACAGAGAGAAGGCACAGAGGGCCCAGCTCTGTCAGCTGGGGACACATGCAGGGTAAGTCACCTTTACCACTGCCCTGCACAGACCCACAAATGACCAGAGAAGCGCCACCGTTGATTTGGGGTTTACAGAAAAGCTCCTGCAGGTATACAGATTCACAAGGACAGAATGAAGACCCACTATACCTCTGGATATGCATACAGTGCTTCTAAAAATTATACTAGGTCAATTCTGCAAGAAGACATAAGAAATCGTTCCCGGCTGGTGCCGCGGCTCAATAGGCTAATCTTCCGCCTGCGGCGCCGGTTTCTGTCCCGGTTGCTCCTCTTCTAGTCCAGTTCTCTGCTGTGGCCCAGGAGTGCAGTGGAGGACAGCCCAATGCTTGGGCCCTGCACCTGCGTGGGAGACCAGGAGAAGCACCTGGCTCCTGGCTTCGGATCAGCGCGGTGCGCCGGCCGCAGCACACCGGCCGCAGCAGCCACTGGGGGGTGAACCAACAGAAAAGGAAAACCTTTCTCTCTGTCTCTCTCTCTCACTGTCCACTCTGCCTGTCAAAAATTAAAAAAAAAAAAAAAAAAAAAAAAGAAATCATTCCCAGAAATTGCCTTTGAAGACTGGGATGGGAAACATTTTGTTTTATTTTATTTTATTCTTTGGAGCCCACCTTTCAAGTGAGTATACCATTTCTAAGTGTGTAAGTCTCTAGCTTGGAGATGGGCTGCCTCTCCTCCAGGTAAGCTCCACAGAGCACAGCAGGTTCATCCAGGGTCCACAGGGGAGTCCTGGCCTGGAACAGAGGCCACAAGACCTTCTGGCTCAACACTCTTCTCTCCCCAGGGGGAGGATGGGTGCTGAGCTAAAGGTCAGTGTAGGACTTGATCTCCCCTCCATAAACCAGACGCCAGCACTAAACCCCAAGGGAGAGACAGCTCTGCCGCCCCCACCTTCCACTGGTTCTCCCAGGCCTGAAGCAGCTAGCCAGGGGCAGGAGGGGACTCAGTCCGGAGGAATAAAGCTCCCAGTGAGACACTTGGTTTCCCTAGGGAGGGTGAGGGTGCAGAATGGACAAGGAAAGAAAATGGAAGCTGGCAAAGCAAAAAGTATGATGGGTGTAGGGTTAGACGGGGAGGGGGGAAGAATAGGACAGGGAGACGAGGGCTAATCCAGCAACATTGTCCACCAGGCAGTTTATCTGGCATAATCCATGGTTCATTCTCCCCACTGTAAATGAAAATGGTTTTATTTTTCCAATTATAAGAACATGTGAGTACCTGTGGGTTTTGAAGGATGTGCGTCAGGTTGTGGGGCTGTGGGGGTGGAGGTGGGGAGGAACTCATTTACACACTAGGTTTTTTTTTTTTTATAATAGTAACATCACTCATCCTTTTCATGTCATAACAGTAAGGTCTTACGTTCAAGGCCATTACAAAAAGGACACTCCTCCTGCCTCTCTGGCCTCCTCTCCTGTACTTCCTGCTTCCTCCGCTGACCCACACCCAGGGCATGGACTCTACAATCCAGTTTCCACGGAGCAGCAACCACCAGCCAACAGCAAAACTCCAGTTTCTGATAACCTTCAACACAGAATTTCCATGTGATCCACAATTCAACTCCAATAGCTACACTCCAAAGAGCTGAAAATAGGTTCCAGAATATTCCTAGCAGCACTATTCACAATAGCTAAAAAGTGAAACCAAACTGAACAGCCATCACTAAATGACTGGATAAACTGGGGTATATACAAGGGAGTATCATTTAGCCACAAAGGGAGCAACACATGGATACACACTACAACATGGCTGAGCTTGGAAAGCATCATGTAAAATGACAGTTTCCACACATGAGTGGCCATGTATCATATGATCCCCTTGAGGCTTTTAGTGTTTATTTGCTTATTTCGTCTGCTTGAAAGGTAAAGTGAGAGAGAGATACAGAGAGAGAGCGTGATATGGAGAGAGGTCTTCCATCCACTGATTCTCTCTCCAAATGTTCACAACAGCTAGAGGCTGGGCCAGGCAGAAGCCAGGAGTCTTGAACTCCATCCAGGATGCCCACATGGCTGGCAGGAACCCAAGTACTTGAGTCATCACTGCTGCCTCCCAGGTGCATTCACAAGAACCTGGGTTGGAAGTGGAGCAGCTGCTAAGATTCAAACCAACACCAACAACAGGCGTCTCAAATGACAACTTAATCCTAGGCACCACAACACCAGCCCCACAGGGTGCCTTGTAGATGAAAGAGCCAGAAAAGGCAAACACATCAGACAGAAAGCGGGTTAGCTGTGGCCAGGGCTGTGGGTGGGAAATGAAAATTTTCTGAAACAACAGACAGTGACAGGTGTACAACAGTATGAACGTTCTAAATGCCATTGAACTGTATACTTTAAAATGGCTAACACGGTGAATTTCAGGTTTTTAGATGAATTTTACTTCAATGTAAAGAAAAAAAAAAAAAACAAGCCATGTGACCTTGGGAGTTACCCAGCCCCTCTGAAACCATGAAACAGGTAGCTGGCAGCACGACCACAGAGGCTAGTGGGGAGGATTTCAGTGTGCGGCTCGGTAGGGACACGGAGGAAGGGGCCAGCAAGCGGCAAGGCAGTGACTGCCGTGAGCTGTCAACAGCAGCTCACCTGGCAGCCGTGGGGCCTCCACCATGCCGTGGTCCTCCCAATTCAGTAAGAACAAACTGACCGTTCGAGGAGGGGTGAGGTATAAGGTGAACGACTGAAGAGGAGGATGACTAGGGGCAGGCGCTGTGGCGCGGTGGGTAAAGTAGCCTGCAGTGCCGGCACTGGATAAAGACACCAGTTTGAGTCCTGGCTCCTCCACTTCTGATCCAGCTCCCTGCTAACAGCCTGGGAAAAGCAGCAGACCTGGAAGAAGCTCCTGGCTCGAGGCTTTGGCCTGGCCCAGCTTTGGCTGTTGTGTGCATTTGGAGAGTGAACCAGCAGATGAAGATCTCTCTGTCTCTCCTTCTCTCTAACACTGATTCATAAATAAATGAATTTATTTTTTTTAAAAGAAAAGGATGACTCCTAATATCCAGAGTATATTTATATATGTACCCTATTTAAATATATGTATTTAATTTTTTATTAGGTTATTTGGTTTTTTTAGAGGCTTATTTATTTATTTAAAAGCAGAGTTACAGAGAGGCAGAGGCAAAGAGGGGGTGGGGGGAGAGGGAGAGAGAGGGAGAGAGGGAGAGAGAGGGAGAGAGGGAGAGAGAGGGAGAGAGGGAGAGAGGGAGAGAGAGGGAGAGAGGGAGAGAGGGAGAGAGGGAGAGAGAGGGAGAGAGGGAGAGAGGGAGAGAGGGAGAGAGGGAGAGAGGGAGAGAGAGAGAGTTCACTCCCCAGATGGCCACAATGGCTAAAGCTGCGCCAATCTGAAGCCAGGAGCCAGGAGCCTCCTCTGGTCTCCCAAGCGGGTGTAGGGGCCCAAGGATTTAGACCATCTTTTCACTGCTTTCCCAGGCCATAGCAGAGAGCTGGATCGGAAGTGGAGCAGCCAGGACTCAAACTGGTGCCCATATGGATGCTGGTTCTAGAGCTGGCACTGTGGCGCAGCAGGTTAACGCCCTGACCTGAAGCGCCAGCATCCCATATGCGTGCAGGTTTGAGACCCAGCTGCTCCACTTCCAATCCAGCTCTCTGCTATAGCTTGGGAAAGCAGTAGAAGATGGCCCAAGTCCTTGGGCCCCTGCACCCATGTGAGAGACCTGGAAGAAGCTCCTGGCTTCGGATCAGTGCAGTTCCAGCCATTGCGGCCAATTGGGGAATGAACCAGAGGATGGAAGACCTCTCTCTCTCTCTCTCCCCCTCACTTTCTCTCTTCTCTCTGGGTAACTCTGACTTTCAAATAAATAAATAGATCTTAAAAAAAAAAAAAAAAAAAAAGGATGCCAGCACTGCAGGCAGTGGCTTTACCCGCTATGCCACAGGGCCAGACCCTCACTTGTTTATTTGAAAGAGAGAGATAACTTCCATCTGTTGTTTCACTGCCCAAATGCCCACAACTGCCAGGGCTGGGCCAAGGCCAAAAAACTATGAGCCAAGAACTCCACCCAGGTTTCCCATGTCAACAGCAGAAGCCCAAACACTAAGGCTATCACCATGACCTCCCAGGTATGTATCAGCAGGAGGCTGGAGTCAGAGCCAGATCCAGGCATTGAACTCAGGTAATCCAATATGGGATGTGGGCATCTTACCCACAGTCTCAACTGCAAGGCTTACCACCTGCCCCGTTCCATATTTACATTAAGTCGCTCTCCTGTGTTAAAGGAGGAGACACAGTTAACTCCATCTCAGAACCAAAAGGGCAGCTTCAGCAGGTCCACTGTGGAACAACCTATAAGCTCTCACTTATCCCACCTCCTTCTGCAGGCCTGCAGACATGGGCTGATTGATGGAAGCAAAAGGGACTGCACGCAGGCAGGAAGGTCCCATCTAAGTAGAGGCCATTACCTGGAAACAGCTTTAGAAACTTGAAAACCAACAGGTGGGGGCAAGAACCCTAGCTCTTCCTCTCAGAATAATCTGGTACCAGACAGCTCAGGCCAGGTGACCTCCTGGTGGTTGAGAGTAGGCCTGGGCAGCCAGGAGGGGGTGAACAGGACCTCAGGCTGTCATGGAAACTCTTCTTTCCTCAGGCCTGTGCCGCATATGGCAGGTGTCCTGAAACATCCATTCTTGCTGCCTGAGGCTGGCTGCTGCCCTCCAACATGCGGGAGGGGCGCGTGCCTCTGTCTGAAAGGCCCTTTCCCCCCCACCACGGCGACAGCAGCACAAAGGAGTCTCCAGTGTGCGCCTCACAGCCCGGCTCCACAGACAGGCAGACGTGCGGGAAGGGTTTCCATGGCCCCGTGGAAATCTAAGCTCCCTGCTCCCAGCAGGCTTCGATGCAGCCCACAGATCACAGACAGCAGCAGGCCAGAGGCCACGGTGCAGATTTCTCCCGTGCTGCCTGAAATGCGATGCCCATCCTGCCTTCGCCGTTAGGGGGGTCTTGCAAACCCTGCATTTCTTCCCAAGCTGACATCAGAGAGCTACTCATTGATTTGGGACCTTGAAGTAGCAAACAGGCTGGACTCCCAGCAAAACTGGATTCTGTGTAGAACACGGGAAATTCACCTGGCCCAAGGTGGATAAGAATCACAAATTATGAGACTAGAAACCTAAGCCAAAGGGATTATTTAAATTTTTTTTTTTTTTTTTTTACTTATTTGATAGGGGTGGGGGTGGGAGAGGGAGAGAGACAGAGATAGAAAGAGAGAATGAGTTTTCCCACCCACTGGTTCACTCCCCAAATGCCTGCAATGGGTAAGCCAGGAGAAGCCAGGAGCTGGAATCGCAATATGTGGGTGGCAGGAGCCATCATTATCACCTCCCAGGGTTTGAATTAGCAGGAGCTGGCATCAGGGAATTGAACCCAGGTACTCTGATGTGGGACATGGATGTCTTTTTTTTTTTTTTTCCCTTAGATTTATTTATTTTTACTTGAAAGTCACAGTTAGAGAGAGAAAGAGAGAGAGAGAGAGGTCTTCCACCCACTTGTTCACTCCCCAATTGGCCACAATGGCCAGAGCTGAGCCAATCCAAAGCCAGGAGCCAGGAGCTTCTTCTGGGTCTCTTACGTGGGTGCAGGGGCCCAAGGACTTAGGTCATCTTCGACTGCTTTCCCAGGCCATAGCAGAGAGCTGGATTGGAAGTGGAGCAGCTGGGACTTGAATCGGCGCCCATATGGGATGCCGGCACCACAGGCAGTGGTTTTACCCGTTACTCCATAGTGCTGGCCCCATGGGACATGGATGTCTTAACCATCCCTAAACACTTGCCCCTGCCAAAGGGACTATTCACAGTAGGTGCAAGGTGTCAGGGTGGAAAACCACATGGTATTTTGCAAAGTCTAAAACTGCATCGCAAGCTGGATGTCCATGTTTGGGGTGGGGGGGTATTATGGCCATGAGCCAAGGGCAGACAATGCCACCCAACAGAGTGAGTGCCATCTTCCAGCAGTGCCAGGGAGACCCGAGGATTGAGAACAGGTGTACAGGGAACTAGAACAATGACATATGGGGAGAGGAATGGACCATCTGATTGAATTTTGAGGATAAACTACTAGATGTCTAAGAATGTCCTAATTACACTCTGAGCACAGTGTCGGGGGTACCCCAAACATCTGTGTTTAAGGTAACCTGGACAAGTGTGGAGTCCCGACACTGCAGGAGCCGTTAGCTCCCTTCATTTCATTTATTCCACATGTTTTCTTGAGGGCTCATTGTGTGCCTGGCTGCTTTCGGTCCCTGAAATGCACTGCCTTGTGCAGGCAGTAGATGTGACTGCAAGGATGCTGGAGGGCTGCGTATCAGGGACACTGCACCTGCCCAGAGTTTTCACGGGGATGCACGGTCTGAGTGATGTTTAACCTGGACCAGATGGGCAGGGGAAGGGAACAGTCCATGTATCTGTAACAGGAGGGGGCTTGGCCAGGGTGACAGAAGCCAGGGAGTGAAGAAGACAGAGGTCAGAGAGGCAGGACCTTAAGGGATAGTCTTTTTTTTTTTTTTTTAAGCAGAATGCTGTAATTTACCTAGCCTTGCCTTTTTTTTTTTTTTTTTTTTTTAAGATTTATTTATTTGAAAGAGTCACACACAGAGAGAGAATCTTCCATCTGCTGGTTCACTCCCCAGATGGCTGCAACAGCCAGGGTTGACGCAGGCCGAAGCCAGGAGGCAGGAGCTTCATCTAAGTCTCCAGCATGCAGCGGCCCAAACCCTTGGACCATCTTCCACTGCTTTCCCAGGTGCGTTAGCACGGGGCTGGATCACAAGTGGAGCAGCTGGGACACAAAGCGGCGTCCCTTTGGGATGCTAGTATTGCAGGAGGCAGCTTTACCTGCAATGCCGCAATTCTGGCCCCAAGGGAGGATCCTTTACCTAAGACTGCTGGTAAACCAGGGGATGGGTTTAAGCAACAGTGTGGCACAGCAGAACCATGTTTGAAGCTCACATGAGCAGCACCACTGTAACATGGCTATTTCCACCAAAGCAGGCAGCTCACACCTATGCTATTTCCGTGAGGCCTCACTGGAAGGTGCACCCTAGGCCTAGTGATTACAGAATGAGCCCTGCTTAGGTCCACATCAAGTGCATTTCCAAACAGCTCTAACCACAGGAGATGCAAAGGTCCCCCTCCTAGCACGTTCAGAGTCCCTGCACCAGGAAGCAGGAGACACAGGGTTAAGAGCACAGGTTCTGGCATCATGCAGTTCTGGGCTCAAATGGTGCCTGCCACATATTAGCTGGGCAACCCAGCTTAACCTCTCTGGGCCTCAGTCAAATGCAGCATGAGGAGAAATGCTTCCTGTGGGTTGCTGCGTGGATTCGTGAAGGTCAAGCAGTTAAAATCCACATCTCTTATCCTGGTGCATGACAGATGCTAAAAAACGTTGATGATCACTCATCGAGTTCACACTCAGCATGGGATGAACACAGAAGCCGCGCAGGACTCCTGACAGACGTAAAACAACCCCAGAAACAGCAGAGCAGAGGAAGCAGGCTTCTACTTACTTGCCAGCAGGAGGCAGGAGATGGCCACGGTGTACAGCTGCTTGGAGGTGGCGATGTTGTAGCGGTCCATGAAGTGGTCCAGCAGGTAGACAGCCAGGTGCCGGGCTGCAGGACAGAGCTGGCAGTGGCTGCTCAGCAGGGTCAGGATGTCCACAAAGAACCGGCGGCTTTTCAGGAGCGGGGAGTGGGCGCGGAAGGCAGGCAGCTTCATTTCCTGCAGGGCAAGCGGGACACGGGGCTCAGGGCTGCCTCCCTAGAGCCTTGGATGCCCTGGAAAGCAAGATCCGCAGTTCCCTCCATATCCACATCAGTTCTTCCAGCGCCAGCAAGGCTCCTCCATTCCTGACACTGCTGGGCCATCTCTTACCTGCCCTCCATAAGCACAGGCTCAGAACAGATTGGGGGCTTCTACATTAGCAGAGGAAGCCACTCATTCCTGGAGAAAGGGCTGCTGTGGGAGATGCATGAGGCCACAACAGAAGGAACATCAGACCCACAACCCAGCGGCGGCTCCACGCTCAGCCACATGTGTAACCCTGCTCACCTGCCTTCTCCTTTGCTTCCTCCTCAGTAGCTGAGGAGTAAATGAAAAAATGTAGGCAAAACGCCCAGCACACAGTAACACCCCCCGGTCCCACAGCTCATTCCCTCTGTGACCAGGAATGGGAGGCAGCTTTTGGAAGGAAAACAAAAATCAACCTAAAAACGCTGTGGAAGTCAAAGCGCAAGAAACTCCCAAATGTTCTTCCCCCTGAGTCACTAATTGTTGACATTTCTGCCTTCTTTCCTCCTTATACACACACTTTTTTATGACAGAAAAGGCTTTACCATATAACCCACCTACATGAGACTCTTTTTTCCTTTTTTTTTTCTTTTTTGACAGGCAGAGTTAGAGAGAGAGAGACAGAGAGAAAGGCCTTCCTTTTCCATTGGTTCACCCCCCAAATGGCCGCTACGGCCGGTGCTCTGTGTCGATCAGAAGCCAGGAGCCAGGTGCTTCTTCCTGGTCTCCCATGCGGGTGCAGGGTTCAAGCACTTGGGCCATCCTCCACTGCCTTCCTGGGCCACAGCAGAGAGCTGGACTGGAAGAGGAGCAACCGGGACAGAATCCGGCGCCCCAACCGGGACTAGAACCCAGGGTGCCAGTGCCACAGGTGGAGGATTAGCCTAGTGAGCCACAGTGCCAGCTCATGAGACCCTCTTTGTGGAGGAAATGTCCTGGGGCCATGGGCAGCTAAAGAGAAGCAGAACAGAAGGAAAACAGGAGAGAAGTTGGCAGAAAGAATGAGATTAAAACAAACTGGAAGCCGGCGCCGCGGCTCACTAGGCTAATCCTCCACCTTGCGGCACCGGCACCCTGGGTTCTAGTCCCGGTCGGGGCGCCGGATTCTGTCCCAGTTGCCCCTCTTCCAGGCCAGCTCTCTGCTGTGGCCAGGGAGTGCAGTGGAGGATGGCCCAAGTGCTTGGACCCTGCACCCCATGGGAGACCAGGAGAAGCACCTGGCTCCTGGTTTCGGATCAGTGCAATGCGCTGGCCGCGGCAGCCATTGGAGGTTGAACCAAAGGCAAAGGAAGACCTTTCTCTCTGTCTCTCGCTCTCACTGTCCACTCTGCCTGTCAAAAAAAAAAAAAAAAACAAAAAACAAACCAACAAAAAAAAAAAAACAACAACAAACTGGAGCCCTTCCTTTCTCGGACGCCTCTCGCTTAGCCCGGGACGTTACTTAAGTAGCAATGGACAAGGACTCGAAGGAGACTGATCTGTTCACTCGCTCACTCAGGAGATTCATTAATTCATCTACACTCTCACCACTACTCGAGGCACGAGGGACGGAGCTGAGGATAAGGCAGACACAGACCTCAGTGTGAGACTTAAAACTATGAAATCTGTAGAGGAAGACAGGAATAAATCTTTATGGTCTTAGATTAGGCTGTGGTTCCTTAGAAATGGCACCAAAAGCTGAAGCAACCAAAGAAGACACCACGTAAATGAAATTTGCACAATTAAAAGCCTTGATGCTTCAGAAGATAGAGGTGAAAAGAAAGCCCCCAGAAAGGGAAGAAGTATTTGCAAAGCAGATGTTGGTAAGACACTGTAACAGAACACATAAATAATACTTAAAATTCAACAGTGAAAAGACAAACACCCACACTGAAAAATGGGTAAGGGTGTGAAAAATGGCTTGGGAAGGATGCTCAACATCATCAGGGAAATGCAGATCAAAACCAAGGTGATGTTACCTCACACCCATTAGTATGGCCGTCATTTAAAAAAATTAGTAAATAGGCCGGCGCCTCGGCTCAATAGGCAAATCCTCCGCCTTGTGGCGCCGGCACACCGGGTTCTAGTCCCGGTGGGGGCGCCGGATTCTGTCCCGGTTGCCCCTCTTCCAGGCCAGCTCTCTGCTGTGGCCCAGGAGTGCAGTGGAGGATGGTCCAAGTGCTTGGGCCCTGCACCCGCATGGGAGACCAGGAGAAGCACCTGGCTCCTGCCTTCAGATCAGCACAGTGCGCCGGCCGCAGCACACCCGCCGTGGCAGCCATTGGAGGGTGAACCAACGGCAAAGGAAGACCTTTCTCTCTGTCTCTCTCACTGTCCACTCTTCCTATCAAAAAAAAAAAAAAAAAAAAAAAAAAAAAGTAAATAAGAGCTGGTGTTTGGTGCAACCGTTAAGCCACTGTTTGGGACAATGGCTTCTCATAACGGAGTCCTTAGGTTCAAGTAAGGGCTCTACTTCCAATTCCAGCTTCCTGCTAATATGCTTCCTGGAAGACAGCAGTTGAGGGCTCAAGGAGGTGGGTCCCGGCCAAACATATGGGAGACCTGGACTGAGTTCTGGGCTCCGGCTTCAGCCTGGCCCAGGCCCAGATGTTGTAGGCATTTAGGGGAGTGAATCTTTCTCTCTGTGTGTTTCAAATTAAGATAAATAAATAAATACAGTCAATCAACCACTCAATGGCATAGAAACAAGCATTGGTGAGGACGCAGACAAATTAGAACTCTCACATACCACTGGTAGGAAACTAAAATGGTGCAGCCACCGTGGGAGACAGCTCAGCAGTTCCTCAGAATGAGGTTACCACGTGAGCCAGTAATTCCAACCCTCAGTATAGAAAGGAAAACATGGGGCTGCACAAACTTGCGCATGAATATTCACAGCAGCAGGACTCATAATGGCCCCAGGAGAAAACAAATCAGATGTCAGCTGGCTGATGAATGCATAAACAAACGCAGTACAAACAACATCCAATGCAGTATCAGACACACTGCATAAGGAAATGCCCTGAACACACTATGCTAAAAGGCCCTGCGTTATACAATTCCATTTATATGAAATATCCAGAAAAGGCAAATGGATACAAGTAGAAGGTCCATTTGTGCAGGCTGGGAGTGAGGGGCAGGAGTGACTACAGTGTAATTGCTAATGGGTTTAGGATTTCTTGTGCTTTACATGTTTGTTTATTTCTTTGAAAGGCCAATAGAGAAGAGAGAGTATCTTCCACCCACTGGTTCACTTCTAAAATGCCCACCCACAATGGCTCAGGCTGGGCCAGGCTGTAGCCAGGAACCCATAACTCCATCCAGGTATCTTATATGGGAGGCAGGGACCCAAGTACCTGAGCCAGCACCACTGCCTCCCTGGATCCACATCAGCAGGAAGCTGGATCGGACACAGAGGCGGAACTCAAGTCCAGGCACTCTGAGCTGGGACGCAGGCATCCCAGGCAGCAGCTCAGCCTGGTGAGCCACAATGCCCACCTCTGGGGTTTCTTTCTGCAGGGACGAAACTGTTCTGAAATCAGATAGTGGTGATGGTGTACGACTCTTTTTGAATACACTAACAGGCGAACAGCATGCTTTTTTTTTATGCTTTATTTTTAAACTTCTATTTAATAAACATAAATTTCCGAAGTACAACTTTTAGATTATAGTGGCTGGGCCAATCTGAAGCCAGGAGCCAGGAGCTTCCTCCACATCTCCCACGTGGGTGCAGGGGCCCCGAAGACTTGGGCCATCCTCTGCTGCTTTCCCAGGCGCATTAGCAGGGAGCTGGATTTGAAGTGGAGCAGCTGGGACTCAAACTGGTGCCCATATGGGATGCTGGCATGATAAGTGGCGGCCCCTGGTTCTGCTTGTACTCATCATAGTTTCCCCAGTATCCGAGTGAGACTAGGTACCCCACCAGAGGCTGAATACTGCTGAAGGAATGTAGGGAGGGAGGCAGAGATGAAGGAGCCAGAAAGCAATGGATTGCAGCAGTGGGTACAGAGGCCCTGGGCCTACAGACGGAAGATGTGACCAGCCTACAGGGCAGAAGGCCTGCGGTGACTCTGGAGAGGAGAAACAGGGCCAACCAAGCACTGAAAAGGCATCTAGGAAGGCACCGGCTGAAGATGCAGGCAGGCAGGACAGGGTGTTCGGCAGAGCAGCACCTGCACAGCCACACAGGAGTCCCATTGAGAGCGGACACAACAGCCAGACAGGTAGGGTATGCCTAGCAGGCTGGGGAAGTGGGCAGGGTCCCAGCCAGTAGCCCCTGCTCTGAGAGCAGTGGTGAGCCACCAAAGGATTTAGAGCAAGCGGGGCATCGACCTGGCCAGGGCAGCCTGCTCCTCCTGCGCTACGGCCAGGCACCAATAGCTCCCCCAACAGTGCTCTCACCCTCCACAAGATCCTACAAGCCTGCAGGCTCCTTGGGTATTTCCCCTAAGCACAGGGCTCTATGTTCAGGCTCCTGAGAAGCAACCATAGCCATGAGTCCTTGGTGTCTGGTAGGCTGCAGCTGCCGGAAATGAGCCTTTGCCAAGTGACCCTTGGCAGGGCCCTGCCGCCCTCATCACTGCAGTTCAAAGCCTTGAAACACAAGTCAGATATGCAACGTCCTGACTCCCCTCCCCACCCAACCCAGCCAGCTCATTGCCTTCTAGATTGTCCCTTGGGCCAAGTGGGAGAGGAGCGCTCAAAGCAACACAGTATCTACATATCCTCTGTACACCTGCCTGGGAGACGGGGCCTCCGCCTTGAGCAGATTCTCAAAGGAAGCCACTGGTCCCCGGAATGGGCAGCGACAGATGCCTCCAAGGAGCCAGTAGGCAAGGCTTCCTGCAAGGTCGGTCTCAGGGAAGGCAGCACTGTGAACCAGCAAGACCTGTAAACTCTAGAAAGCATGAGGTCCCTGGGATGCTTCTGATCCTGATTTCTGCTCCTCTCTAAAATACTGATTAAATGTCATTTCCCAGGAGAGGCCTTCCCTGTCCTCCCCAGCAACCCAAACCAGTTTCCCCTTTCTCTTTCTTCCACGACCCTGATTTACTTACTCAGGTGTCTCTTCCTACCAAACTCCAGGCTCCAGAGAGCCAGGGCCAGGGGTCTGAAGCACACCACTTGCCCCGAGCCAGGTAGGGAGGCTGCCTGAGAGGCAGGTGTTGAACGGTTACCTGTTGAGTGAAAATGAATGAACAAAGGGAGGCACCTCCCTATACCAAACCCACCGCCACCCTCCCTGTAATATGCAGGAGCAACTTGACCATGAAGCTGGTCAGCTGGGGTTGGAACCTCAGGTCCAGGATTTATTGACCTCAGGCATGGGAACTGTGACCTTCAGCATCGGACGAGGGGGTGGAAAAGCCCACTGCTGTAAACACAAGGATTCGGCCCTCAGAGCAGGCAGCTGTGGGCCTTCTCCCAAGCTGGGTCATCACTTTTCAGATAAGCGGAGTTTATCTGAGGCCTTGAGCCTTGTCAAAGGCTCTTCAGGCTCTCAAAGGGACCTGCCGCTTTGTGCAACCGGGTGTGTGGACAGGTGGGGCCAGGTGGGGCCGAGGCGGCTCTGCTGGAAGTTCACCTGTGTGGCTCAGACAGGCCCCACAAACAGAGGGAACTGGTCTCCCTGGACCTCAGCTTCAGAAAAGGGCGTTTTTTTGGCATACAAGCAACAATGCAGGGCTCCGGGGTGCCTGTTCTGCTGGGTGTGAGAGTACAGCTGATGACCTGGCTAACCCAGTTAGTGGGGAAATGGAGTTCATTACAAGGGTTTGCACGAAGGATCTGCATTCCTCCCCAAGCACTCTTGACCTAAGGCTGCTCCGAGGCCGCCGGCAGACCGAGTGCAGGAAGCCAGCCCCTCTGCCTGGTGGCCTGAATTCCAGAAACAAAAGAGCAGCCTGCCTGGGGCAGGCGGCGGCTTGTAAAGCTCTCTCCAGATCAGGCAGGCGTTTGGCAGGCACTCAGCAATCAGGGTGGAGTGGGGGGTGGGGGGCAGGAATTCAGCCAGGCAGGGTGACCTTCCTCTCAGCAGCAGGCCCACCCAGGGCAGCACTGGTGTGGCCGGCTAGGGGAGGGTGGGCGTTAGAGGGCAGCTCTGCCTCCCCGCCCCAGCTGCTGGCCCTGTGTCACCTGAGCCATGTAGGAGAGCCCAGCTCCTGCAGGGGCACAGAGACAGACACAGGGCAGGTGGCCGTGATAGAGTTCAGGGAAAGCAAGGTACCTGACATTTTAAAAAATCCTGCTTTCCTTATCGCGGCAATTCACTTTTTAAAGTAATCACGATGGGCTTGTAAAACCTGGGAGATACACACCAGAGTGATAGCAGTGGTGATGGAGGCTGGTGCTGAGACCCTGGGTGGTTTTTCACTTTCAGCCCTCTCAAAACTGCTTGAAATTTTTTTTAAATATTTAGTTATTTATTTAAAAGATGGATAACAGAGAAGGGGCTGGGAGTAGGGAAAGGAGAAAGAGAGGGAGGCAGGAGAGAGAAGTCTTCCATTTGCTAATTTGGTACCCATATGTCCACAACAGAACAGAACAGCCAGGGTTAGGCCGGGAGGAAGCCAAGAGCCAGGAACTCCAGCTGCGTCTCCTACACGCGTGGCAAGGACTCACGTGTTTGAGCCAACATCTGCTGCCAATCAAGGTAAGCACTGGCAGGAAGCTGCATGGGAAGCGGAGGAGTCAGGACCGGCAGCAGGCTCTCCAACGAGGAATGCAGGAGTCCCAAGCAGAGCCTTCACCCACTGTACCACAACATCCACTCCAACACCATGTTTATTTTAAAAAAAAAATCCAAAACATTTCCACTTTATTATTTCAATTACCGTTTTTGGTTAGCAAAAAGAAAAAAAAAGAGAAAAATTAAATACCTACTATATTAAGGCCCAGCTCACAATGTATGTCCACAGATTTTCTGGCAACTTCCCAATATCCCTTTAACACAATGTGCTTGATAACAACACCCCCAGTGCCCAGGTCTGCCTCACTAACCCTCCTACAGGTAAAGCACGTGCCAAGGTCTTCCCTAGAAGGGGTTTTTCCTTTTTCTATTTACTAATTATAAACTACATGTTCCCATGTGAATTTTAAAAAGTGGAAAACAATAACAAATTCTCAATTGTAATTCTATATTCAGAGTGAAAGACTAAGTTTTGCGTGGGTTCTTCAGACATTTCTTCGTACAAATTTTCTTTCCAAAAATAAAAAAGGGGTGGCACTGTGGCGTAGCTGGCATCCCATATGGGAGCTGCCTCGTGTCCCGGCTGCTCCACTTCGATCCAGCTCCCTGCGAATGGCCTGGGGAAAGCAGGAAACCTGGCCCCAGCACTGGCTGTGACCACTGGAGAGTGGCTAGTGGGCAAATGATCTCTCTTGGCTTCTCCTTCTCTCTCACTGTAACTCTTTCCTTCCTTCCTTCCTCCCTCCCTCCCTCTCTCCATTCCTTCCTTCCTTCTTCTTCTTCTTTTTTTTTTTTAAAGATTTATTTATTTATTTGAAAGCTACAGTTAGAGAGAGGCAGAGGCAGAAGCAGATAGGGAAAGAGAGAGAGGTCTTCCATTCTCTGGTTTACTCGCCAAGTGGCCACAACAGCCAGAGCTAAGCCGATCCGAAGCCAAGACCAGAAGCTTCTTCTGGGTCACCCACAGGTGCAGGGGCCCAAGGACTTGGGCCATCTTCTACTGCTTTCCCAGGCCATAGCAGAGAGCTGGATAGGAAGTGAAGCAGCCAGGCCTCCAACCGGCACCCATATGGGATGCTGGAGCTACAGGTGGCGGCTTTACCAGCTCTGCCACAGCAGTGCCGCCCCTCTCTAACTCTGTCAAGTAAATTTTTTAAAAATGAAAAACTCCATCCTGGTCCCCAACGTGGGTGCAGGGGCCCAAGCACCTGAGCCATCTTCCCTGCTTCTCCAGGCACATGAGCAGGGAGCTAGATGTGAAGTGGAGCGGCCGGGACTCGAACCGACACCCATATGGTCTAACCTGCCGTGCCACAACACAGGCCCCTACATCACAACCTACAACACAACTGCTTCCTGCCCATCTTCCCAGCACACAGTGCACGGCAGTCTTCCAGAGGCTTGCTGGGGTCCTCAGAGAAAGGCTGCACCATACCTCACCCATCTCTGCTCCTCAGAGCCCTCTCCCAGCCCCCTCCTACCCTCCGGCATCAGGGCTTCCTGACACCACCACACCCAGGATGGGGTCTCCGTGAGGACGGGGGCTGCTTCTGCTCTTGGCTGTACCCGGTGCACCAGGCACACTGTGAGAGCTCATGAATGCATGCTGAATGCCATGAATGGATATATAAGCAAGCAAATGCAATACTCCTGGGGCATCTCTCATGCCTCCTTTGCCCTGGAGGCCCCCTTATCTACCCCAGCAAGGGAACCCCGCTGTGAGGCCTGTCAGCGCTTGCTGAGCAAGAGCTTATCTAACAGGGAGAGTGCTGGAGAAGGCCAACGCCAAGGCCACCAGCTGAGCTAGCTGTACAGACAGGGGCTGTCTGGGTGGGTCTCCGGGGCCGCCCCCTCCCCCGCGGTGGCAAACACTTTCCGTTCCTGTGCAGGACTGAGAAGTACTGTGCCAGCCACCCGGAGAGCATTTACACCTAACCCTGAGCCCGCAGCCAGCAATGCTGCGCCGACCACCCTGAGGGCCCCCTGCCTATCAAGAGAAAATTAGGCAAGTGCTCTCCACACACAGGCTTCCACAGCATGGTGAGGCTAACCCAGAGGTCTCTGAAGTTCACACACAGTATGCACGTTTAGCCACTCACCTCTGCTTTCTCATACTGGGGAAGGAAGGGGAGCCTTCATTTTAACCCTTGGTGCCCTGCACTGCAGTATTTTCTGCCAACTGTCTTGCAGTTTTGCTTCTCGTTATTAACCCCTTCTTCCTTCAGACTGCGGTTTAAAAGTCACTTCTTTAATGAGAGTTTCCTGCTCAGGCTACCATCAGATAGTCCCTAAGCTCCCACCAGGGCAGGCACTGGGCTGGCCTAGTCCAGCCATGTGACCCCCAATACCTGATACAACGGAGATGCTCAGTATTGTCAAAATCTTCATATTTCCAGAATAGAAAATATGTGAACAGGTGAGAAAAAAAGTTGCTTGCTGCTGATCTCACACTGCATAAAATGATTTATCACAAGGAGCAATTTCAAAGACATGTGAAGAATGGGGGGAGAGGTGCCCCAGAAACTGAACGAGCTGAATCTCAGGGGACAGAGACAGCTCCGTCCTTGCCTTAGGTGGCAGGTGCCTCAGTCCACCCAGCAGCAATAGAGGGTTCCAAGGAAGAAGGAAGAAGCAGGTTAGTGTTTATGGAGGATGAGGCACTTCAAGAAGCATTGTAAGCATGCATAGTAGGCATTTCAAAGCCCGGGTTTCCCAATATCTGTTCCGTGGGACACCAGTCCCAAGATATTCTCCCTGAAGAAAGGGATTCTGTGGGTCACAGTTTGTGAAACCCTGCATGCCTCATTGCTCTTCCTAAAATAAATCATGTAGTGGCCCCATAGAGGCCTTCATGCATTTGTTCAGCAGAAAACTTAGTAACTTTGGGGAAATTTCATATTAATTTTTTTTTATTTTTTAAAATTTGTGTTTTGAAATTTATTTGATAGAGATCGACAAAGAGATCTTTCCATTCACTGGTTCACTCCCAAATGCCCACAACAGCCTGGGCTGGACCAGGCTGAAGCCAGGAGCCCAGAACTCAACCCACGTCCTTCACAAGGATGGTGCAGACCCAAGCACTTGAGCCATCACCTGCTGTCCCCGGGGTGAGCATTATCAAGAAGGTGGAATTGGAAACAGCCCAAACTCAAAACTCCCATAGGGGATGCAGGCCTTCCAAGTGTGGTCTGAACCACTGTGCCAAATCCCCACCCAGCTTAAATCTATTTATCCATAGAACACCACCCTCCCCTTTTACTGCAGGGTGGGACAGAGAGACAATATCCCAGCAAGCCTGCTCTGAGAAATGGTGCTTTTGGGTACTGGCTGCTGGGCACAAATGTGCTACAGGAAATTCAACTCCAACGCATCTGGAAGGCGAGAGTCTGGCAAAAATCCCTGGCACGGTGCCTAACAATTTGATGATCCTAAGCCCAGGGATTTACTGAAAAGCTTGCTGATATTAAGAAGCACGGCTTCCACTTGCACAGCTGCCCTGGTAAGAATCTGTGCACAGCCATCCATTAGAGGCCCACGAGCGGCTGCAGACGCCAACTCACAGAGGCCCCAGGCAGCCAAGTACAGGGTGCCCTGCCTTGGGAGGTCCAGGGTTTGGGGGGGAGATCATACCCTCAGGCCTCTGCCTCCTCTCCTATGCAGAATGTAGATTTTTTATATTACATTTATAATTTTAGCAGCTCCCAATCCTCCATCAACATTGATTTATTCCCTCCTTAGAAATTCTGCTACTGCCCAGGAAACTGAAGTACATGGTACTCTAGGCATGGAGGGACAGAGACCTCTCTTTGCACTGAAATTGAGCAGGAGGTTCAGACCTCCTGCCAGGTCTGCTAGAGTACATGGGATTGCTCACTATGAGGAACTGTTCATACAGCCTTATCAGATACATAAATACATCTATATCAATTCCTATACATACAGATATACACTTAAGAATGAAATGTAAAGGAATACAATATCCACGCGTGTGTATGTATGTGTATATAAATACACACACACACACACACACATGACGGGTCTTCAAAAAGTCCAGGGGAGGGCCTGCATTGTGGCACACGGTTAAGCTGCCACTGGAACAATGGCATCCCATCGGAGTGCAAGTTTGAGTACCAGCTGTTCCACTTCCATTCCAGCACCCTGCTAATGCATCTGGGAGGCAGCAGATGATGGCCCACGATCTTCGGCCCCTGCACACCCATGGGGGAGACCTAGATGGAGTTCTTGGCTTCTAGCTTCGGCCTGGCCCAGACCTGGCTGTTGCAGCTATTTGGGGATTGAACCAGCAGATGGAAGATTTCTCCGAGCCTGCCTCTCTCTCTCTCTCTCTCTCTCTCTATGTCTGCCTTTCAAATAAATAAATAATTCTTTTTAAAAAGTTCAGGAAAACACATATTATGAAAACAACTACACACAGATTTCAAATGTTTACACCAAAACAAACTGATCTTTTGATTCCATTTTTCTATGAAGCTTCTGAAGTACTCAAGTGTGTACATACACACACACGCCTCTCTTTTCCCTCTCTCTGTACAGTCTCCCCCTTAACACTGTACCTCAGTGTAGGCTCTGCACACATTCACTCCACGCAACACCTGCTCCAGGGGCAGGCCCAGGCAGCAGTGCCAGCGCCAGCATCAGTGCCCAGGAAACTGAGGCAAAGCCACATTGCACGCTGCAGGTGAACAGCAAACTCCAGACTCGGACAGGAGAGGCGGTGGCGCGGGACTGGGGTGCAACACCATTTGGAGTGTGACATCCCCTTCCCAAGGAGCACACGGTGCAGAGCACGGCTGAGCTGCTCTCAAACACCAGCCAGCCACCAAGAGCCACCATGGGGGGCATCCTCGGGGCTGCCCCCACGCTTGCCCTCGCCCTTGCCGCTGGGAGAAGGCCCAGGCGGGGGGGGGCCGTGTCTGCTGGGAACACAGAGCAGCAAGATGTGAAGCAACTCTCTCGGTGTGTAACCAAGGTGACCAACAGGAAAGGGAGACTTGCACATGTATGGGGAACACAAAGGGGGAGGGGCGCCGCTTCTGCAGAGGGCTGGCAGGCTCAGCCTCCTTCCCTTCTCTGCCCGGTTGCCTCATCAAGACAAACAGGCGTTTTCGGTAATGCCTCTACTCCTCGAGAACATGACTGCAACGTGTGCTGCCGCAGGTGGGCGCAGGGAGTGGGCACGGCTGCGCAAGATGCCAGCAAGGCCACCAACATCTCCTCCTGCCGGAGCGCCGCCTGTACTCCCGACACGTGATAGGCCAACTCCACACACCCCCTCACTGCCAGGAGCCAGGGCCTCCACCCCATCACACAGAGCTGCCCACCTCTCTGCAGTCTGTGACCCACACCATGCCCTACTCCCTCCTAACCGCCACAAACAACATTCAGGGCCTTTCTAGAAAATGTACCGCCTGGGGGCAGCACTGTGGTGGAGCAGGTAAAGCTGCCACTTGCAGTGCTGGCATCCTATATGGACGCCGGTTCGAGTCCTGGCTGCTCCACTTTCAATCCAGCTCTCTGCTGTGGCCTGGGAAAGCAGCAGAAGACGGCCCAAGTGCTCGGGTCCCTGCACCTGCATGGGAGACCCGGAAGAAGCTCCTGGATCCTGACCAGATCGGCGCAGCTCCTGGCTTTAGATTGGCACAGCTCTAGCCATTGCAGCCATTTGAGGAGTGAACCAGTAGATGGAAGACTCTCAAGACTTTCTCTCTCTCTGCCTCTACTTCTCAGTGTAACTCTTTCAAATACATAAATAGTAAAATCTTAAAAAAAAAAAGAAAAAGAAAGAAAATGTATCGCCTCCTCCATGCAAACTCTTCTCTGCAGCCAGAAGCACATCCCTCCCGCCTTGTAACTGGGGATGCTTCTTAGTCTCCCATGCCCTCCATTACGTAGAGCAGGGCCCTGTGGTGGCTCTGTCCCTGCCGGCTCTAAGTTGCTCCAACCTCAGCACCACCATAGGTCACTCTTAGGCAGTGACCTCCGAATCTCTTCTCTCTCCACTTCCAGATTGCTCCGTATGGATTCTCCCAGGCACCCAACCCTAACCACACGAAGGTGGGTCTGTAGGGTAACTGCACCCCCGCCAGCCCCGACTGGGACCCTCCTCCTGTCCATCTCCTAGGGACCTGCTTAAGAATGGAGGTTCTCTCTTGGAACTGGGTTGAATCATATCCCCTAAAGTCCACTGCCAGATTCCTGTCTACCCAGAGCCTCAGAAGATGGCCTTATTTGGAAATAGGGTCTGTACAGATGCAATCAAATTGAAATAAGACCATGCTGGATTAGGATGGGCCCCAACCTCAGGACCTTCCAAGAAGAGGAATCAGAGACGGCAACACACAGAGGGATGCAGAGACTGGACCACCACAGAGCGCCAGCCACCACCAGAAGCCGGGAGAGGCTGTGGGCTCCCATGGAAGGAGCGCAGTCCTGTCACCAGACACCTTGAGTCCAAATATCTAGCTTCCAGAACTGCGAGAGAATAATTCTTTTTAAAGATTTATTGACTTGTTTTTTTAAAGATTTTTTTTATTTATTTGAAAGTCAGAGATATACAGAGAGAGAAGGAGAGGCAGAGAGAGAGAGAGAGAGAGAGAGAGGTCTTCCACCCACTGGTTCACTCCCCAGTTGGCCACAATGGCCAGAGCTGAGCCGATCCAAAGCCAGTAGCCTTCTCCCGGTCTCCCACGCAAGTGCAGGGGCCCAAGGACCTGGGCCAACTTCTACTGCTTTCCCAGGCCATAGCAGAGAGCTGGATTGAAAGTGGAACAGCTGTGACTGGAACCAGCACCCATATGGGATGCCGGCACTGCAGGCAGCGGCTTTACCTGCTATGCCACAGCACCAGCCCCTATTGACTTATTTGAAAGGCAGAGTGACAGAGAGGGAGAGACAGAGATCTTCTACCTGTTGCTTCATTATCCAAATGACAGCACTGGCACAGGCTGGGCCTGATTGAAGCTGGGAGCCAGGAACTCCATCCAGGTCTCCTAAATGGGCGGCAGGGGCTCAAGCACTTGGGCCATCTTCCATTGTTTTTCCCAGGCCATTAGCAGGGAGCTGGACTGAAAGTGGAGCAACCAGGACTCACATGGGATGCCAGCATCACTGGTGGCAGCTTAACCTGCTGAGCCACAATGCTGGCCCATTTTTGATGTTTTGAGTCCCCAGAGACAGTCAATGCACCCCGTTCCCACTTTGCAACTCCAAATCAGAATTCCTGGAAAGCAGCTGGGCACGTACACCTGCTTTGTTACAGATGCTTCATCTGAGCCTGACGATGCCCAAGTGTCAGCTCCAGGCGGGCAAAGGACATTTTGTTCTGCACTTACACATGGCCAGCAGGGCCTGGCACCCAATGCGAGGCCAGAAAATGGCAAAGAAAGAAAAGGACAAGTGGGCACTGATCCTCAAGAACTCCAAGTGCTTCCGTCAGCACATTCATGCTTTGTTCTTTTCGAAGCAACTGATAATCAAATGAGAAAACGTGCACAAGGCTGAGTCTGACACATGGTAGGCGCCCGACAAACAGCTCCCTTCACTTAGCGGACTGCGAGTGTCCTTCAAGATTACATGAAACTATCAGCTTCCAGAGGGCCCCGCCCTGGGAACAGTGTTCCCGGAGAGAAAGACTGACCTTGACCATGCACAGGTCTGTGAGGTTACTCTGTTTCGACAAGGAAGACACTTGGGCTGTTTCACTGCTTTTGGTAACTGGTCCTCTGCTCAGCACTGTCCAAAACCTTTCCAGTCTCCACACTTCCTACCTGGGCTTGCTACAGCATCTCAGCAAACAGGGTCCATTCCCAGGGAGCTGGCACCTCCCCCTACATCCTTCTTGTATCTCCCACAGGCTTTCAGGATAAGGTATAAACATCTAGGGAGACCGGCAGCCCCAAAGTCACTGCTCCTAGACCACCTCCTGTGCCTCCAACTCACTTGACCAGCCCTCATGGGCCCAGATGAGTGCCTATCACTCTGCCTGAGCTTGGTATGTGAACCTCCTCCCTAGCCTGTTCTTTCTAGTGAGCTTCTACCCACCCCTCTGAATCTCATCAAACAATACCTCCTCTTTGAAGCTTTCTAAGAGTTCTCTAGGCGATGGGATCTCAACGTACAGTCATGACCAGCTTTATGCAGACTGCCCATTAGCTGTGGGGTCTTGAGAAAGTTATTTGACTCTCTAAACCTAATATGACTCATCTGTAAGGTGGGGACACTTAAAGGACCTACTCGAGGGGTTGCCTGAACCCAGAACTCAAGCTCTGAGCACCCAGTAACCACTCACCACAGGGAGCTTCTGCCAAGCTCTCTGTATGCAGTAAGCACCAATTACAAGTGGACTATCATTGCTGGATATTTTTTTTTTTTTAGATTTATTTTATTTGAAAGACAGTTATAGAGAAAGAAGAGAGAAAGGGACAGACAGCGAGGTCTTCTACCCACTGGTTCACTTCCAGGCCTGGGCCAGACTGAAGCCAGGAGCATCATCCAGGTCTCCCTTGTGGGTGCAAGGGCCCAAGCACTTGGATCATCTTCCCACTGCTTTCCCAGGCCATAGCAGAGAGTTGAATCGCAAGTGGAGCAGCCGGGAATCGAATCAGCCCCAATATGAAATGGTGGTGCTGCAGACAGTAGCTTTACCAGTTGTGCCACAGTGCCAGCCCCCACTGCTGAATCTCACGGCCATGAACACATGGCTGCGAGTGATTTTCTATGATTTGCAGGGTTTGATTCATAGTTTCTCCAGGTAGAGCCTCTCATGGGTCTATAGGTTTAGCAGAGGGCTCACTAAATGACTGTGGATGAAAAGGCTACTTTGCAGGTACCAAGAACCCACACTAAGGCAAGGAGATGCTCTTAAAGAAACAAGCTGAAACCCCAACTCGCAGCCTCAAGGCCTGCAAAGCCCACCCACGCATGCCTGGCTCCCTGTTTCCTGACCACAGAGACCCTAATACCTGGGAAGATGCTCTTAAGCAGTTTGGCAAAAACTCCCCCAGACACCACTTCACAGCCAAGCTCAAATGTGACCGTGAGAACCAAACCCTTAAATTTTGAGGGAAAATAGGGGTATGTTTCAGTATAAATCAGTATAAATTTCAGCATCAGTCTATGGAAAGAGACTGTTAAGGCAAATGTGTTAAAATGTTCCTAAGCATTATCTACGATACTTGCACATTCTCTCAGTCTGAATTTATTTCCAAACTGAAAGTTAACACAAAAGGAGAGACTAAAAAGAGCAACAGGTCTCTAGGGGAACCCCTGCTTCCTGGGGTGTCCCGCCGCGGGAGGGGAAGTCTGTTACACCATCACTGACTCAAGGCTGCGGTGCAAGGCCTCTGCTTCGGGTGTCATCTGCTCTGTGCTCAGTCTCGGCACAGCAGATCGCAGGGTTTAAGGCTCTGCCTCTGCCACTGAATACGGCGTCTCTAGCCTAGTGCTCCAGCTCTTGGTGGCCATTTCTTTTGCAGCATGATGGAGTTACTACTAGCTGGGCTTCCCACCCGACAAGACTGCTTTGAGAGTGAAGCCCAGGAAGGCAACTCGCGAACTGTGGTGCATACAACGGCATCAGATGAGGCATCCATGATGAGGACATCCTGTTAGGGGAAGGGGCTCTTACCCAATGACGGCTCTGCTTAGAATTGGGGGGAGCGCAGTGCGAGCTCTCGGGTGCCTGCCATGTAGCGAGGAAGCCAGGTCCACATCAAACTATCACACACCCGAGTGCAGAACTACAAGCTAAAGGAATCGTTGAGGGGTTGGGGAACATACAGGGGGCCCAGAGCTGACCTTGTCTGGCAGTCAGAGATGGTTTCTCGGTGTTGTGTGAGCCCAAAGCCAGGGAACAAGTTGTTAAGGTGTACTAGGAGCCCACAAGGGTAGGGACGCGTACAAACCAATCGAGAACAGTGAACGCACGGGAAATGGAGCACGAGGAAGCAACAGCTCAGATGGAACACAAGACACTTATCAGGACAACCGAACTGCAACCTCTGAAAACCAACTGCGTGACACAAACGCGGGGCAGGAGACTGTTAGAGAATAAAAGACCTAAGAGACCTTTCTTTTAAAAACCTCTCTCTCTCTGCCTCTGTGTAACTTTGCCTTTCAAATAAATGAATAAATATTTACCAAAAAAAAAAAAAAAAAAAAAAGCTAAGGGGCTGGGGCAGCAAGTCGAGCCCTGGCATGCCACGCCATATTCCCAGCTTGGACCCAGCTCCCTGCTAACAGAGCTGGGGGCAGGGGCAGCACACGCTGCAGCCTAACAGGGAGCAGAAGGACTTTTCCAGCGAGGTCGCCTCCACAGCCCTCACCCAGGCCTGCCAGGGGTCTCAGGCTGGGTCCCTGTTGCAGACAGGGCTCCGCAGTTCTCAGAAAGGAATTCCCTCCCTCTTGCTTTTCCATGCGCTAGTAGTTTTCTCATCTTGGTTCTGGTTCTTGTTCTTCTTCTTTTTTTTTAAAACATTTATTTATTTGTTTGTTTTTAAAGATTTTTTTATTTATTTGAAAGTCAGAGTTACAGAGAGAGAAGAGAGGCACAGAGAGAGAGAGAGAGAGAGAGAGAGAGAGGGGTCTTTCATCTGATGGTTCACTCCCCAGGTGGCCACAATGGCTGGAGCTGCGCAGATCTGAATCTAGGAGCCAGGAGTTTCTTCCGGGTCTCCGACGTGGGTGCAGGGACCCAAGGGCTTGGGCCATCTCCTACTGCTTTCCCAGGCCATAGCAGAGATTTGGATCGGAAGTGTAGCAGCCAGGTCTCGAACCGGCACCCATATAGGATGCCGGCGCTTCAGGCCAGGGCGTTAACCCACTGTACCACAGTGCCAGCCCCTATTTATTTATTTGAAAGTCAGAGTTACAGAGAGGCAGAGGCAGAGAGAAAGATATCTCCATCCACTGGCTCACTCCCCAGATGGCTGCAATGGATGGAGCTGGGCTGATCCGAAGCCAGGAGCCAGGAGCATCATCTGAGTCTCCCATGTGGGCGCAGGGACCCAAGCACCTGGGTCATCTGCTTTCCCAGGCCATTAGCAGAGCTGGATTGGAAATAGAGCACCTGGGACTTGAACTGGCACTCACATGGGATGCTTTGCTCACTATACCACTTCACCTGCTATGCCACAGTGCTGGCCCCTGGGTTCCTCTTAAACAGTGCCAAGGAGACACCACTTTTAATCTACCCAGATGGCAGTAACTTTATTTTAGGGATAATATTCAGGGTTAGCGAAGGTGCTGTGAAGCAAATTCTACACCTCTGGTGGAAGTATAAACCTTTTGGGAATTAACTGGTGATATGCAAGATTTTTTTTTAATAATGACTTGTGCAAAAGTGGACATTTTTTTCTTTTTATTTGAGAGGCAGAGAGAGAGAGACAAAGACTGGCAGAGAGAGATCTTCTGTCTGCTGTTTCACATCCCCCCTCAAACCCCAAATGCCTACAAAAGCTGGGGCTTGGCCAGACCAAGGCCAGGAACCTAGAATGCAATCTGGGTCTCCCATGAGGGTGGGTGGCACAGACCCAATTACAGCCAAAACCTGCTGCATCCCAGGGTGCACATTAATAAGACGCTAGAATTGAAAGTGAAGCTGGGGTTTAAAACAAGGCATTCTGCAGGGGAGGTGGCATCCCAACTGCTGTCTTAACCGCTGTGCCAAACACCCACCCCTATGCAAGGGTCTTACAAGTATATCCTGTGACCAGCCATACCACTTCAGGAATTTATTCCCATGAGCACACACAAATACAAGGCAAGGATGAACACCACAGAGCTATGTCAGATTGAACAGTACACTAGAAACCACCCAACAGACTAAATCGTGTGTATGTACACACAGTGCAATACTACTCAGCAACGAAAGGAAATAAACTCCTGACAAATGCAGTACCATGGGTGGTTATCTAAAGCATTGCATTAAGTTTAGAAAATGGAGGCAGAAATGAATGCATACCTTTAACTCCATCGAAATGAAACTCTCTTAGAAAAGACAAATCTAGTCTACAATGACAAAGCAGATCAGCGAGTCCTGGAGCTGGGGGCAAGCTGGGGGTGACAGAAAGAAAAAGGGGCAGCAGGGCCCGCTGCAGGCTGACAGCAGCGGCCCCTATGGTGACTAGGGATCCACCAGAGTGCAAGCATCTGTCAGAACTCGGTGTGCGCTGCAAGCTGTATGTACATGTCAGGTCCGTGCACACTTCAATTGTAAAAGAATAAGCAAACAGCTCCACCTAAATATCCGATGAGGAGACAAGTTGGGGGCTAACGTGGTGTAGCAGGTTAAGCAGCCACTTGCAACTGTTCAATCTGACATAGCATCCCATGTGGGCACTGGTTTGAGTCCTTGTTGCTTCACTTCCAATCCAGCTCCCTGTTACTATGCCTGGAAAAGCAGCAGAGGATGGCCCAAGTGCGTGGGACCCAGCACCATGTGGGAGAGCCAGAGGAAGCTCCCGGCTTTGGCCTGGCCTCCAGCGGATGGAAGACCGTTCTCTCTGTCTCTCCCTCTCTAACTCTGCCTTTCAAATAAATAAATCTTTAAAAAGAGGAGATAAGTTGGTCAAATTATGCTGCATTTATAAAGTAAAACATACACGTGACTGTAGAATACTTAATGACATAAAAAAGTGACATGCAATTGAGAAAAAATTAGTTACATATGTACATATTAAAATGTACATATTTGCATAGGAAATGATCAAAAAGAGACATTTTATTCATTTATTCTACACAAATTTATTGAGTACCTATTAGATATATTACCATTATATTTAAAATGAACAAAAACCAGCAAAAATTCTTTCAGTTCATGGAATTTCTGTTTTGTGGATTCATAAAAAATATTTAAATTATTAAAAGGTAAACATTAAAATAATAACATGGCAAATGAAGTGTATAAGTTATACTACTGTATGTATAACCATTCACACAGCTTATGCACAGAGTAACTTGAAGCATTTTCAAGAAATCGGGATCAGTGATACATTTTAGGGAGGCAAATTAGGAATTGGAGTGAGAGGAAGCCTTTTCACTATCCTTTTATGTAGCATAATTTTCTTTATATCATGATCTTTTTTTTTTTTAAAGATCTGTTTGTTTGAGAGAGGCAGACTCACAGACAGTTCTTCCACTCACTGGTTCACTTCTTAAATGCCTGCAACAGCCGGAGCTGCGCCTATCCGAAGCCAGGAGCCAGGAGCTTCTTCTGGGTCTCCAATGTGGGTGCAGGGGCCCAAGCACTTGGGCCATCCTCCACTGCTTTCCCAGGCCATAGCAGGGAGCTGGATCGGAAATGGAGCAGCTGGGCCTAGAACCAGCATCCATATGGGATGCCTACACCAAAGGCAGAGGCTTAACCTACTACGCCACCCACGGGCCCCCAGTCAAGTATTCTTTATTTTAAACAAACACAATTGGTTGTTTTTAATTTTTTGCTCATGTCCAATAATCAGGAATTAGGTGATGAACAATGATACAGAAAATTAAAAAAATGTTTTAAGAGCTTCTCCATTCTTTGGAGAAAAAAAAAATACTGACAACAAAAATACCTTGTGATGACACTCATATAAAAGAATATAAGAGGAGCCAGCACAATGGCAGTGGGTAAAGCCGCTGCCTGCAGTGCCAGCATCCCATATGGGCGCTGGTTCGGGTCCCAGCTGCTCCTCTTCCGATCTAGCTCTCTGCTGTGGCCTGGCAAAGCAGTAGAAGATGGCCCCTGCACCAGCATGAGAAACCCGAAGAAACTCCTGGTTCCTGGCTCCTGTCTTTGGATTGGCACAGCCCAGCCACTGCAGCCATTTGGGGAGTGAACCAGTGTACAGAGGAAACCTCTCTCTATTTCTCTGCCTCTGCCTCTCTGAAACTCTCTGCCTTTCAAACAAATAGATAAATCTTAAAAAAAAAAAAAAAAAAATAGCACCTAAGAAAGGTGGGCATTGGTCTCCTGGTTAAAACACCAGGTCAGGACACCCAGGCCCCACTCAGAGTGCCTGGGTTCAGTATCCACATCTCGCTCCAGACCCTCCGCTTCCTGCTAACCCCCACCCTGGCAGGCAGCAGACCACAGCTCCTGCCATCCACGTGGTCAACCTGAATTGAGTTCCCCGTTTCTGGCTTCAGCCCCTGGCACTGCCCTGGGCTGTCTCAGGCATTTGGGGAATAAATCAGCAGACAGGAGCACTCTCAAATAACAATTAAAAATTTAAAGAAAAAAAAGAACACTGAATATAACAGAAATTACTTCCCAGTGGTGAGCCTGTAAGGAGCATTTTATTTCTTTTTGCTTGCCAGTGTTTATTTCTGCAGTTTCCTAAATGAACAACTGGAGTGTGTGTGAGTGAGAGGCTTCAGACAGAGAGAAGCAGAGAGCGCGGCAGACTCACAGTGCCACCTCTTTCTGCCAGGTGCTCAGACACTCGAGAATCACTGGCTGCATTCCCTTTACCCAAGGGGCTGAGTGACACAGGAAGACAAAGATCAAGTCAATGGCAAGGGCACAGGGCCAGCTCCAAGCCTTAACCGTCCTCCTCTGAGAACACAGGCTTCCCCAGCCAGCCAGGGTGCCCAGCCAAGTCTCTTCCCCATTCCACAGCCTGGAGGCCCTGAAGGCTGACCAGGCACACCCGACCCATTTTCTCCCAAGGACACCTGTGAGGCAGGTGTTACAGATGAAAGGGAGCCTTCAAAGACAGTTTGCTTCTTCTATAGATAAGGTGTGCTGGGACCAAGCCTCAGTTACAGGTGTAGTGTACACCCACTGAGCACCTGGGTATTACAAGACCTGAAGGGCTCAAGTAACAATGCCAAGTCCTGATTCAGTGTTGTCAGCAGCTTCCTAGAGAATACAGGTGAGAGAGACACTGCAGTCAGGAGCCTCGAAGCTGGGTGTCATCTCCAGTGACATCTCAAACTGCCCCAAGCCCACCTGTGGTTTTCAATCCTTCTCAACCCACCTTGCGCCCTGTCTATAACATACCTCCGGCCCCAGGAGCTCTGCACCCTCGGCTGCAGGAAGCAGTCCCCAGTGCCCACTGCTTCAAGTCTCACTTGAAGACCCCAGGTTTAACAAAACGAACATCTGCATTTGCTAACAGGTATCCCGGCACAGTTAGAGGGAAGGAATATGTTCCAGTGTCCCACAGTACACAGAAGCGACCAGTTCACAACAGCCTACCATATCTATTATAGAGAACTAGGAGAGAGGAGCTAGAAGGTTCCAAACATTAAAAAACAGCTGATGACCGTGCTTTGATTGGCACATCTTGTATATTTGTACTGAAACATCACATTGTACCCCATAAGCCTGAACAGTTGCTACAAACATACAGAACTCTTACAGTATGTCATATATATGTAAATATATAATTAAATTATTGTTACTGGGGCTGATGCTGTGGTGTAATGGGTAAAATAGCTGCCTACAGTACCGGTGTTGCATATGGGTGCTGGTTCGAGACCTGGCTGTTCCACTTCCGATCCAGATCTCTGCTATAGCCTGGGAAAGCAGAAGATGGCCCAAGTACCTGAGCCACTGCAGCTGTGTGGGAGACCTGGAAGAAGCTCCTGGCTCCTAGTTTCGGATCAGCCCGGCTCCAGCCATTGTGGTCGTCAGGGGAGTGGATGGAACACACCCCTGCCCCGACTTTAAAATAAATAACTAAATCTTTTAAAAATTATTGTTACATTAAAAATATTTAATATATATTTGAAAACTGCTTTATACTATATATAGTATATATATTTTGTATATACATACGGTATATATAGTATAGATATTTTGTACAATAAAATGTACAAATTTTGACAGAAAATAATAAAGATATTTAATGTATCTTTATTTTTAATATATAATAAATATGTAGGTCAGTGCTGCGGCTCACTAGGCTAATCCTCTACTTGAGGTGCCGATACCCTGGGTTCTACTCCTGGTTAGGGTGCCAGATTCTGTCCCGGTTGTTCCTCTTCCAGTCCAGCTCTCTGCTGTGGCCCAGAAAGGCAGTGGAAGATGGCCCAGGTCCTTGAGCCCTGCACCTGCATGGGAGACCAGGAAGAAGCGCCTGGCTCCTGGCTTCGGATCGGTGCAACTTGCCGGCCATGGTGGCCATTTGGGGAGTGAACCAACAGAAGGAAGACCTTTCTCTCTGTCTCTTTCTCTCATTGTCTAACTCTGCCTCTCAAAAATAAATAAATAAATAAATAAATATGTATATGTTTAAAACCCCCAAAATTTGGGTTTGAAAGGCCTCAATTAATTCTTGGAACCAAGCTGGGCAGCTATGCCTAGACAATTGCTCATTTGTGTTTTTTAAAGATTTACTTACGTATTTGAAAGGCAGAGCTACAAGGAGGCAGATGCCGAGAGAGAGAGAAAGGGAGAAAGAGAGGGAGAGAAATGGGGGAAAGAGAGGGAGAGAGAGGTCTTTCATCCACCGGTTCACTCCCCAAATGGCTGCAACAGCCAGGGCTGAGCTGATCCAAAGCCAGGAGCCAGGAGCTGCTTCTGGGTCTCTCACAGGGTGCAGGGGTACAAGGACTTGGGTCATCTTCCACTGCTTTCCCAGGCCATAGCAGAGAGCTGGATTGGAAGTGAAGCAGTCAGGTCTCGAACCGGCACCCATATGGGATTCTGGCACTGCAGGCAGAGGCTTTACCCGCTATGCCACAGCAGCGCCCCCTAGACTGTTGTTTTACCGCAGACCTGGGTACACCTTGTGAGTCGGTGAAGAAGCCCAAAAAGTGGGGACACGAATGGAAAAACTCAACCAAACCGCTGCATTCCTCACTGGGCATGGACTTGGGTCAGCACTCTGTAAGAAGACGGGGCAACAGCCAGTCTCTGGCTGTCCCGTGCACGGCTCCCCTGCTGTCTGTTCAATACATCTAACTGCTCTGCTGACTTCCTTCATCACCCACAGCCCTGGCCTCAATCAGCTGCTTCCTGCAAAATCCAGTCTGGCCCAACTCTAGCTATTGTAGCCCTTTGAGGAGGGAACCAGAGTAGGGAAGACCTCTCTCTGTTTCTCCTTCTCTCTCTCTGTCACTCTGCTTCTCAAATAAGTAAATCATCTTCACAAATAAATAAAAATTTTAGAAGTTAAAAAACAAAACATGTTCAGCCCAGTAGTGGGGAAAACTAAGGGGGCAGGAGTAGGGGCAAAGGTGTTGGGAAAGATGTCAGAAGTGAGAAATAAAAGGGTGTGCAATAACATGAGGCCATTGAGCCCAGGAGCGGAGATGGAGCTAGGAAGAGGTTCCCCCAGCATCAAGCTGCCAGAGTTTAGCAAGTGAGAGGCCCTGAGGTGGCCCTTCCCTCACTAGTTGCAGCAGCCCCTATGTCTACTGCAGAGAGTCCCTGGCAGGTGCCAAAGCGCTTTGAGTTGAGCGGCACCACCCCCAGGTGAGGCGCCATGTGCGACCATCACCAAGACCAAGTGAGAGAGAGCCTGGCCCAAGCACTGCCCAGAGCAAGGCCAGCAGCTTTTCAGGGTGGTTTAAGGAGGGCCCATCTCTTAGAGACCACAACAGAACAAACTGAAACACAACCGTCTATAGTAGCGTGGAGGAAAGAGGATTGATTTTTCTCACACACATATACATACACATAGATATGTACTTCAGAAATTATTTAATTGAGAAGCTGAGAAAGAATGAGAGAGACAGAGAGAGCTCCTATTTGCTGGTTCACACCTCAAGAACCCTCAGTGGGCAGGGCAAGGCTGAGGTCAAAGTCAAAAGCCGGGATCTCAATCCACGTGCCCCACAAGTGGCAGGAAGCCACTTACTGGAACCACCACTGCAGTCTTCCAGGGTGTTCCCATTCGCAGGAAGCTTGAGTACTGAATCCAGGACTCCATCCAATACGGGACACGGGCATCGTAATTGCTATGCCTGCCCCTAGAGCCTCACTTTTGCTTGCCTTGTACTTCCATTCTTTGTTAAATGCATGCTTTTTCAAATGCATTTAAGTCCAAGCTCTGTTACAACCAGGTGTTGGATCGCAAGGCGGGGAGGCCCTCTGAGCCCTGCTGCTATCCTGTACAAGACTGAGCGAGCAGCACTGGGACCGCTACGAGGAGTAAGTAAGCTAATAAACGGGATGCAGCCCTGCTCCTGGGAGCTGCCACCACGCAGGTAGACCTGTGCCGCCTCAGTGGGTACCAGAGCCACCCCTGACCCGGGAAGCGCTACCATAGGGCTGCCGGCAAGGGTTTCCACTTTCTGAGTGCAAAATGCCAGTCTGCGTTTCTTTCCAGAGGAATCCTCGGCAGAGAAACGTGGGACTGTCCCCGACAGAAGCAAACGTGACAAGGGGGCAGCTGGAAGGAATCCAAACGCAAAGAGCCCATGGCGCAGCCCCATTCCCGAGGGCCATCCCTGGGGCATCTCTCGCCGATATCACGACCCAGGGAAATCAGAAACCTGAGGCTAGACAGAACAAGCTATGAGGGATGCCAGAAAGGCCATGCAGGCTTCTACAAAGATGGCAACGGCTGCTGCCAAGGCTCCTACAGAGGCAGTCCCTAAGCGAAAGCTTGGACCACCTGTGCAGGTTCCATCCCCCGACTCGGTGGATAATGCCACGGTGGCATGTCTGATTTTTAAATAGATTGGAGCATGATTCTAAAAAATATTTAAAAGAGCAAACACAGTAAATAAAATAAACACACAAAAAATATAACAAAAAAAGCCCACAATAAATGGGAGGAAGCTGGCATGCTGCCTAAATACAGTTAAGCGCTCAATAAACAGTAGCCAATGACATTAGCGTCACTAAAGGAAAGCTGTGTGCCTGGTGTTTTTGAAGATCTTTGAATAGATTCTGCCATTAATCAGTAAAAATGCCCTTTAAGAAACGTGGGTGTTGCACAGCTAAAAGTGTGCAAGGGAGTAGGAAAAAATGTGTTTGGTGGCTGGGGGATCGATCTGCAGATCTCAAATCTGGGGCAGGGCGAGAAAACCCCTTAAGGTATCTCGTGCCTCTGGTCCTGGGAGAAGTGCACCGTGCACCGACTGACCGGCAGTGGAGGAGGGAGCCTCAGAAGTGCAGGCTCCCCAGAGTCGGGGAAGACAGAGCTCCCAGGTCCTGAGTGCTGGCCAACAGGGCCTTGGGGGGGGGGGGGATTTCCATGCCCCCTCCCCAGATCGCTGTCATAACGAAGTCCTCCACATACCCAAGCAGCTTAAATCACAGTGCTGAGGGCCCTTAACCATCTTCCTTGTGGACTAAGTGGCCCCTAATCGGAGAAGGAAGCTGATGTGTAAAGCAAGCAGACATCAAAAGGAAACGGGAGCACTTCTATTGATTTTTGTTCTTCAGAGAGAGAGAGAATTCGGGAAGAAAAATGGAGCCCCCTGACAGAAATCTGGGAGGGATGACCCAGATTTCTATGACCTGGGTTCACTCTATAGTTATTTTCCTCTGATCCTTAAGTTGTACTTTGGTCTAGGCCAGTAACCCGCCCTCGGGGTGGAGTGTTTCCCTAAGCCCCAACCCAGCTTTATCTCAGGGGCAAACATGCTTCTGTAGGAAGCAGGGGACGCATCCTCCAATGGCCTGCGCCCAGCACCGTGGGAGCCGGCCGCCGAGCTGAGCCAGGAGCACACCTCCTGGCAGATGCCAAGCACAAAACGCTGGACCTCTGGGAAGCTTTCCAGCACAAGCATTGCTGGGTAGGTCTCAGAGTAGCCCAGGTGGTCCGGGCCCATCCTCCTGGGAATGAACCAGGGGGCTGCTGGATCCCCGAGGTCCCTCCCTACAGGCTGGGTGGGAGGACAAGTTACTGCACAGAGTGAAAAAGACGGGGAGAGGGGGATGCATGAGGCTGGGGCCAAGGAGGCCTGAAGGGTGAGGAACGGGCTGAGTGCCACACCACGCCCTCGCAGGGGTGGGCACTGTCTGACCCACGTGCCGTGTATGGTCCACAAAACCATCTGGGCTGGCCCTGCCAAGGCAATCACAGGTGAGCCTGGAAATCCAATACACCTAGAACAGGCTGATTTTTAAGCTGGTAACATTGTATGGCCTATGATTGGGCTACAAACATCCAAATGGCCCGTGGCGGAAGTGGGGTTCCTTACCCCTGCCCGAATGCCATCAGGTGCACCGTGGACGTGCTAAAGCCAATGGGACCTTGGATTCCAGACCCCATCCATTTGAAACTTAAAGGAATGCATCTTCCTGGGAGGAAAAGTGGTTCTGGGCTTTCACCTGGACACCAAAGGCAGCACAGATTTGATTACCAGGAAAACATCATCCCACCCCCCAACCCCCCGCCTCCTCCCTGTCACCAGGTGGGAATGAGCAGCTCCTCCCACCCAGAGAACGAGGACAAGGGGCACATGGGCAGCAGGCAGCAAAGGTGACTGCCCCGTGTTAGCACCCCCATCCCAGCAGAATGGTCAGAAGGGAGGGGCTGAAGAGAGGAGGGCTGGATGTCAGCTCCCACAGAAGCCGCAGGGCCAGGATCGGGAAGCGAGGAGGAGTTTAAGGGCTGAGCACCTGGCAAACATGGTCTGAAGAGGGAGAAGGGTAAGGGGTTTTTCCCAGAGCACGTTGGCTGGGAGGAGGGCTCTGCTGCCCCAGCCCCTAGACAGGGCGGCTCTCCAGGTGGGCTGCAGAGTGGGGGTCACTCCAGGGTGCCAGCCCTTGGCAGGTACATGCCTTCGAGCAAACTGCTGCCTTGCTGGGTCTCAACCCCATCCTCTGTCCAGTGGCCTGATGGGGTAACAATGCGTTTCTTATAAGGATTACCTGTTCTTGGGGCCGGCTCTGTGGCACAGTGAGTTAACGCCCTGGCCTGAAGCGCCGGCATCCCATATGGGCGCCGGTTTGAGACCTGGCTACTCCACTTCCGATCCAGCTCTCTGCTATGGCCTGGGAAAGCAGCAGAAGATGGCCCAAGTCCTTGGGCCCCTGCACCTGCGTGGGAGACCGGGAAGAAGCTCCTGGCTCCTGGCTTCGGATCAGCGCAGCTCTGGCCATTACGGCCATTTGGGGAGTGAAGATGGAAGACCTTTCTTTCTCTCTCTCTCTGCCTCTCCTCTCTCTGTGTAACTCTGACTTTCAAATAAATAAATGAATCTTAAACAAAACAAAACAAAGATGACCTGTTCTTGACCTGGAAGACGCTCGCAAACCCCAAGCTTCACCCGGGCCATGCACTGTGTGAAGGGGGCTGTGGGTCCCCCATGGCTGTCATGCATGGGAAACAGGACACCTACTGGGTACCCACCACCCATCTCCCGGGCTTCTTGGGTTCTCTCACTCAGTCCACCCTTCCCGACAGAACATTTCTCCCCCACTTACAGGAGAGGAAAGTAAAGACTGATGCACTTACCCTTCGTGTCCTTCCACACACACCAGGGAGGCTCCAGTCTAAGGACCAAGGCCCCAGCTCTGAACCAGGCAGACACTGACCCATTCTTGTGGAGCACATATTCCAGTGTGTAGGATGAAGACAGTCAACAAAAACAAAATTTCAGATACTTGTAAATGAAGTAAAGAAAACAAAACAGGGAAATTTGATAGAGTGAACAGGGACAGACAGTGATAGACCTGGAGGGGAGGCAACTGGGCAATGGGCCAAGAAACAGAGACTGCAAACAGAGAACAGCCAGTGCAAAGGCCCTGAGGCATGAACCAGCTTGACTTGCTCAGGGAACAGAAAGGAGGTCAGTGTAACTCGAGAATAATGATGGGTGTGTGGAGGGGGTAAGAAGAGCAGGTCAAGCCCAAACTATGCGGACTATGCCAGGCAACAGCAAGGACTGGGAATTGAGTAGTAAGTGCAATAAGATGGTTTGCAGGCCTTTTTGTTAAAAGATACATTTCTTGGCCGGTGCCGCAGCTCACTAGGCTAATCCTCCACCTTGCGGCGCCGGCACACCGGGTTCTAGTCCCGGTCGGGGCGCCGGATTCTGTCCCGGTTGCCCTTCTTCCAGGCCAGCTCTCTGCTGTGGCCCGGGAGTGCAGTGGAGGATGGCCCAAGTCCTTGGGCCCTGCACCCCATGGGAGACCAGGAGAAGCACCTGGCTCCTGCCTTCGGATCAGCGCGGTGCGCCAGCCGCAGCGGCCATTAGAGGGTGAACCAACGGCAAAAGGAAGACCTTCTTCCTCTGTCTCTCTCTCACTGTCCACTCTGCCTGTCAAAAAAAAAAAAAAAAAAAAAAAAAAAGATATATTTCTTTATTTGAAAGAATTACAGAGAGAGAGGGAAAGACAGAGAGAACAAGACCTTCCATCCACTGGCTCACTCCCTAGATGGCCGCAATGGTCAGGGATGGGCCACGCCGAAGGCAAGAGCTTCATCCGGGTCTCCCACATGGGTGGCAGGGATCCACTTGCACCAGCCTCCACGGCTTTTTCCAGGACTGGAAGAGGAACAGCTGGAAGAGGAGCAGCTGGGACACGAACTGGTGTCCATGCGGGATGCCTGCATTGCAGGCGGAGGCTTTACCCACCACACCACCATGCTGGCGTGGTTTGGGGGTCTTTAAGGGAAGAAGTGACACAATCTAACTTAGCTCTTGTGGGAAGAATAGAGGGCGGAGGGCAGAGGCCAGGTGAAGTGAGGCTAGATAAGGAGCTCAGGTTTCACTGCCGTTACAAGTACACGCATCCAATACCAACACTTGGTTCCGTGGCATCACATTTTACGGCTGCAGTGTGATGCCCGTCTGGACTCTCACATCTGACAAAGTGGAGCTCCCCCTGTCTCCAGATGTCAGTTTGGCTCCTGCAGGGGCCATGGGAGGGTAACTGCTGGTGGGTCTAGGATGACCACCGCACAGAATATAACGCAAGCATGCTCTGAGCTCATCTGGTAACCCCCAACAAAGACTGAGTGTGTGCCTGAGCCAGGCACTTAGGAAGCTGTTCTGCACTGCTCAAGTGCACTGCCAGAGTAGATGTTTAATAAAAATGACCCTGGCTGGGAAAAACAAAGGCTGGCTCTCATCCCTTAAGCAGGGAGAGGCTAGCCCGGACACTGGATTCTCTTTTGTGCTTGCTTCTCTTTGCAAACTCTCCATTATGCCAAACATCCTCAAGAAACGCCTCTGAGGAGGGAGAAGAAAGAATGTAAAGGGGAAAACAATTAGGGTTTGGGGGAGGTAGGACATTGCAACCAGAGGAACCTGGGATTGCTCTAAGTTATGGGTGACCCTGGGCAACACCCCTCAGGTGAGATTCCGATTTTTAACCTGTGAAACTAGGGTAAATTCATGTTTTCCCAGAGGTGGGCAGCCCAACAGGAAATTAATATGGATGGCTCTGGGGCAAGGATAAAGCACAAACAGGGACAGGTGACTGGCATAAGACAAGAGTCTTCTTATCAAGAATTCTTGCTTGGGTTGCCTGTATCCCATATCCAAGTGCCTGGTTCAAGTCCCAGCTACTCTGCTCCCAATCCAGTTTCCTGCTAATACACACTCTAGCAGGCAACAAATAACTGTTTAGGGATTTGGGTTCCTACCACCCAAATGTGAGACCCAGACTGAGTTCTGGGCTCCTGGCTTCAGCCCAGCCCAACCCTGGTGGCTGCAGACATTTGGGAGTCAGCCAGCAGATGGAAGATCTCTCCAGCTGTTTCTATATATGCCTTTCAAATAAAATATAAATAAAAACTGCTTCTAAAAGAGAATGCGAAAAAAAATGAAAAAGAAAAAAAGAGAGAAAGCATGATTAATGGGGACCCCTTGTCCTTGCTTCTGGGCAGTGAGCACAGAGCAGAGAACACGCTCAACCATATATAAAGGGCTGGGATTCTCAGGTAACCCAGCTAGCCTCAGGCCCTTCCCCGTAGGGAGAACATCTGGTGCGTGGTTAAGATGCTGCTCGGAAGCCGGCACCGTGGCTCAATAGGCTAATCCTCCACCTTGCGGCGCCGGCACACCGGGTTCTAGTCCCGGTTGGGGCGCCGGATTCTGTCCCGGTTGCCCCTCTTCCAGGCCAGCTCTCTGCTATGGCCAGGGAGTGCAGTGGAGGATGGCCCAGGTGCTTGGGCCCTGCACCCCATGGGAGACCAGGAAAAAGCACCTGGCTCCTGGCTCCTGCCAGGATCAGCGCGGTGCGCCGGCTGCAGCGGCGGCCATTGGAGGGTGAACCAACGGCAAAGGAAGACCTTTCTCTCTCTGTCTCTCTCTCTCTCACTGTCCACTCTGCCTGTCAAAAAAAAAAAAAAAAAAAAAAAAAGATGCTGCTCGGAACACTCGCTTCCCAAATCACAGTGCCTGGGTCTGAGTCCTGACCCACACTGAGTCCCCTGTCCTGGCTCCTGGCTCTGGCCTGGCCCAGCTCCAACTCTTCTGTACATTTGGGGAGTGAACCAGTGGATCAAAGATCAACTTCTGTGGGTCTGTCTCTGTCTTTCTGCATTCCAAATAAAATGAAAATGAAAAAAAAAATCCTTCCTTCTAGGAAGGGTCAAATCAGGTCCAAGTCATTCCTGCCAAGCTATGAATAGAAATGGCAACCACCCAACCTATGATAAGCAAGGAAGCCAATTTCCATGGTGGCACTCACTAATCCCATTTAGCCACCATGTCCAGAGATGGACCAACATCACAGTGCCTGGTCTTCCACCTCCAGCACCATGCACGGTTCTGGATTTTTTTTCTTTAAAGATTTATTTATTTTGAAAGTTAGAGTTACAGAGAGAGAGAGAGAGAGAGAGAGAGAGAGAGATTTTCCATCCTTTGGTTCACTCCCCAGATGGCTGCAACAGCCAGAGCTGGGCCAGGCCAAGGCCAGGAGCCAGGAGCTTCTTCTGGTTCTCCCACATGGGTGGCAGGGACCCAGGCAGTTGGGCCATCAATCACTGTTTTCCCAGGCCATTAGCAGGGAGCTGGATCAGAAGTCGAACAGTCAGGGCTAGAAATAGCACCTATATGGGATGCCGGTGTCATAGGCAGCTTTACCTGCTACTCCACAATGCCAGCCCTGGGTTTTGGCTTTAAATTAAAAAACAAACACACAACAACAACAAAAAACCTTGAAAGAAATAGGCAGAGAGACAGACAGAGGGGAGTTCCCATTGCTGGTTCATTCCCCAAATGCTGGCAATGGCTGGCCCAGGGCCGGAGCTGGGAGTTGGCTCCTCAATCCAGCCCTGAATTTCTTCTCCAGATGCCCAGGATGTGCTGTACCTTGGCTATTCTGTTCTGGGAAGAAGACTAACCGAAAAAAAGGAAAACGACAGGTTGGCCAGGCGACACAAGACGGGGATAGATCAGTAGAGACAGGAAGAAGAAACAGCATGAACTCAGCTAGAAGAAGGCAGCCATTCTCTACTACGCAAAAGACTCTAGGTAGCTGGTGATACAAAATGCTGAATGTGGGATCTGTCTAAACAGACTCTCCATCCCCTGTCCTAGGTTGAATACTGTGCCCACCTGGATCCTCGGCCAGCCCATAACCTTACTTGGAAAGCGGTCTTTTCAGATGCAGCAAGTTCAATTACAATAGGGTCACACTGGATTAGGGCGGACCCATTCCCAAAGACTGGTGTCCTTGTAAGACCAGAAAGCAGAGACAAAAACACACAGATGGAGCCACGTGGTGACAGAAGCAGAGGCTACAGCGAGGAAGCCCAGCATTGCCAACCACCACCACCACCACCACTTCAGAAGACAGAGGGAAACATTCTCCGCTCCAGCCTGCAGACAGAGCAGGCTCCGCCAGCACCTTGACCTTGGACTCCCAGCCTCCAGAGGGTAAGGGGATCAATGCTGCAGCTAGCAGCCGGCCAGCCTGTGGTACTTTGTTATGGTAGCCTAGGAAACCAACCCACTCCCAATGCCACACCTGTTCCCAAACCACCCTTCCCATACTTGGCCCCGGGGATGACGACTCAGGCCCACCTGTACTTTTCCACCTTCCCAGAGCCCGCCAGCCCTCCGGTCCCAGAGGGGAAGGCCCCGCAGGGATCACATTTCAGCCGCCCCACACCGGCAGGGGAGTTCTTGTTTTCTCCTCAAGGCCTCCCAGTGATATAGGTTCTCAGAATGGGACTGGCATTCATATCCACCCCATATGGTCCTAATTCTGTATTCCTTACATCACCACTTACCTAATATTTCCTCATACCATCACTACGCTTACTTAGATTTATTTTTAAAGCACTGCTACTTCATTGTTCCAATAAATGGTTAGTCAGCATCACTTATCACACGCAGACCTTTCTGTATATATCCATACCTTTAACGTGCTCACCAAAACGAATCCACAATACTTTTTAGAGAAACCACTTAAAATAGTCTTGGCCGGCAATACCACGGGAAATATCGCCTTCGAGGTGAGCTGTCCGCGGGCTCCTACTCAGAAATCCCAATCCAGCTCTCCGATTCTTAATATCACCTCGCACGCCCATCCCCGGGCCCCAGACACTCCGGAGAAGGTAAGAGTCCCGCGTTCCTGAGAATGGAGATCCGAGGGGACTTTAAACCGCGGGTGAGCCGCGCAGAGACGCGAGCGAGGAACTGACCTTCTCTCGAAGGCTGCAGTGGACGTCCGCGGCGACGCGCCCTTCCCACCACGGCTCATCCATCCCCGCGAGCAGCTCTGCGATCCGCGGCTACCGGGCCCTCGGAGCGCTCCCTGCGTGGACACGGGCAACTTCAGCGGCTCCGACGCCCACAGTCCCTATATCCTCGCCGGTCCCCGGCACGGCCCGGACGGGCGCCCCCTCCTGCCCCGCTCCGCGCCCCGGAAAGGTTGCGGTGCCCCCTCCCTTCTGCTCGCTGGACCCCCGATAGATCAAGAGCTGTGCAACAACTTGCAGAATTTTTATCTTCCCTGTGCAAAAGTTGCAGAGAAAGTTGCCTCCTCCGCCCGAAGCTGGGGCTCCTGCGGCGGCCACCCGCTTGCCCGTCCCGAACTCCTCCCCCGCCGCCCAGCCTTTGTCCTGCTCCCACATCCTGCCCTCCAGCCCGGGGCGAGACTCACGCATCCCTCTTCAGGCGTGGGGGGCTGCGGGCACCCAGCCCCTTCCGGGGCTGAGCCGGCTGTGCCCTCTGGCTTGGCTGCACGCGGCTGGACCCCGACCCAGCCCGCTCCGCGCTCTCGCCGGCCGCCTCCACAGCCCGGCTGGCCCCAGCCGCCGCGCCCCTGCGTGCGCTCGGGTCCCGCCGCGGCTCGCAGGATCCCGGCCGCCGGGGGCCTCCCTCCCTCGCTGGGGGAATTGGGGGCCGGGCCTCGCGCATGCGCCAGCAGCGCCCCGCGCCCCGCAGGGCGGGGGGCTGGGACTCCGAGTCTTTCTTTCCGCGGCTCTGGCCGGGCTTCCTGTCCGCCCTCCGCCGTCGCCTCCGCGGAAAGCTTTCTCTCACCTTCGCGGAGACTCGCCGGTGTGGGCGGGGAGTGGGCGGGGGCGCGCGGGGGGGGGGGCAGGGCACGGCTCCACCTGCGCGCACCGCGCGTGAACCACGCGGGAAGGATGCCCCCCAGAAAGTTCTGCCTCGCGCGCGCACCGCTCCAGCCCACGCTTACATTCCACCTGCTTTGCTTTCTTTCTTTCTAGGCTTGTTCTGCCGTGGGAGATGGGATTCCAAAAGGGCCGTTCCCACGAATGCTCCAGAAAAGCCCTGATGGTAAAGGCGCAGAAGTCAGGGGTAGTAGTTGTGCCCCCTGGGAAGTATCGACCCACGCCTTACAGTGGAGGAAAACCCACCAACACCAGGAATGAAAAGCATTGTCTTTTTAATTTGGTTGTTTTCCGAAAGGCGCTTTCTTGAAGCACCCTGCTGAGCGCGCGGCAGGGAGCTCTCCTGGTGTTTGGGATATTTTTGGAGGTTCACTAGCTTGGGATCGAACCCCACCATCACCAGCAGCAGCTGGGTGATTTTTGCCAATCAGAGCCTGGGACCCCTGCGTGTAAACTGGGCATAAAAGTTGCCACAAGCTGCTGGAGATGTTTTATTAAATGATTTAATGCATGTAAAGGGGCAGTCACCATCCTGGGTTTAACCGAAAAACAACCGTTGCCGAACGAAGAGCCTTGATTATCTGACCGATTTCCTCCCACGTGAAGATCCATTTGGAAAAATTTTAAAGTTCACTATGATAAACTTTGAGCCTCAAAAAGCAGTTTTAATGTAAAAAACAAATGATGGAAAATCATGTAAAATACTTAGAAATAAACAATAAATGTTCAGGCTCTTAATGAAGAGATTGTAAAGATTGTAACATAGTAAGTCTTGAAGAAATAGCAGGAAGTAAAAAATGCCTTTACCTATATTATTATAATTCCAAAGGTTGTGGGTAACATTTTTTTCATGTTAAAAATTATGCAATGTATATGAGAAAAGCTAAGAAATTTTTATTTTAAAAATTGGTTAGACTTCTATTATAAATTTTAAAGCAAACAGCAAAGCTATAATTAAAATGGGTATTGACAGAGAACTGATGAAGTTATCAGCTGAATAATCCAAAGTCTAGAAACATTTGATATAATTAATTCACTGTAAGATAAAGACATTTCATTTTGGTTGGGGGAAGAATAAACTGATAAACTAAGTTGAAATTAATTTTGGGGAAAAAGTAAAACAGAATTTATTTAAACCATCATCAAAATAGATGTAGGAGAAGTAGAAGAAAACATAGGTGAGAGGAGGAAGGCCTAACTGTTAAAGCAAAGGAAGATACCAAAAGAAAGGATGAATTAGTAACTTTGAATAAATACATTAAATGCCCTCACCAAAAAGGCAAATGACAAGTGAGGAAAGATGGTTTTAACAAACATGACAACAGGTTGGTCTTCCTATATAAGCCACTTAAAAGTCCCTAAGTCAAACACTGATGCCATGCACGTGGAAATGAAAAAGGACACGAACAGACTTGCCACCTAAGAAGAAATTGGTGTGTGTAATGTCATTTTTTATATGCCTACATTCACAAGCAAACACATTAACTTTCTTCTTATAGCAGGAGCATATATCTTTGTCAAAGATGTTATAAAACTTAATACACAGGTTGTCAAACAGTGTTGTTGGAAATATAATTTTATGTTTGTGAAAGACAACATAAATCAAAAAGTTGAAAAATGTGTTATCTGATCCAACTATTCTCCCTCTGGGGATTTAGTCTAAAATATAGGAGCTGATAACAGCAGACACTGATTTGCAAGGGGTTTCATCAACTTGTGTGTGTGTGTGTGTGTGTGTTGAAGTATTACATCAGGGGACTGATAAATAATGATTTGTCTCAAATATTTTCAAAAAGAATGCTAATATGTTGGGAAAGTGTTCACAATATATTTAAAGATGAGAAGAGACACTGTGTGGCATAGTAACTTAAGCCACCGTCTGCAATGCCAGCATTCCACATGAGAGTGGGTTCGAGTCCCAGCTGCTCCACTTCCCATCCATCTCCCTGCTAATGTCCCTGGGAAAGCAGTGGAGGATGGTCCGAGCACTTGAGCCCCTGCCACTAACATGAGAGACCCATATGAAGCTCCTGGCTTGGGCCAAGAGAACATCTCTCTCTCCCTCTGTAACTTCTGCCTTTCAAATAAATAAAAAATAAAATCATTTACAAAATGAAAATGAGAGGAGATTAGAGTATGATCCCAATTATACTATATTCACACTCATACAGATTCCCACACAGGTGAAAGAAATAGAAAAACATCCATGAAAGTAACTGTATAATCAGAGTGTTAGGATTATGAGAAACTTTTCCTTTTTTGCTGGTGTATTTTCTAAATTTTCCACAAGATACATGGATTACTTTTGTAACTTAGAAAAAAAGAGACTGTTACTTTAAAATAATCTCATGGTCTATTTACCCGAAGGGCCCTCCATTGACCAACAACCTGCACTGCTACTGCTTCGCTTTACTTTCTTTTTCATAGCAGTCATTTCTGTCTTTGTTGGGGCCACTGAAAAAAGAAAGGCCTTTGTTATTCTCTAGCCTGTGGACAGACCCCTCCCCTCAACTTCAGCTACCAGGAGTTATCAGTTATCAGCAGTTCTGATAACAGACAGGGAAGCTTTTCTCCAGGGTCCCTGTTAAGAGGATTCTAAACACACTCATTCCATTCTCCTTTGTGTACCATTCTCAGGAGTCCCTCATTTCCCCAGTATCTCTGAAGAGTAACACCACATTGCACCAATAAACTGATGGTTTTGGTGGTGAGTCACAGCCCACCGGGGCCCTTTAGCTTCCTGTGCTGGACAGCAGGGGAGCAATGCCATCAGAGTTACTACCCCCACCCGCTGCATCAGCCAAGCCAAGTAGTAGTCACTCATTCAGAAACTACACTTTTATTAAGTGCCTACCATGAGTCAATGACCATCCTTGTGTGGCTTTAAGTCTCAGCTCTGCTCCAGATTCTAGCTTCTTGCTAATGTACACCCTGGGAGGCAGCGGACATGATTCAAGTAATTCGGTCCCTGCCACCCACGTCGGAGACCCAGCCTGGTCCAGACCCAAAGGTTGCAGGTATTTGAAGTGAATGGGAAGATCTGTTTCTCTTTCTCTCTCTCTCCCTCTTTTATTCGGTTCCTCTGCCTTTCAAATATATGAATTAAATTTTAAAAAATAAAAGCCAAAGTTTGGAGTGTGAGAATATTTCTAGCAAAGGCAGTGGTCTGAACAAAAATAGCTGGGAAACCACAATATCTTTTTTATTTTTAAAGATTTTTTTTTTTTACAAACCCTTGTGTCGAGGGCTTTCAATAGATGGCAGCGAGGGAGCTGCTCTGCTACGTACGAAACCCCAACCCAGAAGCAGGTCATCTACAGATGGTTTAGCGCCAGGTTCCCCGCGAACGTGCAGTGCGTGACGGGCGAGAGGGTGGCCCCCTTTCTGGCCACACCCCGTAAAGATTTATTTATTTATTTGGAAAGCAGAGTTACAGGGAGGTGGAGAGCAGCTCTCTTCTACCGCTTTCCCAGGCAATAGCAGAGAGCTGAATCAGATGTAGAGCAGCTGAGACTCGAACCGGCACCCTTATGGGATGTGGCACTGTAGGCGACTGCTTTACCCACTACACCACAGCACCAGCCCACACAATATCTTTTTAAAAAGATTTATTTATTTGAAAGGCAGAACAAGAGAGAGAAAAGGAGAGACAGAGACTTCCCATCCTCTGGCTAATTCCCCAAATGGCTGCACAGCCAGGGCTGGGCCAGGCCAAAGTTGGAGGCCAAGAACTCCAACTGGATCTCCCATGTGGGCGGCAGGGCCCTAGCACTTGGGCGACCATCTTCTGCCTTCCCAGGTGCACATGTGACGTTTTGTCATTTTAGAAGAACAGTAGCACACTGTACACATCCTTCCACATTTCATTTTCTCCACTTGGTTGTTCCCTGGATCGCTCACAGAGCTGCAATGTCTCCCACAGTCTTGTAGTGTGAATCCACCAGGGTGTATGTGACCAGTCTCCTTGGGCTGGATGCAGAGGCTCTGTCCAGTGACTATGATAAACAGGTGCCTGCCTCAGTAAGATCATTTCCTGCAATCCTCAGCTTTTCAAAGGAAGTTGAGGCACATACTTTGTAGGGTTTCCTCAGGGTCCCAATGGTTTGCATTGCTCTATTAGTACCAAAAATGGGAAGAGTGGCTCGACTCAGAGAGACAGAAGGAACATTTCTGCCTTATCACTTTGCTCTTTAACCAAAAACCAAGCCAACTAGCTGTGTGATCTACACAGTCAAGACAGCATTTGCCAAATCCTTCATGATTCTTGCCTAGAAATATTTTTTAAAGGTCTATTTATGTATTTATTTGAAAGTCAGAGTTACACAGAGAGAGACAGAGAGGTAGAGAGAGAGAGAAATCTTCCATCCGATGGTTCACTCTCCAGTTGGCTGCAACGGCCGGAGCTGCGCCAATCTGAAGCCAAGAGCCAGGAGCTTCTTCTGGGTCTCCTACGCAGGTGCAGGGGCCCAAGGATTTGGGTCATCTTCTACTGCTTTCCCAGGCCATAGCAGACAGCTGGATCAGAAGTGGAGCAGCCAGGACTTATACCGGTGCCCATATGGGATGCCAGCGCTTCAGGCCAGGGTGTTAACCTGCTGTGTCACAGCACCGGCCTCTAGAAAAATTTTTTAAAAAAATACTTTTTGTTTGAATGGTAGAGTTACAGAGAGAGAGGAATATGGGGGGTTGGGGGGCTAGAGAGAGAGAGAGAGAGAGAGAGAGAATCTTCCATGTGCTAGTCCGCCAGGGTTTGGTCAGGTTGAAGTCAGGAGTCAGGAACTCCATCTGGTTCCCAAGCACTTGGGCCATTTTCCACTGCTTTTCCAGGCACATTAACAGATGTCTGGATCAGAAGTAGAGCAGGAGCCGATGCTGTGACAGTAAATCAAGCCTCTGCCTTTGGTGTGTGCATCCCACATGGGCGCTGGTTCAAGTCCTGGCTGCTCCACTTCCAATCCAGTTCTCTGCTATGGAATGGGGAAGCAGTGGAGGATGACCCATGTCCTTGGGCCCCTGCACCCATGTAGAAGGCCTGGAAGAAGACCCTGGCTTCTGGCTTCAGATCAGCCAAGCTCTTCTGTTGCCGTCATTTGGGCGAGTGAACCAGTGGATGGAAGACCTGTCTCTCTGTTTCTCCCTCTCTCTGTAACTCTTTCAAATAAATAAGTAAATCTTAAAATTGAACAATTCTTTAAAAAATTTCAATGATTCGACGTGCCAGTTAAATGTTCTATTTTGCATTTAAAACCAGGTGGGCATTTGGTACAGCAGCTAATACACATCTAGGGATGTTTGCATCCCATATTCGAGTGCATAGGTTTGAATACTGACTTTCTGATCTAGCATTCTTGCTCATGGGTACCCTGGCCCAGCCCTGGCCATCGCAGCTGTTTGGGAAGTGAACAGCAGATAGAAGATACCTCTCTGTCTCTCCATCTTTCTCTGTAACTCTTTCAAATAAATAAATTTTAAATTTGTAAAAAAAAAACCCTTTTTATTATTTGTTGCATTATTACAGTCCTTTTTAGTGTATTCATTAATAACTATGAGAACATCTACCACTGGTAGAGTGCTTGGCTTATGCCAGGCAGTGAGCCAGTTGTCTAAGCAACCACAGAGAGCAGGCATCCTGAAGAGTTACACTCTCCATTCAACCTCACACGGTCTAGGCACCTTGAAAACAAAGGCCTTAAAGGGAATGCCAGGCCAGACAGCAAGTTGTGTGACCCTAGACAAGCCACTTGGGCTCTTCAGAGCCCACTGGCCTTATTAGTCAAATGAAGGATCTACCGTCCTTAAAGAATTCTTGGGACAATGAGACAAAGAAACACGAGTGGAAGGGTACCTCCTTTGCTCTGCACTATGACTTGGCATTCTTAATTCTAACCAAACATGCTAGCACCTCCCTATGACATTGCATTCCCTGTGGGACTTGAGCGAGCATTCACATGGGCTTCGCTTTCACCTTCTGTAACAGGAGCCAGTAGAAATAGATCCCCGAGGGTCCTAACTCAGAGGGAGAAGAAGGTTAGAAGACAAGCAAGGTGAGAGGAGCTTGCTGGAGGAAACGTCGCACGGCCCTCCTGGTCTGACTCCTACCCCTGCCCACCTTTGAAAGAGACAGGTGTCCGATGTTTAACCTGGCAGCCCAGGTACCTTGTCAGTTGGAGTTCTGGCTCCAGCACCTGACTGCTGCGGGCTCTGGGAGGCGGCAGTGATGATTCACAAACTAAGTTCCTGTCACCCACGTGGGAGACCTGGATTTGCATGCTAGGTGCTCAGGTTCAGTCCTTGCCCAGACGCAGCTATTACGGGCATTCCGGGAATGAACCAACAAACAGGAGCTCTCAGTCTCTCAAATTTTTTTTCTTAAAAGAGAGAAAGAAAAGAAAAACAAAGAGCCATGTGGATAGAGATGGATTTCTCTTCATGGGGAAAACAGCATGAGTTTGATGGCCAGTGGCAAAAGCAGGATAGAGTGGTGGGCTCCGGGGGAAGCCAGGGTGTTGGGGCCACATCCAAAGTGAGGTCCGCTTTGTGTCCCTCAGTTTGTTCCAATTTGGGGCCCCTATTTCTAGATAGTTAGACTTTTCAAAGAAAGAAGAAATTGAAGTATCTTCTGATTTTAAAATGAATTGATTTTTTTAAGCCCCATGCAGGCCACACATAGCATCAGCTCTCATTTGGGGACCCTGGCACAGGTGTGCCTCGGAGTCTTCCAGTCTGACTAGGATTGCGGGAGGCATAATGGAACAAGACCCGAGACCGCCCCAGACTCAGGGAGGAGGAAATGAGAGGAACCATTCACTTCAAAGCTGCTGAGCCTGCCAGACCTCCCCTCCTCAGACAGACAATGAGCAGGAAGGAGACTGAGCCCGGACAGTAAACAGTGACCCGACAAGCCCGCCCTGGCCAGGGTGACCCTCCAGCTGAGCAGGTCTGAACTCCCAGCAGCAGGCCACTGCTTTCTTTGGGCCACCAGATGCCACGCTATGAGGGGCTTCCAAAACTTCCCAGAGTGCAGAGACCCAACGAGAACGACTGCTCGGTGGAGGAGACCAAGTCTGGATGCTGCCAGGCAGTCTTCTATTTTGGTATTTTTTGATTACACAGGCATTGCTCTCCTTGTAACACTATTAAAGTATGATTAAAATATTATTAAGATCTTCAACAACCCCCCATTCCCTCCTAGGTAACCACTGTGACACTGGAGTGCTGGCATCCTTGGCTGGTACATGGACAGGTAAGGCCTGAGACTCCTATAAACACCCAGCCTAAAGAAGGCAGTGGCTCAGACCAAGTGGAAGTAGGAGAGGGGCTGGATTCTGAAAGGAGTTTCAAATAAAAGCTGACAGGGTCTGCTGATGGACTAGGGGACGGTATGAGACAAAGAAGGGAATCTGCACAACCCCCAGTTTCAGTGCTGAGCATTTGAAATGTGAAGTTCAAAGTTACTGGGATAGGAACTTCACCCCGTCTCAAGGGACGTTTTTGACATATTGTCCTCCTCCTGTCTTCCCACCATTGCTTCCCCATCCTGTCTGCCTGCCTCCTGCCTGTTTAGTGGTTAAAGCTAAGCCTACTGTAGGCATCCATCTTGGCCTTTTTTCTTTATGGCTGATGATCTCAGGCAAGTCACTTAGTCCCAGATTCCTTGCTTCAAAATGAGGATATAATAGTGCCTCCTTTATAGGGGTCTATGAGAATTATATGATAATAATGCCTCACACACAGACGGTATTGAATGACCTGGGAGCCAAAATTACTATACAATCATTACATTGTCATATGTGTTCATGGTTTGAGATCCTGTCATGTCTAAGTCTAACATGATCTCCTGAGCCTTTTTCTAGAGATATCCGAAATGATCTTTCGAAATTAACTTCATAGCTATCTAATAGTGTACCATGTAGGTAGTTATTCATTTAATCAGTCTTCTATTGTTATGACTATACAATACACCAGCCACCGCATGCAGTGCTACCATCCCGGTTTGAGTTCCGGCTGCTCCACTTTTGATCCAGCTCCCTTCTAAGGTGCCTGAGAAGGCAGCAGAAAACAGTGCAAGTGCTTAGGCTCCTGCCACCCCTGTGGAAGATCTGGATGGAGTTCCTGGCTCATGGCTTCAGTCTGGCTCAGCTCCTGCTGTTACAGCCATTTGGACAGTGAACCAAAGGACAGAATTTCAATTTCTAAAAAAAAAAAAAAAAATTAAAAAGCAGAAACAAAATTGGCAAACTTCTGTTTGTGGAATTTGTTACACATGTCTTACCTATTGTCTTTAAATTTGCTGTTGGATTTTTTATGACCTACAGGACACGTGCAGTCAACCTCACTGTTTGTCCTTCTTGAGAGTATATGCCTCCAAAGCACATTGGTGCGGGTGCTCACAGGGACGCAGGTGCCAGGCCTGCCTCTGCCCTAGCTTGCCGTCTGGCCATTGGCTCCCGACGTCTCTCAGATCACAGCTTCTCCATCTGGCATTGGAGTGGAGTCGGTCAGACCCCTGAGCCTCCTTCCAGCATCGCTGGCATTCTGTGACCCTAGTTCCAGAGTTAGAAATGGGGCATGTTGACTCCAAGCTTATTTCCAGAAACTGCTGCTGCCTTCTACTAGGGCCTCTTAACTGGTCTCCTGTTTGCTGTTGTTGCTGTTTTTAAAGATTTATTTACCTGAAAGGCAGAGATACAGAGAGAGAAGGAGATACAGAGATACAAAGAGAGGGAGAGGGGATGCTGGTGCTGTGGCTCACTTGGTTAATCCTCTGCCTGTGGTGCCGGCATCCCATATGGGCGCCGGGTTCTAGTCCCGGTTGCTCCTCTTTCAGTCCAGCTCTCTGCTGTGGCCCAGGAAGGCAGTGGAGGATGGCCCAGGTCCTTGGGCCCTGTACCCGCATGGGAGACCAGGAGGAAGCACCTGGTTCCTTGCTTCGGATCAGCGTAGCACCGGCAGTAGTGGCCATTTGGGGGGTGAAACAACGGAAGGAAGACCTTTCTCTCTCTCTCTCACTGTCTAACTTTGTCAAATAAATTTTTAAAAAGTGGGGGGTGGGGAGAGGGAGAGTCCATCTGCTGGTTCATTCCCCAAATGGCCATAATGTCCAGGACTGGGCCAGGCCAAAACCTGGAGCCAGGAGCCTCCTCTGGGTCTCCCACATGGCTGCAGAGGCCCAAGCATGTGGGCCATCCTCCACTGCTTTCCCAGGCACACCAGCAGGGAGCTGGATCCGAAGTGGAACAGCCTGGACTGGAACTGGCGCCCACACGTGATGCCGACATTGCAGACAGAAGCCCAACCTGCTCCACCACAATGCCAGCCCAGGTCTCTGTTTTTTAGTCACTGCAGGCCCTAATCTTTAATGAGCACTGCCAACATCAGCCACTGTAAGGAGCAGTTCTGAGCATGCTCCTTAGACCAAACTTTGTCTTCCTTGACAGCATCCATCTATCTCCCTACTTATCTAAACTGATTGCCTGCTGCCCGGGTCTAAGAGAATATTGTGGTTTCCCAAATATTTTTGCTCAGACCATGGCCTTTGTTAGGAATATTTCCAAACCCTAAACTTTACCTCTTATTGATTGAAAAAAAATTTTGTTTTATTTATTTGAAAAGCAGAGGCAGGGGAGAAGGAGAGAAGACAAACAGGGATCTCCCATTCATTGTTCACTCGCTGAATACTGGCAAGATCTGGTGCTGGTCCTGGCTGAAGCCAGGCGCTGGGAACTCAATCCAGTCACTTGAGTCATGGTCATTGTCTCCCAGGGGGCACATGAGCAGGAAGCTGGAATGTGGCAGACCGGAGACTCAAACCCAGGCACTGCAATGAGGTGCGGGTATCCCAAGTAGCATATTAACTGCCTCTCCAGACACCCACCCCTACCAAACCTTTAGGACCCAACTCCCTGCCACCTCCCCTATAAAGCCTTTAGTGCTGCTCCTAGTCCAGAGAAATTTTTCTCTTTTGGAAGTATAATATTTTTCACATGCCTTGGTAGTATGTTTGTGGAGACTTATCTCATTTTACTGATGAGAAGCATATACTCCTTTCAGGTGATGTGGCAGCCCCCTAAATCAGGGACTACAGGATGGCGGTGCAACTATCTTTTCAGAATTGGTAAATTGTACAAAAACACCAAGTTTCCATCTTCTCTTGCAAGACCAGAAGATCTGTCCTACAATCCTAAATTAGGCAGGCGGGCATCAGCAAACTATAACTTGTCCCTGTTCTTATAAAGTTTTATTGGAACACAGCCATCTGCATTTTTCTATCTTTTCCAGAGCTGCTTTCCTACTGCAGTGGCGGAGGCGAGCAGTTGCAACAGAGACTGCCCAGCCTGGAAAGCCCATTTATTATCCAGCCTTTACAAAGCCTGTTTATTATTCATGACCTCTTCTCTAAGCTGCCAACTGCATAGCTTGTAGAGGCTCCCTATAATTGAGGCTTGTGCTCCACGACTACCCACGCCAACCCCATGCCGAACCTAGCCCATTGAGTGTTTATCCTGTCTTCCTGGGCCTTTGAACCATGAGTTTTTCATTCCTATTAGTTCTCTACATCACACTCTAGTAGAGTGTGAAAGCCATTATGTCATGTAAGCAAGGTAATCTCTGTACAAATACCAAGGCCATTATATACCTAATAAAAATTTGATGATTATGCTAATAATATTCCCCAGTAATTATAGCTTCTGATAAAGGAGGGTTTTTTTTTGTTTGTTTGTTTGCTTGTTTTCAAGACTTATTTATTTGAAAGGCAGAATTACAGGGAGAAAGGGGAGACAGCGACCTTTCATCTGCTCCTTCACTCTCCAAATGGTCGTTAACAGCCAAGGCTGAGTCAGGCTGGACCAGGCACCCAGAACTCCATCTGGGTCTCCCACGTGGGTGGTAGGAGTCCAAGCACATGAGCTATCTTCCATGGTTTTCCCAAGTGCATTAACAGAGAGCTGGATCAGAAGTGGAGTGGTCACACATACAGGATTCCAGCATCGCAGGTGACAGCTTAACCCGCTGCACCAGAACACTGGCCCCAGAGCACATCCTTATAGTCCAAAGCTTGAGGTCTAAAATCAGATCACCCAGGTTCATATTCCAGCTATGCCACTCGTATGAGTTAGGTGAGCCCAACAAACAAGACTCTCAGTTATCTTATTTAAAAATGAGGATGGGATGGGCATTTGGCATAGCAGTTGACTCTGCATGGGGCACCCGCATCCCACATAGCAGTGCCTGGTTTGAATCCTAGCTGCTCCACTTCTGATCCACCTTCCTACTAGTCGGCACCCTGGAAAGCAGCAAGTGATGGCTCAAGTACTTGATCCCTGCTACCCATGTGGGAGACTCAGATTGAGTTCTTGGCTCTTGGTTTCAGCTTTGTCCACCCCAGTTGTCATGGGCATTTGGGGAGTGAACCATCAAATGAATTTCTTTGTTCCTTTCAAATAAAATAAAATGCAAATTTTTTTTTAAAAAAATGAAGACAACAACAGTAGCTATCCCTGGATTGATGAAAGGATTATGTTTATCGGTACCTACTGTGTGTCAGGGGCTATGCTAAGCTCTTGGACAGGACTGATGGACAGAGCTGACAATGTCATCGCTGGTGCAGAGCTTACACTAGCAGGGAAACGCACCTGGAAGTTGACACCACAGTGGCAGCTGGCAGCTGCTGGGCCACCAGCGAGTTCCTCCACAGCTGTGGTGGGAAGCTCTGATGTCCTTCTAGCTGCCAGGGCCTTTTCCAATGCAGCAATGCAGCTGGACCTAGCTTGCTCCTCAGGCGAGCACAATCCACGATGGAGGAGGTGAAAGCCGCAGAGGCAGCCCTCCACCAGAGGGGACCAGGAGTCAGTGATAAAGGCTTTGGCCTCCCATCTTCTCCAAGGAGGACTCTGGCAGGTCTTGCTTCGCTGCTCACAGTCCTGGGGGGATCAAGTTCTCAAGTATAACAGTGAGGCTGGTAAGGAACCTTGATAGTGACTTTGCATTGTTTCTGTCTCTTGTTTCCTGCTTTCTAGAAACTTAGCTTATTCCAAGTAAGACTACTGGCATCCAAATCTTTTTTGCAGAATTTGCTTTGAAGGAAATTCAAAGCAGAACAAATCACAGACAACAACCCAAAACAAGAAAATATACCAGAGTAGTAAGTACCAAGCAGAGAATTACAAAGGTGTGAACAAAGTGAGTGATCACAGGCCACATGACATTGGGACCGTGGAAGGTCTGTGCTGAGACCCTAGCAACAGGAAGAAGCTAGCCATGCACAGACCCGGAGGGCAAACAGTGTAGGCCAAGGAAGAGTGGGTACAAAGGCTCAAAGCAGGAGTGTGCCTGGCATGTTCATGAAGAGAAAGGGCAGCAAGCCTGGGACTGTGTGGGTGAAGAAATGAGAGGAAGGCCGGGTCATGAGGGACACTGCAATTCAGGTATCATAACCTGGTACTTGATTCTAAATGCCACAGACAAGAAGTCACTGGGAGGTTTTAAGCAAAGGAATAACACAGATTGCTCTGCAGTTCCAGAATATCCCCCTGGCTGCAGTGAGACAAAGGGCTGGAATGGGGAGAGGAAAAGGGGCCCATTAAGGAGGCTACTGCAGGGCTCTCAGCCATGACCGGGCTTGGACTAGTGATGTAATGATGAGGATGGCAGGAGCCGGTGTTGTGGTGCAGTGGGTAAACCATACCCTAGTTGGAGTCCTGGCTGCTCCACTTCCAATCCAGCTCCCCCGTGAAAGGTGGCTCAAGTATTGGGGTCTCTGCCCTACCACATGGGAGACCTGGATGGAGTTTCAGGCTCCAGCTTCAGCTGGGCCCAGCCCTGAGCTATTGTGGCCATTTGGGGAATGAACCACTGGATCGAAGATCTCTGTCTCTGCCTCCCTGTAACTCTGCCTTTCAAATACAAAAGTAAATCTTAAAAAAAAAAATTCTACTTTGATTACGACCTTGTCTAAATAAGATCAATGTCTGCGAACTTGAAAGGCTTCCATGGCCTTGGCAACTCATGGCAGGAGCCTGGGGAGGTCGCTAACGCCATGAACAGGAGTGTCAAGTTGTTACGTCAACAACAGGAGTCACTATGCACTTACTCCTCATGTAGGATCTCTGTCCTTAATATGTTGTTCAATGTGAATTAATGCTATAACTAGTACTCAAACAGTATTTTACACTTTATGTTCTGTGTGGGTACAAACTGATGAAATCTTTACTTAATATATACTAAATTGATCTTCTGTATATAAAGATAATTGAAAATGAATCTTGATGTGAATGGAATGGGAGAGGGAGTGGGAGATGGGAGGGGTGTGGGTGGGAGGGAAGTTATGGGGGGGAGCCATTGTAATCCATAAGCTGTACTTTGGAAATTTATATTTACTAAATAAAAGTTTAAAAAAATAAATAAATAATGAGGGGGCCAGTGCTGTGGTACCGTATGTTAATCCTCTGCCTACAGCGCCAGTATCCCATATGGGCGTTGGTTCTAAGTCCTGGCTGCTCCACTGCCAGTCCAGCTCTCTGCTGTGGCCCGGGAGTACAGTGGAGGATGGCCCAAGTCCTTGGGCCCTGCACCCGCATGGGAGACCAGGAGAAGCACCTGGCTCCTGGCTTTGGATCTGCGCAGCTCTGGCCATTGCAGCCATCTGGGGAGTGAACCAACAGAAGGAAGACCTTTTGGTTTCTCCCTCTCACTATCTAAAACTCTACCCCTCAAATAAATAAATAAAATCTTAAAAAAAAAATGAGGAAGAGAAGTACATTTGGGATACATTTTATAAAGAACAATGCAAACACAAATAGGGCTTACTATATGCCAGGCATTCTTCTAGCATGAAGATGAATGAAATCATTTAATACTCATGAAATCCCCCACAGATGCATACTTTTATTAGCCTCTTTTTTTTTTTTTTTTTTTTTTTTTTTTTTTTTTTTTTGACAGGCAGAGTGGACAGTGAGAGAGAGAGAGACAGAGAGAAAGGTCTTCCTTTGCCGTTGGTTCACCCTCCAATGGCCGCCGCGGCTGGCGCGCTGCGGCCGGCGCACCGCGCTGATCCGATGGCAGGAGCCAGGAGCCAGGTGCTTTTCCTGGTTTCCCATGGGGTGCAGGGCCCAAGCACCTGGGCCATCCTCCACTGCACTCCCTGGCCACAGCAGAGGGCTGGCCTGGAAGAGGGGCAACCGGGACAGAATCCGGTGCCCCGACCGGGATTAGAACCCGGTGTGCCGGCGCCGCTAGGTGGAGGATTAGCCTAGTGAGCCGCGGCGCCGGCCCGTATTAGCCTCTTTTTAAACATGGGAAAGGGGCCAGTGCTGTGGCATAGAAGGTTAAGCCTCAGCCTGCAATGCTGGCACCCCAGTGAGTACTGGTTCGAGTCCTAGCTGCTCCATTAGTGATCTAGCTCTCTCTAATGTGCCTGAGAAAGCACATGGTTTCAAGTGTTCAGGCCCCTTCACCCACGTGGGAGACCCTGAAGAAGCTCCAAGCTCCTAACTCCGGCCTGGCCCAGCTTAGCCCCAGCCATGGCGTCCATCTGGGGAGTGAACCAGCAGATAGGAGATCTCTCTTTCTATCTCTGCCTTTCAAATAAAAAGAAATAAATAAAAAGAAAAACTAAACATGGGAAAACCGATGCACAGAAAGATTGAGTAACTTACCTAAGTTCACAAAAGCAGAGATTTGAACCAAGATCATCTGGCTCTACAATCCATTTCTTTCTTTCTTTCTTTTTTAATATTTATTTATTTAATTGAAAGGCAGAGTGACAGAGTGAGAGAAAGAGACCGATCTTCCATCCACTGGGTCACTCTCCAGATGGCTGTAACAGCTAGGAGCTAGGTACTTCATCCTGGTTTCCAGCATAGGTGGCAGAGGCCCAAGCACTTGGCCATCTTTTGCTGCCTTCCCAGGTACATTAACAGGAACCCAAATAGCTGGGACATGAATAGGTGCTCTGATACTGTGACAGCGTGGCTTTAAGGTTAAGGTTTTCCCAGGGGACATAGCCTGCCCCAGTGGTTACAGGTTATCTTGCTTGGTTGCTTCAGAGCAGGGACTGTTCCTTTGAGAGAAACAAGTTATAGTTATCAGTCTGCTCCTCCCGCTGTAACCAGCATATTTCTGGCTTCTGTACTTTGCTGGCTTGCTTGATAATGGCCAAGGCCACCAAAATGTAGTTTCTGCCTTTAAAAACCCCCTGCCACTTCAACTTGGGGCTGCCTTCTTTGGACTTGCTCTGTTAGAGGGCAGTCACCAGCTGGCTGATAAAGACTCCTGATGTGACCTCCAAAGTCTCGCTGTGTTTTTAATCTGTGTGCCGCACAACATTTGGAGGCCCCAGCGAGATCTTCCCCTGTCCCTCTTGGGACAGGTGGGCTAGCTCCGACACTGTGGTATAGCCCAAGGAGGAGGCTCAGGGGGCAGCCGCTGAGAGATGTTCCTCAGCCCCGGGCTGACTTCTGGCACTTCGGCACAGTTTTTTGGACTCTTTGCTAAACTTTAATTAAAGGAGCTGTCTGGTATCTCACCAGTGAGTAGAAATCATTTTTTGATTTCTTCTGGTTTCTGGTCTGTGGGTTGACCCATCTGGGGTTGTTGGAAGGCTGGACACAGCACTACTTCCACAACCAGGTCTGAGTTCAAGGCATCATCTCAGACCTCTGGTTTGGGTCCTTTGGTTTTGATTAAGTCTTATTTGTTTAAGAGCCGTCTTTGTCTATTTGTTCACTGTATGTCTTGCGTGCTTGGTGTTCTACTTGTTAAGAAAATGGGACAGGGGTCTTCTCTTCCGTCCGACCCCCTGTTGGATTTCTTTCTGCAAAACTTCAATGAAGTCAAAAAGCATGCAATTGGATCTTTTGGATATGATATAAATGCTCTCGATTTGCACCTTTGTGAGCAGGAGTGGCCAACCTTTAGTGTTTGGTGGCCACTGGAAGGAACCACTAATCTCTTTATAGCTTTACAGGTTCAAAGGGTGATTTTGGGGAAACCAGGTCATCCTGACCAGGCCCCTTGTATTGTTGTCTGGATGGATTTTCTCATTGAACCCCTCAACATGGCTGAAAGCCAGCCTAAAGAAATAGAAAAGGTCATCAAAAGGAGAGAGTGTTTGGCAGCCAGAGGGAAGGATAAGTCACCCACTCCGGTCATTCCAAGTCTGCCAGAGGATTCAGATGTCCTAGACCCTCCCCAACATGGGATCGAGCCAACGACTCCAGCTGCCCCTAACTCTTCCACTCCAGTGTCCCCTGAGGGCCTGTTGATACCTGCAACTCTGAGGACCTCAGAGCATCCTCAGTCGAACTGATCAGGGTCAGGGGAAACTGGCCTCGTTAGCCCTCCACACACGTAGAGTGGGCCAAGGTATCCAATTTACCCACAGAGGCCAGAGGTTCCAGCTTCCACTCAACCCCTAGCTCCAGTCCTCCCTTTATATCAGGTCTTCTCCCCTATCGTCTGTGTTCCCTTTTCCACTAGAGGTCTGTGTAACTGCAAACAGCAAAACCCTTCATTCTCGGAAAAACTGCAGGGTCTAGTCTCTCTTGAGTCCATTTTCTCCACCCACCAATCTTCTTGGGATGACTGCCAGCAGCTTCTTCAGACCCTTTTCACCCTGGAGGAGAGATCGCATCAGGCGAGAGGGCCAGAAACTGGTCTTGGGCCCTGACGGACAGCCTTCCTCTGAACCCACCAGACAAGTGGGTTTTGGCTCAAAGCCTCATCCCCTTAGCTGCTCTGATTGGGACCCAGATGATGATAGAGGTAAGGAGGCCCTCGATTGGTATCACCAGATTCTCGTAAGAGATTTTGTGCAGCAGCTAAGAAGCTGACTAATTTATCTGAGGTAAGCGGACCATCCAAAAGCCAGGTGAGTCCTTGGCAGCTTTTCTTGAGTGGCTCTCTGAAGCACACCGTGTGTATACTCCCTTAGACCCAGAAGCCCCTGAGAATAGCCGCACCAGTAATATGGCATCTGTATCCAAGTCAGCCCCCAATATTAGATGTAAGTTACAAAGATTGGAAGGGTTTGGGGGAAAGCTCCTTTCTGAATTGGTAGAGGTGGCTCCATGGGCCTATAATAATAGAGATGACCCTGTTACAGTCCAGACAAAAAAGATGGCTAGAATTATGGTGATAATTTTTTATCTTTATCTTTATCATCTATATTCTGTCTTTAAAGGACAGAAACAAAACCCTGGAGGTCAGGCCAAACAAGGGCCCACTAAGGCAAGATCGCCCTTTAAGAAAAGATCAGTGTGCCTTTTACAAGGAAGATGGACATTAGAAAAATGAGTGCCCTAAAGGGAAACAAAGGAAGAATGGATCAGTCTGTCCCAATTTTGGTGGAAGAGGGTGTCTGATGGGGCCGGATGTGGTAGAATGAGAAGGCCATGCCAAGATGGCCACTGGCAACGGAAACTGCCTGGCAACAGGCTGTGATTGGATGACTTCAGAAACTGCCTGGCAACAGGCTGTGATTGGTTAGGGCATAGACCACCCCTTGACTAGATTGGCTGCCTTGGCTATTTAAGCTGCTGTACCAACTGAAATAAACGAGTCTTCGGGCTGCTCGCTTCTGGCCTGCTTTCAGCCGACTCCCAGGGTCTGTGTGGTGACTCCGTGCCTCTTGCCCCCACCACACTCCTCCTCTCAGAACGAATCCACAGCAACAACCAGGGCTCCATATCTTTAAGCCCCTGGGAGCCCATGGTCATGTTAGAGGTGGGGACAATCCTGTTAGCTTTTTAGTAGACACCCGTGCAACTCATTCAGTGTTAGAAAAAGTAGAAGGACCAGTTGTAGAGGAAAAGGCTCTTATCCAGGGGGCTACAGGAAAAAAAAAAAATACCCATGGACGAAGACTCGGATCACCAATCTGGGAAGGGGAACTATTATTCCTTAATGGAGATGCCGGATTGTCCCTATCCCTTCCTGGGAAGGGACTTGCTCAGAAAACTGCAGGCTATCATATCTTTCCATGGAGGCTCAGCTGAACTTTTAAAATTTAAGTCCACCCTCCATCTTGTTTACATGCGCCCTGTCTGAGGAGTATCTTTTGATGACCAGAACTGAGTCCATTTCACTAAACACTGAGTATCTCCAGAGATTAAAAAACAAAATCCCTGAGGTTTGTGCAAAGGACAATCTCCCTGGGCTGGCTTCCCACTGGCCCCCCCTTTGTTGTCCAATTAACCAGCTCTGCTGAACCAATCTGGGTTTGGCAATACCCAATAAGCCTAAAGGCAAAGAGAGAAATAGCTGTTCACATTGACAGATTCCGGGAGTCAGGCATCCTCATTCCCCGCCAGTCAGCATGGAATACAACTCTGTTACCCATCCAAAAGCCTGGGACTTCTGATCACAGGCCAGTACAAGATCTACGGGAAGTCAACAAACGGGTCAAGACCATCCATCCAGGGGCTGGCACTGTGGCATAGTGGGTCAGGCCACCACCTGCAGTGCCAGCATCCCATATGGGCGCCAGTTCGAGTCCTGGCTGCTCTACTTCCAATCCAGCTCTCTGCTGTGGCCTGGGAAAGCAGTGGAAGATGGTCCAAGTCCTTGGGCCCCTGCACCCACATGGGAGACCTGGAGGAAGCTCCTGACTCCTGGCTTCAGATCGGCACAGCTCCAGCTATTGCAGCCAACTGGAGAATGAACCAGTGGATGGAGGACCTCTTTCTCTCTGCCTCTCCTTCTCTGTGTAACTCTTTCAATTAAATAAATAAATCTTAAAAAAAAAAAAAAAAAGACCACCCACCCCACAGTGCCTACACGTACAAGCTTCTGAGTCGCTTGCCTCCTAGCCACCAGATGGACTCTGTCCTCGATCTGAAGGATGCCTTCTGGAGGCATCCTTTAAATTCCTCCAGAGGAAGCTCTGGCCTCAGTAAGTCAACCTATTTTTGCCTTTGAGTGGAAGACCCTGAAAAGGGGTTCTTTGGGACAATTGACATGGACTAGATTGCTACAGGGGTTTAAAAATTCTTCCACCCTATTTGATGAGGCTTTGAGCCAAAACCTGACCTGCTTCAACAACACCCAGAGGTTGTGTTGCTACAGTATGTAGATGACCTCCTCTTGGCAGCAAGAACTGAGGCCAAGTGCTTTCAGGCCACTGAGGAACTGCTCCAAGAACTGGTGGGCCTAGGATACCACGTATCTGTTTGGAAGGCTCAGCTGTGTATGCCCACAGTCACCCACTTGGGATATGAGCTCAAGAAAAGGAGGTCATTGTCTTCTAGCCACGTAGAGGCCATTCTCAAAATAACCCAACCAAAAACAAAATGTCAGGTCAGGGAGTTCTTAGGGTCCTTAGGCTACTGTTGCCTTAGGATTTCAGGCTTTGCAGAAATAGCCCAACCCCTATATTCCAGCACCGGGAGATGAGAGGACACTCTCCAGTGGACTGAGACTGAGAGTGAGGCCTTCCAAACCCTAAAGAAGGCTCTCATGAGTTACCAGGCCCTTACGCTCCCAGACTTGTCAAAGCCTTTTCAGTTGGATTTGGCAGAAGGTCGTGGTATTACAAACGGAGTCTTAACCCAAGCCTTGGGACCAGGGAAGAGACCCGTGGCCTACCTATCTAAAAGATTGGACAATGTAGCTACTGGATGGCCAGGATGTTTAAGGGCTGTGGCAGCTACGGCTATGCTAACCAAGGAAGCCTCAAAGCTGACTCTGGGTCAGGACTTACGAATAGTGGCACCCCACCTGTGGAAGCTTTATTGCAGAGCCCCCCAGGGAGGTGGCTCTCTAATGCAAGAATCACCCGCTACCAGGTACTACTCTTAGATCCACCAAGAATCAAATTCCTAAAAACTTCTGCTTCAAATCCGCCACCTTGCTTCCTGATGATAACCTGTCAGAGCCCATCCACGATTGCAAGGAGGTGCTGGGGTCCTTAACCAACCTGAGGGCAGACCTGACTGACACCCCACTAAAGGACCCAGATGCTGTTTTGTTCACTGATGGGAGCAGCTTTATCTCCAAAGGAGTAAGGTACATGGGTATCGTCGTAGTCACTTCTGCAGAAGTTATTTGGGCTCAAGCACTGGGACATGGAGCTTTCGCTCAGAAGGCTGACACTAACTCAGGCTTTAAGATGGAGCAGGAAAAAAATCTGTCAACATCTACACAGACAGCAGGTATGCTTTTGCCGCTGCCCTGGTTATGGGCTCTGTATAAAGAGAGGGGCCTCTTAGCATCCAGAGGAAAACAGATGAAGAATGTATCCAAAATCTTGGCCTTGTTGGAAGCAGTGTGGCTCCCAAAAACGTTAGCCAGTATTCACTGTAGGGAACATCAGAACTCGGAGTCCCCAGAGGCCAAAAAAAAAAAAAAAAAAAAAAGCATTTGCAGATAAAACAGCCCAGGAAGTTACCCTAAAACCAGTGGGGCCCCTCCAGATTCTCCCCGTTGTGCCCATCCACATTTTGCCAAAGGCCCATCTATATGGAAGAGGAAAAAGTAAAAGGACAGTCACAGGGGGCTACGATAGGCCATGAGGGATGGATGTGCATTCCTGATGGGAGGCAGCTCTTCCCAATGGCTGCTGGCCAGACTGATGGAACAAGTCCACCACAGTGCCCATCTAGGAAGCACAAACTTAACTCAGTTACTCTAATGCCACTATTACATTTTGGACTGCATCAGCGGACATACCAACTCTCGTCCCAATGTCATATCTGCGCCCAGGTAAACGTAGGACAAGGAGACGAGTTGGCCCAAGGGTTCCAAGTGAGGGGAGAGGCCCTTGGAGAACACTGGGAAGTGGACTTCACTGGGATATTACCTGGAAAATGTGGTTACTGTTACCTTCTGGTTTTTGTTGATACATTTTCTGGGTTGATAGAAGCCTACCCTACCAAGACAGAAACAGCCCAAGTAGTGGTAAAGAAATTAGTCTATGAAATTGTCCCTAGATTCAGGCTCTCCCTAACAATGGGGTCTGACAATGGTCCTGTGTTCATCGCTCAGGTGACTCAATTACTAGCTAAGGTGTTAAAAATACATTGAAAGCTACATTGTGCCTATAGACCACAGAGTTAGGGACAGGTAGAAAGAATGTATAGGCCCCTAAAGGAAACTTCAGCAAAATTAAAGTTAGAAACTGGTGAGAACTGGGTGAGACTCCTTCCCTTCGCCCTATTAAGGGCACTGCGTACTCCTTACATAAAGGGTTGAACCCCTTATGAGATATTGTTTGGGAGACCGCCACCCCTACTCCCCAGACTAGGGGAGGACAGGCTGGCAGAATTGGATAATGACTCCCTTCTTAAGTTGTTACAAGCTCTTTAGACGGTCCTTCAACAAGCCCATACCCTGATGAGAGCCACACAACCGGATCTTCCCCAGTTGACCCCTGGTGCCGACGTCTGCAACTTTCAACCCGGAGAACTGGTGTAGATAAACAACCCCTCAACCGTCGTCGAGGCGTGGTGGACTGGACCCTTGAGCATGCCAACAGCAGGCAAAGTAGTGGGAAAATGTCGCTGGATCCACCACACTCAAGTGAAGACAACTTCATCATCTGAAGCCCTGGGGTGATGGACCACCAGCCCTACAGGAGACCCCCTAAAGATAAGACTTTCTCATGCTTTTAAGTATTTTGGTGTTTAACATGCTAACAACAGGGCAGAGTGTGGACACACCTCATCCATACCACTTGGTTAGCTATACCTGGGAGTTGTGTAGGACTGGGGATGGCACTGTCATTGTGAAAAACTCCCCCTTTGCATCTCCTTGGTTTCAACTTGACCTTTATTCATTGTCTGGATCCAGTACTGAGAAATTTGCTATATGAAAAAGGGGACCAGGCCTATGTTACTCAGCAGGGCTCTACCCACCAGCCCTGCATTGTGGGGAAGCTTGGGTAGAACAAGATCTCTCAACACACCAGTTCTATATCTGTCCCCAAGGTTCTCTTGAGTGTGAGTGAACAGCCCAATATCACTGTGCTAGCTCTGATTGTGAGACCATAACACACTGGACTAGTAAAGACCCCCTTATAAGCCTCTCCTGAGCACCAAAAAACAAACAAACAAACAAACAAAAAACCCAAAAAACAAAACAATGGTGCCAAAAGGGCTGGTATATTCCCATTATCACAAAAGTAAAAGATGGACAGGGTAAGGGGTGGGCAACTGGAGACACTAACTGGAGACTTAGACTGTACGTATTTGGCTATGACCCAGGAAAAGAATTCACCATTCAACATTACCCCCCAAAGCAAAGCCTTAATCCCATTGGGCTGGGAAGGGAGATAATGTCACGGTTACCACCTGCAAGGCCCCTTCCTGCTCCCCAGCCCCCAGTAACTCTCCAGCCCTTTTGCCAACGTCATCCTTAACATCTGTTACACAGAAACCAACAAAGCAGAGTTAAATGCACCCCATCATCCACTACTGGACATGCTGACTTATGTTTTTACCTTCCTAAATGAAACTAATCCTAATGCCAGCCAAGATTGTTGGCTATGTATAAACCCAGAACCCTCTTATTATGTAGGTGTGGGAACTAATGCTTCTGTGGGCATTAATTCTTCTGACATTCAGAACATCACTGCCAGTCAAATTATTAGTGCTCTGCACTCACTACCAACAACTAAGTCAGGACAAAGTAGAGCCTCAGTGAGAGTCAGTGCTTTGACTCTTGAGTAAAACCAGTGGGGAATGTGACAGGGTGGCTTTAAGGTTAAGGTTTTCCCAGGGGACATAGCCTGCCCCGGTGGTTACAGGTTATCTTGCTTGGTTGCTTCAGAGCAGGGACTGTTCCTTTGAGAGAAACAAGTTATAGTTATCAGTCTGCTCCTCCCGCTGTAACTGGCATATTTCTGGCTTCTGTGCTCTGCTGGCTTGCTTGATAATGGCCAAGGCCACCAAAATGTAGTTTCTGCCTTTAAAAACCCCCTGCCATGGCAACTCGGGATGGCCTTCTCCAGACTTGCTTTGAGACAACAGTTGCCAGGTGACTAATAAAGACTCCTAATGTGACCTCCAAAGTCTCGCTGTGTCTTTAATCTGTGCGCCCCACGACAACACAGGATGCCGGGATCCCAAGTGGTGGCTCAGCCTACTCCTCCAGGATGCCAGTGCCACAGTCTTCTACATTCCCTGCCTCACTAGAGCCCACCCATTTGATGAGGGTCAGTGGAGGGGGGGTAAGGGCAAGCATAAACTAGGAGCCAAGCGAGAGCCCCAGAGACTGAGGTGTTCAATTAAAATTCACGGGAGGCCATTGTTTTAGATTAGCCTCCTGCACTAGCCTCAAGATACCACACCAAGCCAGAATGATGGCATTAGTGCTAGGGGACACGTATTAGAAACGGGCCAGTTTTCCAAAAAAACAGGAGACAGCAGTCAACACAGCGGCCCCGTCAGTTTTGACCAGCATACAGACAGCAGCACCTCTAGTCTTTAAGGAAAGCAATTTTCAAGTGACCAATTTGCTTTCTGTTTGCTGTTTCTGCTTTCTTCAGCCTTTTTCTGCCCATAAAGCTGTCCCCGTCCCATCCCTGCTCCCAACCCCAGCTCAGCTCCTCAGAGCATCTTTCTGCTTTGTCGATTGGAAGCTGCCCATTGCATGAATTGCTAATCAGACCCGATTAGGTCTTCTTGGTAAGTCAGTTTATTCTTTGACACAGGTGTTGGCCACCCCTAGGCCTCCAAGGCTCCATTGCCTCTCCCCCACACTCACAGCCATGCCACCCCCTTTGGCCCTGAGCCCCTGCTCCTGTCTGGGACTGTCAGCAGCTCAGGTCACCGCCTGACTCGATTCACCACGCCCTCCATTCTCCCCGATTCTGATCCGGTCTCCTGGAACTCAGTGCGCTCTGCAGCAAGGCCTGTCTTTTCACTCGTCCTTTCTCCTTCTAGCTCTAGTCCCAGACTGCACATTCAAACCACCTGGAGGGCTTCAGCACGTCCTGCAGCCCGGGCTTCTAACCAGAACAGTCTTGAAACCTCCCACGTGTTTCTAATTTGCAGTCTGGTCGAGAGCTTCAGACTGCACTGTCCCTGGCTCTCCCTGGCAGCTCAGCTTCTGCAGCAGCTACCTCCGGAGCTTGCTGGGTTCGCTCCCTGCGGCCTCACCTGTTGGACCCAGAAGTGGGATCACTGCCACTGTTCTCTGCATCGTTGTTCCTGTAAAGCCTTCCAGCCTTGAACCTTATGTCACTGGGGTGTACCTTCCACCACCTCTGTTGCCGTCACCTCCAGGCCACCAAGTAATTCCCTGCTCATTGCTTGGGGAATTCTAGCTCCTGGCTCACTGTCCCTCTAACAATGCTCCTGTTTTAATGCTTCGTATTTTCTTATTTTTTAATCTTTAAAATTGATTTGAGAGGCAGAGACTGTACTCACATTCACTTATTCACTTCCAAATGGCTTGCAATGGCTGGGGTTAAGCCAGGCAGAAGCCGTGGCTCACTAGGCTGACCCTCCGCCTGCAGCGCCGGCACCCTGGGTTCTAGTCCTGGTTGCTCCTCTTCCAGTCCAGCTCTCTGCTGTGGCCCAGGAGTACAGTGGAAGATGGCCCAAGGGCTTGGGCCCTGCACCTGCATGGGAGACCAGAAGAAACACCTGGCTCCTGCCTTCAGATCAGTGTGGTGGATCCAGCGACATTTTCCCACTACTTTGCCTGCTGTTGGCATGCTCAAGGGTCCAGTCCACCACGCCTCGACGACGGTTGAGGGGTTGTTTATCTACACCAGTTCTCCGGGTTGAAAGTTGCAGACGTCGGCACCAGGGGTCAACTGGGGAAGATCCGGTTGTGTGGCTCTCATCAGGGTATGGGCTTGTTGAAGGACCGTCTAAAGAGCTTGTAACAACTTAAGAAGGGAGTCATTATCCAATTCTGCCAGCCTGTCCTCCCCTAGTCTGGGGAGTAGGGGTGGCGGTCTCCCAAACAATATCTCATAAGGGGTTCAACCCTTTATGTAAGGAGTACGCAGTGCCCTTAATAGGGCGAAGGGAAGGAGTCTCACCCAGTTCTCACCAGTTTCTAACTTTAATTTTGCTGAAGTTTCCTTTAGGGGCCTATACATTCTTTCTACCTGTCCCTAACTCTGTGGTCTATAGGCACAATGTAGCTTTCAATGTATTTTTAACACCTTAGCTAGTAATTGAGTCACCTGAGCGATGAACACAGGACCATTGTCAGACCCCATTGTTAGGGAGAGCCTGAATCTAGGGACAATTTCATAGACTAATTTCTTTACCACTACTTGGGCTGTTTCTGTCTTGGTAGGGTAGGCTTCTGTCAACCCAGAAAATGTATCAACAAAAACCAGAAGGTAACAGTAACCACATTTTCCAGGTAATATCCCAGTGAAGTCCACTTCCCTGTTTGGGACCCACTTTGAGAACTGCGGCCTTAGTTCACACCTTTTCTCAACCTCGCACATCTTGTTCCTGTCCTCGCTCTTGACTGATGCCTTTGCTTCCCACTCCACTGAGAGAACAGGAGCAGATGGAAGACAGCTTCGGTGAGCTCCCCGTCACATCTCCTCCCCTTCATCTCCTCCCCTTCATCTCCTCCGCTTTCTGCACCTGAGCCCCTGCTCTTACAGAAGCACTGCCTCTCTTCTGGATCCTTCCTTTTCCTATCTGAAAAATACCTCAAATTCCCCCTCCAGTTACTTCTTTCTGTTTGGAATGGAACTTCTCAGAAAAGTTGTCCGTACTGTTTCCAACTCCTTTTGTACACTTAAGGTTTTATTGTCATAGAACATGTGTAACATAAATGTCTTTTAAGCCACTTTCTTTTTTTAGATTTAAAATGTCTCTTATTTGCAGTTACATATGAGCATTTTAATCATAAGAAACCAATGTATAAAAGAAAGAGGAAAAGGGTAGTCTGAGCTGTGTGTAGACACAATACAATGCAATACAATACGTATTCTACGCACTTCATGATAGCAGTGGAATGAAGTGATTGCAGTATGTTGTAATTCCTGCAACAAACTGTGGAAACAAATATACACTGAAACCAAAGTCAAAATTTCTGAAACAACAAGAGGAGAAAATGCACATCAAGGCTCAGGAAAAAGCAAAACATAATTATAACATTTAATTTAATTATGACACAATATTCAAGTTATGTAGACATCAAAAAATACCTATTAGAAAGTAAACAGCTTCATTTTCAAGAACTCTAAGTAACCAACCTGTTTAGCCTCTTATGTGTCCTTCCAGTGTTTATGCAACTACATATCACCAAACACACATTTATTACTTTTCTCTCTTGTATGTGTAGTTGATGGTGCACACTTAATAAATGTCTGAGAGCTTTGCATATCTCCATATGGAGAACTTCCTCATTCATTTTTATAGACATATAAGAAAGGACTGTGTTGACTACCACATTTTATGCAATTAAGCTACTACTATGAACACTTGGAGTATTTTTTCCAAGATTTTGCCATTACAATCACATCAAAAATGAATAAATAGCCTTTCACTTTTGTGATTTCACATGTGAAGGTACAACTTTAGAATAAATTTCCAGAACTCAGATTGCATGGTTCTACGATTTTAATAACCACTGCTAAAATATTGTTTCTACCCATTCAAAGCTATTTTGACAGTAATTTATTTGATAAGAATACAGAAAAGAGTTCTAAAGTTACATTCCAGGCCGGCGCCACAGCTCACTAGGCTAATCCTCTGCCTTGAGGCCCCGGCACACCGGGTTCTAGTCCCGGTCAGGGCGCCGGATTCTGTCCCGGTTGCCCCTCTTCCAGGCCAGCTCTCTGCTGTGGCCAGGGAGTGCAGTGGAGGATGGCCCAAGTGCTTGGGCCCTGCACCCCATGGAAGATCAGGATAAGTACCTGGCTCCTGGCTTCGGATCGGCGCGGTGCGCCGGCCGCAGCACGCCGGCCGCGGAGGCCATTGGAGGGTGAACCAACGGCAAAGGAAGACCTTTCTCTTTGTCTCTCTCTCACTGTCCACTCTGCCTGTCCAAAAAAAAAAAAAAAAAAAAAAAAAGTTACACTCCAGTTCATATATTTCATATTTATAAAATCAAATTCCTCTCTGAAAGCTTGGGTACTTGAGTGACTCTTTTTTTTTTTTTTTTTTCTGACAGGCAGAGTGGACAGTGAGAGTGAGTGAGAGTGAGAGACAGAGAAAAAGGTCTTCCTTTCGCTGTTGTTTCACCCTCCAATGGCCTCCGCGGCCGGCGCGTTGCGGCTGGCCCACCGTGCCGATCCGAAGCCAGGAGCCAGGTACTTATCCTGATCTTCCATGGGGTGCAGGGCCCAAGCACTTGGGCCATCCTCCACTGCACTCCCTGGCCACAGCAGAGAGCTGGCCTGGAAGAGGGGCAACCGGGACAGAATCCGGCGCCCCGACCGGGACTAGAACCAGGTGTGCCGGCGCTGCAAGGCGGAGGAGTAGCACAGTGGGTCGCAGCCCTGGCTTGAGTGACTCTCACAGAGTGATGGCGCAAATTATAATGGACACTATCTTTGTTTATTCAGTTATTTAAATTGACAATAAAACTTGATGTAACTGAGAATAATATAACAGTTCATATCAAGAGACATGCAGTAATCATATTCTGTTATAAACAGTGTCCCCATCTAATTCATACACTGGAGCCCCAAACCTCAATGTGACTGTGTTTGGAGATAGAGCTTTAAAGACTGGAAAAAGAAAATGTGGTATATATACACTATGGAATATTACTCAGCCATATTAAAGAAATCCTGCCTTTTACAACAAAATGGATGCAACTGGAAACCATTACACTTAGTGAAATAAGCTACTCCCAAAAAGACAAATACCACATGCTTTCCCTGATCTTTGATAACTAATAGAGTACAAAATATGTAAAGTATTTGCAATGCAAATTGCATAAAATTATTCCTGTGTATAATTGTTGAAAGGAAATGGCTTAAAGTCTAAATGAATTTATTATCTTATAACTACACAGTAAATAGTAAATGTTATATTGTCATGGGTTCTATTTCATTGAAAGAAATTGCGAATGACTAATTGACAAAAACAAAACTATATATGGTGGAATGCTCATTTTTCCATTCAATTATTGTTTATAGGCATTGTCTGTATTCCCACTAAATAGGGTCTTTTTGCTGTTAAACTTATTTGGTGAATTATTGAGCCTTTTCACTGCAAAGTAAATTTGAAATATGTTATCTCAAAAAAATAAAAGAAACAAAGGTAGAAGGAAGGAGGGTAGGAGGAAGGGCATGTTATTATGTTCTTGGACTTGTATTTACAAACCTTATAGAATCTGTTAAAAATTAATTAACATTAAAATTAAAATTTAAAATAAGGTGAGGAATGAACAAGGGTGGGGCCCCAATCCAATAGCTCTGATGAACCACTTTCAATTGTACACTTTAGTGGCGATAGCTTCATAATGTGTGCTAGGTTCACCATTATTTCCAAATCCTTTCCTATACATAGGAAATTCTGAAGAATCCACAAGAAAGCTACCGGAGTTGAGGAATGAGTTCAGCAAAGCTGCAGCCTCTCATTGTCTATTGCACCTTTCCCAGTCATGTTTGTCTGCGTCCCTCCACCCAAAGTGCTCTTCCAAAGCTGTTTCTGAGCTCCACCTGCTGAAGGCAATAGTCAATACTGGGTCCTTGTCTTCATTCTCCCATTGCATCACCAGAGGTGGGTGATCACTTCTTTCTTTTCTCCAGCAGGATCTCCCCTGCCTTTAGCGCCACCGTGTCCTTCCTGCTTCTCTTCTACATCTGTAACTGCAACCTCTCATTTCCTTTGCTAGTGCAGTACTAGAGTGTCCCACCACTCAGTGCTTGGATTCTCCTCTTACCTGCATTCACTCCCCTGGGACTTTCTTCTAAAGCCATGGCTTGAAAGTTGGAGATGGGGAGGTAGATCTTCCATATGCTGGTTCATGCCCCAAATGCTCAGAGGAAGGGCTGGGCCAGGCCAAAGCCAGGAGCCAGGAACTCCGTCAAGTGTTTCTCATGTGAGTGGCAGGGATCCAACTACTTGAACCATCAGCTGCTGCCTCCCAGGGTGTGCATTAGCAGGAAGCTGGATTGGAAGTGGAGGCAGAGCTCCATTCCACATACATTGCTAAGGCATGCAGGCATCTCAAGTGGCAACTTCACCTGTTGCACCACAACGCCCTCTCCAAGACCATAGCTTTAAAGACCATTTATATGTGGCTAACAGGTACAGGAGTGCAGCAGGACAAGAGAAATAACCTCCAATGTTCTATAGCACAGCGGGGTAGCTATAGCTGATGACAATTGTATTTCAATATAGTTGTCTAGTAGAAAGGATTTTTTAATGTTCCCAACACAAAGAAATGATAGATTTTTGAGGTGATGGATATGACCTAATAGGATATCACCCTAATCTGATCATTACATATTGTATACATATATTGAAATACATATATTGAAATACTGTACTCCATGAATGCATGTTAACTTAAAAAATCATCTATAGACAAAAAACTTGTAAATTTATATTGTCAGGGAAGGTTTCTCTTCTGAGTTCCAGAATCATATACAAGATTATTTCAGGGGCTGGCACTGTGGTGTAGTGGGTAAAGCTACTGCCTGCAGTGTCGGCATCCTATATGGGCGCTGGTTCATGTCCCAGCTACTCCACTTCTGATCCAGCTCTCTGCGATGGCCTGGGAAAGCCCTTGGGTCCCTGCACTGGCATGGGAGACCTGGAGGAAGCTCCTAGTTTCTGGCTTCAGATCAGCACAGCTCTGGCCCTTGCGGCCATCTGAAGAGTGAACCAGCGGATGGAAAACCTCTCTCTCTGCTTTTCCTTCTCTCTCTCTGTAATTCTGACTTTCAAATAAAAAATAAATAAATCTTCAAAAATTATTAAAAAAAGATTATTTCAAATAGTTCAGAGCAAAATGGAATTAAAATTTAGGTTTATTTTGGTGCAAAATATTTTTAAATCCATACATAATTTTTAAAAAATATTTATTTACTTATTTATTTGAAAGAGTTACACAGAGAGAGGAGAGGCAGAGAGAGAGAGAGAGAGAGAGAGGGAGGGAGGTCTTCCATTGGCTGGTTCACTCCCCAATTGGCAGCAACGGCTGGAGCTGCACCAATACAAAGCCAGGAGCCAGGAGCTTCTTCCAGGTCTCCCATATGGGTGCAGGGACACAAGGACTTGGGCCATCTTCTACTACTTTCCCAGGCCATTGCAGAGAGCTGGATCGGAAGTGGAGCAGCCAAGACTCGAACCGGCACCCATATGGAATGCCAGCACTGTAGGCGGCAGCTTTACTTGCTACTCCATAGCACCGGCCCCCCATATATAGTTTTTTAAAAAGTCTAAAAATTTTTTTTAATAAATTTATTTAATATAGTGTTCCTATCTACTACTTCACTCCCCAAATGCCAGCCGTGGCTCTGGGGAGAGGTATTGGGGGCTGAAGTTGGGAGCCTGGAACTCAATACAGGTCTCCAATGTGTATGACAGGGACTCAATTACTCAAGCCATCAACACCACTTCTGAGGGCCCACATTAGCGGGAAGGTGGAGTCAGGAGCCAGATTTGGGTATTAAACCCAGGCATTTTGATGTGAGATGTGGGCTTCCTCATTGGCATCTTAGCTGCTAAGCCAAACACCCAACTCCATAACTTTTTCCCAATATATGTTTTCCATTAATTTTTTTCAAGAGCCCTCATATATACAACTACCCATTTGCCATTGTAACTTGGATGTTGATGATATTGGTGATGCCCCCCCACCCCCAAAGAGATGTCTGCATCAAATCTAGCACCTGTGAATCTGACCCTATTTGGAGAAAAGACCTCTGCAGGTTTATTGAAGGATCTTGAGATGAGGTGATCTCGAAGGCGGGCCCTAAGTCAAATATAAGTGTCCTCATAAGAAATACACAGGAGATCACGTAACCAACGAGGCTGAGATTGGAAAGATGCAGCCACCAGTCAAGGAAAGTTCACGGCCACCAGAAGCCAGAAGAGGAAAAGAACCAATTCTCCCTGGAGCCTGCAGAGTGAGCACAGCCCTGCTGACACTTAGCTTTCAAACCTGTCTTCTGGAACTGTGAGAGAATCAACTTCTGCTGTTTGAAGCCAAAGTGGCAAGTTGCTATGGCAGCCCTGGAAACTAACACAGATGTCTAATAGACATGGGCAACTCAACATAGTTAAGACAAACTCTCAACTGACTCACCTCCCACTCCCAGCCCTGAACCTGCTCCTCCTAGGGGTTTATTTTTCCCATGCTGGTAAAAGGCAAGTCAAGTCTTAAAGTAGCTCAGGTCAAAACCCTGATGCCATTGTTGACCCTTGACTCTCCATCAAACTCCACATCCAGTCATCAGCAGAGCATTTTGGAGCTGTCTTCAAAAACAGCTAAAATCACATCACTTCTCTCCTCGTGTCCTGCAAACACCTGGGTCCAGACCATTATTACTTCTTGTGTGGATTATGGCAATACTCCATCTCCTGCTTTTGTGCTTGTCCCTAATGGTCTGTCTGCAAACCAACAGCTGGAGTGCTGCATCATACTCTCAGCTCAAAGCCTCTCCTCTGATTCCCCCAACCTACTCAGCATAAAAGCCAAGTCCTTGCAAAGTCCTACAGGGGCCTACAGGATCTGGACACTTGTAACCTCTGATGTCATCTCCTTCCACTCTGTCATCTCTACCACTCAGTTCCCGGAAGCAACCATATGGTTTCCCTTCTCAGGGATTTTCCAAGGAGAATGTTGGAAGTTTGAGAGGGATTTGGTAGGAAGAGCAGGTTACGTTTTGTGCCATTTAATATGTGTAGACATGAATTTAAAGTTATCCCATTCAGCACAATTGAGTGTTCTCAACACTGGTTGGGAATGAGTGAACAAAAAAGAAAGGTTACATTTGTCCTGATCAAGGTTTGTTAGAGAAGAGGGATGGAGAGGGGGCAAGGACATTAAGGCCATTTGTATAAAGGAGTGATTGTCATGTTGGGCCACAAGATCTCCTTGGAATATGAAGGAATTAAGTTACATCATGTATATAAAACATTACACAGCCTGGTACATTGTAAAGGCTCAATAAGCATGAGCTGTTATTACCGCAAGAATTTATTCTAACACTACAAGTATTCTTAAGCCTAAAAAAAAAAGACCTGGTAGAATTAGCTTTAATACCAAATAGTGGCCTCACACTTGTATTTGAGCCTCAATCCCTATAAAAAGAGATGGCTCTGAAGATAGAGCAATAAGATCCAAGATAAGGATGACATTTAAGAAAAATATATATTAGGTATAAATAATAAAATAAGTAAAAGATATAATTTGGACTTCACTACTACCAGAATGAACATTCTTCGTTGCTTTCAACTGAAGAATTTATAATAACATGCCAAAAATGCATCTGAACACATTCTTTAATACATAAAGATTTACTTACTTTCCAAATTTTTTAGCCTGATAATACTGTGGTTTTCTTGTAGACGTATGCCCCCTTTTGCAAATCTGCATTGACTTGCTTTCAGTTATACATTAATACTGACACTGAAAGCACTTTTTTTGTCTGTTGCCCGTATCTGCCAAGTAGCAAGCTGTGGTTGACTAATTGGAAACACACAACCAAATGGATCAACTTTATCAGTATGTTCCAGGTACCCAAGGCCATGGCCCAATTCCTTCAAGCTTCAATATTATTCAAAGATTTGGCTAAGAAAAATATTTTCTTTTCATGTTCATACAAATAGAGATGTTAATAAGTAGAATGTCAAAATCACATATATTTTGGAGATTAAAACATATCAGCAAAATTCAGGAGCTTGGCCATGGAGCAAGAAATCAACAGATGGGAGTTGTAGCAGGAGGCTCCATCTGCTGATTCAAGGTCCTGCTAATTTAGAATTTAGACAAAGCTTTTGTGACAACACTGCAGTGGAGGGAACAGTCTCTGCCGTTTTGAGCTGAGCACCTGGGTGGATAGGGTGGCCAGTTTTGAAGTGGCTGGGGCTGGAACACATTGTTGTAGGTTCAAGTCTGTGAGTGTTTATTTTTAAACATGGGAGCTTCAATTTCATTGTCTCTGAAATGGATGTAAGAATGAAAATTTACTGAATTCTATCATTTGCCTTTTGACATTTCTGTTACTGAGAACGATCTTTTTAAAATATATTTATTGGGTGCACTATTGTGGTGCTTCAGGTTAAGCCATAGCCTGCAACACCATTATCCCATATCAGAGTGCTGGGCTGAGTCCCAACTGCTTTGCTTCCAATTCAGCTCTATGCTAATACACCTGAAAACAATGTGAGTAATATGACCCAAGTACGTCCATGGGTCCATGGAGTTCCAGGTTCCTTGCTTTGGCCTGGCCTGGACCTGGTTGTTTGGCCTTTTGGGGAGTGAATCAGTGGATGGAAGATCTCTTTCTGTCTCTCCTCTCTCTATCACTCTACTACTCTACTTTTCAAATAAATAAGTCTTTAAAAAATATTTATTTGAAGGGTAGGGGGAAGAGAGAGAGAGAGAGCGCTCAAATCTTCTGATTCACTCCTTGAATACCTGCAACCCTGGGACTGAGCCAGGTCAGAATCAGGACCTGGGTCAACTGACTCTCCCATATGGTGGCAGGGACTCAAATACTTGAGCCATCACCTGTTGCGTCCCAGGGTGCACATTCTCAGGAAGTTAGACCCTGAAACAAAGCGGGGTCTTGAACCCAGGCACTCTGATACGGAATGCCAGCATCCCGAGCAGTGCCTTAAACACCATGCCAAAAGCTTGCTCCTGAGAATGCATCTTAAAATTAGTCAGTTTGAAGAGGCAGTGTTTGTCTATTAACGGAGGAACTCTAAAACTGAAGGCATTTCTTTTTCATGGCTTGATTTAAAATGTAATAGGTAGTCAGGTCCCAGCTCATCAGGTTTTGTGAGGATTAAACTTGTTGAAAGGAGTGGTTGTTTGGAAAGCACTTAGGAGAGTGCTTGGAACCTGGGTTGAGGGGAGGAAGAGGGTAATGGCGGCCACCTGAGGATACCCCACTCCCCGGGCCCACGTGCTGCTGAGGTTTCCATTGTCCCTTCATCAGAGCACAGCAGAAGGAGAGGGGAGACATGTCCGGCTGCTCTGCAGGATTTTTTCTAAACTGTGCTGCTGTAATCACCAAGGATGTGCATTCCCAACTGGGCTCCTGCCTGTTCGCCTGCCAGGTTAATCACTGTGCAACCTACTTCAGAACAATGTGGGATTCGAGCCTATGCAGTCTGCATTTCTGCAGGGGGATCTGGGGCTAGCATTCATTTCCTGTTTACATGTGGGTCATTTATTTAAAACCATTGTTCAAAACACTGCAGGGGCCAATGTCAGGCCAATGGTGCACAAGGCCACTGAGTGTCAACTCCAGCCATGGTGGCCTCTTGACTGTTTGTCCCACACCCTTGGCATGGTCCTGTTTTGGGTTGGGCTGTGTCGTTTAATGTTTGCTCTGCCTGAAACAGTCCCTGCTGACCTCACCCCTGTACATACCCTCCCTTACTCTCATGTGACCTTCTAAAAGCTCTCACCTTACTCAGACATCACCCTCTCAGGAACACCTCTCTGGACCACCCTATACAAAGCTGAAACCCGCCCCCAAAAGGCCTCCTGTTCTCTTCCCTGCTATACAGTGCTTTGGTATGGTTTGCGTGTTGGAAGCTTGGTTCAAAGCATAGGGGTACTGAGGAACTGCGTGGAACCTTTAGGAGGCAGTGCATACTGCCCCGGAAAGGAATTGATGTGGTTCTCAAGGGACCATGTTCGGTTCTCCAGAGAGGGTTGTTGTGAAACAGCAAGAGCAGGACCAGATTGACGCCCTCCTGCTCTCACCCTGTGATCTCTTGCTCTCACAGGCGCTCCCACCACAATGTCCCCTGCCATCACGTGATGTATCCGAGCAGAGCCCTCACCAGAGCCCATGCTGCTGTTTGGACTTTCAGCCTCCAAAACTGTGAGCTCAATAAGCTTCTTTTCTTTATAAAGTACTGGGCCTCTGCTCTTTTGTTATCAATGGAAGTAAACGAATATGTTTACTTTACTTCTCTCCATAGCATTTTTAACCTTTTTTTTTTTTTTTTTTGGACAGGCAGAGTGGACAGTGAGAGAGAGAGAGACAGAGAGAAAGGTCTTCCTTTTGCCATTGGTTCACCTTCCAATGGCCGCCGCAGCCGGCACGCTGTGGCCGGCACACCGCGCTGATCTGATGGCAGGAGCCAGGTGCTTCTCCTGGTCTCCCATGGGTGCAGGGCCCAAGCACTTGGGCCATCCTCCACTGCACTCCCTGGCCACAGCAGAGAGCTGGCCTGGAAGAGGGGCAACCAGGACAGAATCCGGCGCCCCGACCAGGACTAGAACCCGGTGTGCCGGCACAACAAGGCGGAGGATTAGCCTAGTGAGCCGCGGCGCTGGCCAGCATTTTTAACCTTTTAAGGTGGTGTTTTATCTGTTGACCTGGTTTATTGCCTATGACCCTATTATCCTAAGTTCGAAAAGACAGGAAGCTCTCTCCATTTTACTCACTGGTTTGTCCCCAGTACCCAGAGCACAGCCTTGCACAATTAGGTGCTCAGTAAGCATTTATTTCAGCAACTAGTCTGTATGCATTTTGCATTTCCCTCCTTTATGTTGGGTCTTTGGGCCAAAAAGATGAATTTTTTTTGACAGTTCTTCATCTGGGTTGTTACACACATCAGTGGTTTGTTCCTCTTTACTGCTGAGTAGTATTTCATGGTTTGGTTGCTCCACACTTGTTCAATAATTCTCTCACTAAAGTACATCTGGGTTGTTTTATTTTGGAGCTATTGTGAATAAAGCTGTTAGAAACAGTTGTGTATGGGTTTTTGTGGGAATTCAAGTCTTCACTTTTCTGAGATAAATGCCTAGGAGTATAATTGTGAGTTGATTGGTAATTGTGTGTTTAGATATTTTAGCAAACTGCCAAAGTGCTTTCCAGAGGGTCTGTTCCATTTCACATCTCCACCAACAATGTTTAAGTGATCCAGTTTCTCAGAGTCCTTGCTGGAATTCAAGATGGTCACTATTTTGATAGGTGTGTGGTTAAATTGTGATTTTAATTACATTTCTCTAACAGAAAATGATCTTGAACATCTTTTATATGCTCATTTTTCAGAAGATTTTTGCCATCTGTATATCTTTTTCATTGAACTGTCTCTTCATATCTTGGCTACATGGTCCGATTGGCTTGTTTGCTTTTCTACCACTGAGTTTTGAAAGTTCTTTATTGACACTAGTCCTTTGTTGGATGTGTGGCTTGCAAATATTTTCTCATACTCTTCAGGAGTCTTGTTCAGTATGAGATTGTCTTCTCATTCTTTTTTTTTTTTTTTTTTGGATTTTATTTATTTATTTGACAGGTAGAATTACAGACAGTGAGAGAGAAAGAGAGAAAGGTCTTCCTTCCGTTGGTTCACTCTCCAAATGGCTGCAATGGCTGAAGCTGTGCCGATCTGAAGCCAGGAGCCAGGTGCTTCTTCCTGGTCTCCCATGTGGGTGCAGGCCACAGCAGAGAGCTGGACTGGAAGAGCAGCAACTGGGACCAGAACTGGTGCCCATATGGGATGCCGGTGCCGCAGGTGGAGGATTGGAGGATTAACCTAGTGCGCCACAGCACCGGCCCCCTCATTCTTTTTTTTTTTTTTTTAAGAGATTTATTTATTTATTTGAAAGGTAGAGTTAGAGAGAGAGAGAGAGAGAGAGAGAGATCTTCCATTGGCTGGTTCACTCCCCAAATGGCTGCAACAACTGGGGTTAGGCTGGGCCAAAGCCAGGAGCCAGGAGCTTCATGCGAGTCTCCATAAATCTTTGGCTTGTTCAAGTAACAGCAAATTGCTGTGACTAGAGAGAGGGAGAGGTCAAGGTCATACATCCCCTGCATGCTCTGAGCAGCAGGCACAAGAAGCCATAGCGACCCAGGAGCAGGCGAGGGGGATTCCCTTGGGTTCTTTTTACCACTGAGCCCTGAGACATGGTCACCCTTGACCTTTGCGGGGACTTGGCCTTGGGAGGAGTCCCCTACCATCCACAATCCCAGATCTCACAAGAAAGGGTCAGTTCCCAGCCAGCAGCACCGTGCTGGCTTCATTTCTTCTCCTCTCAGTTTGCAGAAGGCTGGGTCTCGGCCAGAGGGAAGACACTGGCAGGGCTCAGAGATGAAGTCGTGAGGACTTGGCTCTCCCTGCCCAGCCATCAGGGCCAGCACAGTGCTACCCAGGTCCCTCAGCCTCCATCTGTCGGTTCCAGAAACCCAGTCACCTTTAGGGGAAGCCTTCTGGCAGCAGAGCTGCTGAATCAAATGCGCAGAAGGCCTGAGCCGACAGGAAGCTCGGAGGTCACCCAATCCAGCCCGAGAGGGGGCTCTTGGTGGAAGGAGCTGCGGGCCAGTGGGTCTCAGCCTGGCAGCACAGCAGACCTGTGGCGTTCCCCACATTCCCAGAGTCCAGGCTGCACTCCAATGAATTCCATCAGCAGCTCTTGGTGGTGGTGGGTGGGGCGGGGTGGGCTGGACAGGACTGGAATTTGTAGCACCCCCCCCTACCAGGTGATCCCAACGTGAGGACCTCCTGGCTGTCACTACGAGTGGGGCCTCCAGGGCTAGACAGACTTGGATTTGAACTTCTGCTTCCTCCCTGCCTGCAGACAGTACAGCAGGGTAAGCCCCTATCTTCTGTGCTGTTCTCAAGGCCAGAGGGGAGAAGCCACGAGCAGCACAGGGCACAGTGGCTGCTTCAGTCCGTAAGAGCCCAGTAAGGTCAACTTTCCTTGCCATTGCTTTCCCAGGTCAAGCATTCCATTCAAAAGCTCTTTATGCTGAAATGTTCTTACAGCTGCAAAATCTATCTTTTCTTTTTTTTCTTTCAATTTTAAAATCTTCATTTATTTGAAAGGCATGGTGACCGAGAGAGATCTTTCATCTACTGGGTCACTCCGAAATGACTGCAACAGTCAGGACTGCGTCAGGCCAAAGCCAGGAGCTTAGAATTCCATCCAGGTCTCCCATGTGGGTGCCATAGGCCCAAGCATTTAAACTATCTCTCACTGTTTTTCTAGGTGCATTATCAGAGAGCTGGATTGGAAGTAGAACAGCCTGCACTTGAACTGGCAGCCATATGGGATGCCAGCATGGTAGGCAGCAGGTTAACCTTCTGCACCATGGCACCAGCCCCAAGAGTGGTAGTTTCAGATCCCAAGTCTTCCCACTTAAAATCATTTTGTGGTTTTCCTTTATTCTTGGGTTCAAGAGAGAGGAATTCAGTTTGATTCATTAGCCTTCATGGTCTGGGTTCTACCTTCTCATCTTCTTGTCTTGCCCAGCAGCCCTCCAGGTCTGGACTCACCCTTTCCCACCATGATTGAGGGGACAGGACTTCTTTGACCCCTCCACCATGCTTTGGCTGACCACAGGGCCTTTGCCTATGATGCCCCCTTTGCTGGCATTCCCTCTCTATCTAACTTCCCCTAGGCAACTCTAATCAACCTCCAATGATCTGTGTTGTCATTACACCAGCAACATTCTCTCCGACATACTTCCCAAGAGCACTCCAAACTTGCCATTCTCATGGCATCATACCCTTAATTTACATGGGCATTTGTCCATGCAAATAAAAGGACAGAGACTATCTCTGCATCTTTGCTCATCCCCGTGTTCCCAGTGCCTGTTCAGTGCTTGGCATATCAGTAGGTTCCATAAATATTCACTGAATAAAAAAACCAGCCGCATGTGCCTCTGGATGGAGTCCCCCAGGTGCTTGGGTCCTCCTCTCTGGAGCAGTCAGAACTTGCTTATACCAAAGACCCCCCTGCCGGGGTGGGCAGATGCCCTCGGGACCCTCCCTCTCTACCCAAGGCCGAAGAGCCATGGTTCCTTCTAGCATGTAGCCATGCTACACCCTCACACCCTCCTCAGGCCAGGTGCAGACTGTAGAACACCTGGAACAGGACTCCACACTGGGGAGTGGGAATTTTTCTAAAGCGATCTTCCTGTACAGTTCTGCCGAGGGTTGGGGCAGCTGTGATGGTGTTCAGGATGTGTAGCCTTGTTACTCTTTCACCTCAGAGGCCCTTGATCTACATGGATTTAAGCTCATCCATTACAGGGGTTTTCTGGACTTGGGGAGGCCCAAGTGGAATGTAGATGTTTCCCACCAGGAAACCGTTTGGAGCATTGTCAGCTGTGGCTTGCGCACCCCATGAGGCAGAGATGGAAGGGTATTTATGATGGAAGGTATTTATAAAGGGATCATCACAAAGACATTCCAGGGCTGACATTGAACTTTTCTGCTTTCAAGTCAGGGCTGCACTGGGCAACATCACAAAGGAGATATAGAATTCTTTCTTTCTTTCTTTATATTTTAATAAAAATGCTATTAGCTCGGAGTCAGCTCCGTATGCCTGGAGATTGTCTTGGAGCCTGTATCTCTGTCCCGGGAGAGGGAGTGGCCGGGGATTCCACAGAGGTGGAGCAGTGCGCAGCCACCACCTCCTCTCTCCGTCCTTGAGGCGTCTTCATTGCCACCCTAAGAGCTGAGGCCTCAGAATTTACTTAGACCCAAGGACAGCTGTGGAAGTGACACCAGGAAGGAGAAGCAGAAGGCACACGCATGTCCCGCCCCCCTGCTGTAGAACAAAAAGGGAGTCCTTCCTGGTTTAGTTTCCTGCAGGCTGGCCCAGGCATCAGCAAGGCTGGCTGCACTTTAGGGCTGGGGAGGAGCTTGTAAAAGGCCTGGGCTCACAGGGCCACCACGCAAACTGTGGGGCCACAGGAAGTACAGCCGCCCCTCCAGAGAGTCAGCCCTGGCTGTCCTGTTCAGTTGCAGGACCTGGTGGACTGTGGCCCCTAACCTGGCTTGGGGACCGTGGGAACGTTCCCCGGGCTCACCACAGTGAGTGTCTAGGAGATGCCTGCTGAACCAAAAGGAAACCTGCCATGTGTTGGACAGGAGCCTGTGTTGGGAGGGGAAATGCTTTGAATTCAATCTCCTTACACTCAGGAAGACCTAAAAATCAATGCACTTCTTATTTCTCTGCCTCCAAACATGGGCCAGCTCCTGGCTACTGTCACTCCAAGTGCAGTTTGTGGACTACAGAGTGCCCAGTTCTGGGGCCGGCACTGTGGCGAAGCAGGTAAAGCCCCTGTCTCTGATGCCGGCATCCCATACGGGTGCCAGTTTGAGACTGGCTGCTTCACTTCTGATCCGGCTTGTTAAAGTGCCCCGGGGAAAGCGGCAGAGGATGGCCCAAGTGCTTGGGCTCCTGCACCCACGTGGGAGACTTGGAGGAAGCTCTGGGCTCCTAGCTTTGGCCTGGCCTGGCCCTGGCCGTTGCGGCCATTTGGGGAGTGAACCAGTGGATGGAAGATCTCTCTCTCTCTCTCTCTTCTTTATTTTAAAAAAGTGCCCCATTCTAGTCCTGGCTATGCTACTTACCAGCCAGGTGACCTTTGGCACTGACCTTTCTAGAACTGCACCTGTGGAGAGAGGACACACCTGCTACCGGGGATGCTGGGAAGGTGGGAAGTCGATGCTTGTGAAGTGCAGCCTGTGGCTGACGGTCAATGAAGGCACTGCATGGGCTCCAGCTCAGGAAGCCTGGTAGCAGCGGCTGCTGAGTCGTCTGTGGAGCAGTGGGAGCAGAAGGCCCCAGGAGAACACCCAGCCTTTCAGAGCAGGCTGCACTGATGCATGTAGCTTAGGTCAGTCGTGTCTTGGGAGTCTTAGGCTCCTTTTCTGGCTCTGCTTTGGGTTTGGAGATTATCTAGCCCAGCCCTTCCTTTTATGGGTGGGAAACTGAAGGCACCAGCTGTTCCATGATGTGGTCAAAGTCACCCAAGGAATCTGACGACAGAGCAGGGCTGGAGCCCAGCTTTCAAAGCTTCCTGGCCACCAGCAGCTGTATCCCTGCGCTAGCCCAGGCTGCCTGAGCATTTGACAGTCAAATCTGGCAGCATGAGGAGCAGGTGCACCTCTTGCTTCCTTAGTCATTTCCTTTTTTCCAGCTCAGCGTCATGTCCACAGAGTACTGTGGGCCTAGATCTCTCATTTTTGTCTTTGAAAGTAGAAATCAGCCTGCCTAGGAGACTAGGGAAATCTCAGCCTCGGTGCCTCTGGGCTGGCGCTTAGTGCAGTAGATGCTCTCCCCCTAGTGGCACCAGAGAATATGACAGGCAGGGTGAAGAGCATTTCCCTCTCCAGTCTAATCCCAGCCTTGTCGGATCCTGTCTTCACTTAATTTTTTTTTTTTTTTTTTGACAGGCAGAGTGGACAGTGAGAGAGAGAGACAAAGAGAAAGGTCTTCCTTTTGCCGTTGGTTCACCCTCTAATGGCCGCCGCGGCTGGCGCGCTGCGGCCAGCGCACCGCGCTGATCTGATGGCAGGAGCCAGGTACTTCTCCTGGTCTCCCATGGGTGCAGGGCCCAAGCACTTGGGCCATCCTCCACTGCACTCCCTGGCCACAGCAGAGAGCTGGCCTGGAAGAGGGGCAACCGGGACAGAATCCGGCGCCCCGACCGGGACTAGAACCCGGTGTGCCGGCGCTGCAAGGCAGAGGATTAGCCTAGTGAGCCACGGCGCCGGCCATTCACTTAAAATTTTGATGTGTTTGTCCATCATTGAACATGCTGCCGTCACTTTTACCTGTGAAAGTACTGAGTTCAATATTATTTATATAGATGACTGTGCATGTTGGGTGTGTCTCCCAGTCACGAATCCGATGCTGAGGTCAGTACATAGAGACCCCCTAGGTAGATGGAGTGCACCTCCCTCACCTGTCAGGGGGGGCCCTGAGGCCCAGGGAGGGGAGGGCCAGCTGTTAGCTCAGTGTGGGTCTGGTGCTTTGTGCACTGTAGGAGCCACTGCGACAGGGTTTCCAGAATTTCTCCGGAAGGGGACAGCAGCCTCTCAGAGGGTCGCAAATGAGAACAGATGTTTTGGTCAGGGTGCTTTTACTGCCCAGTGAAGCCCTGGGCTCTGTGTCCTCCTCATCGGCTCTGCCTGTGAAGGCTGAAAGCCAGCTTGGCTGCTGAGGCCCACAGGAAGTGGCCAGAGGGGGCAGGGGCCCCAGGTGCCCGGCAAAGCCACCTTCTTGGGGCACCTGCCTCATTGGACCCCCATTTGGTATCATCTGCCTGAGTACTCCAGATAGCCCCCCAAGGCCAAGGAGGTGGCCACCCTTGGGCATGCTAGGCGGTAAATGAGGGCCCAGCCTTGCCATCAGCCGGATACCAGAGTCCCCTCAGTGTCATCACCCACTTCTGCTGCAAACCCGCCATGTCCAGCAGCCCCGGACTGTATCCAAGGACACCAGACCCCAGCCCTGGGCCCTGTACGCACTCTGCCTCTGCCTGTCCCACCCCCACGTAAAGTGCTGGGCACCCCCACCCCCCATCACTCTCCCTGAGTGTTCTTGGAGGCTGTCACGGGTGGCCCGACTTTGGAGGCCAAACCCAGTAGTGAAATAACAGAGCTTCAGGGGCCCCTCCAACTTGCTCAGGCTGAATTTATTACCCAGGCTACAAAGGGTTAAATTGACTGCCTCCAAATAGGAACAAGGAAGAGAAAGTGCTAAGGGCACTCTTAAAAACTTTTTTTTTTTTTAAGGGAGAGAAAGGCAAAGAAAAAAAAATCTGTTCACAAAGGTGCCTCTCCGGCTCAGAGGCCGGTTCCTTCTGGCAGGGGCTCGGGGCAGGACCCCAGCACACACATTGATCCCCTGGGGCCCCAAACTCCTGCCTGGGCATCTCCGATTCATTCCATTCCGATCCTGTTTGTGGCCCAGTGAGAGCAGAGTTACTTGAAATAAATCCCATCTTACTTACTTGTGCTCTGGGGCTTCCAGGGCCACCCTGAGCAGTGTCCCCCGTCCCTGGGGGGTTGATCAGGAGTGGCCAGGGAAGCGCCGCTGTGGCAGCTGCTCTGTGGGGCTCTGGCAGCACCAGCCACTGTACGGCGGCTTCGTTGGCCCTCACATCGCTGCACACTGCAAAGGAGTGGGCCAGGAGCGAGACTGCCTTGTGCGCGATCCCCGTTCCTGCTTTCTTGGGGCTGTGGCTCTCGTGTGAGCGTGAATACCCTCAGTGAGAAGCAGGCCTGCAGGTGACCTGTGGCTACCAGTGAAGTGCTCACGCCTGTGGTGGGCAACTCACGCTGTGCCTGGGCTCAAGGTTATCCCCAATTGATGCCATGCTCACTCTTGTATTCTCTTGAGTACCATGAACTCTGCCGTGGCCTGTGAGGTTCTGGTTCACCTTCCAGCCTCACACTGCCTTTCTGTTTCTCATCTTGCCCCTCGCTCTGCCCTCAGTCACTTATTTCTTGTGTTGAGGCCTCTGCACTTGCTGCTCCATTGGCCAGAAGACCGCTGCCCTAGCCCTTCTCAATGCTATGTCCTGCTTCAGGACTCCATTTAAAAGTTCACCTCTTCCTGGGACAGATGAATCCCTGGTGTAGGATGGTTTGACTCACAATTCTTATGTCTTATTCTATTATGATGCAAGAACAACATGCATTCAGTAAAAGCTGTATTTCACGGGTGGGTGTGGGGCCACATCCCATATCAGCGTGCCTGGGTTCCATATCCCACTCTAGCTTCCTGCTAAGGTGAACTTTGTAAGGCAGTAGTGGCTGATCCCTCAAGTAGCTGGGTTCCTGCCAGACCTGGATCGCATGCCTGGTCCGGTCCCAACTGTTATGATGTTGTGAGCATCTATCTGAGTAGCAAACCAGTAGATAGGAGTGTCTCTCTCTCTCTCCCTCTCTCTCTCTCTGTCTCTCTCTATTACAAATTTATTTTATCTTTTTAAAAGATTTATTTATTTATTTGAAAGAGTTACGCAGAGACAGAAGGAGAGGCAGAGAGAGAGAGAAAGAAGTCTTCCATCTGCTGGTCCACTCCCCAATTGGCCACGATGGCCAGAGCTTCACTGATCTGAAACCAGGAGTCAGGATCTTCCTTGGGGTCTCCCAAGTGGGTGCAGGGGCCCAAGGACTTGGGCCATCCTCTACTGCTTTCCCAGGACATAGCAGAGAGCCTGATGGGAAGTGGAGCAGCCAGGACCCAAACCGGTGTCCATATGGGATGCCAGCACTGCAGGCAGCGGCCCTGCCTGCTACACCACAGCGACAGCTCCTCATAATTACAAATTAAAATATAAAAAGTATCCTTGTGTTCAGAAGGTTTAAGGAGAAAAAAAGAGTGGGCATTTTGGGGCAGCAGGTTCAGCTGCTGCTTGGGATGTCCACATCTAGCACCGGAGAGCCTGGGTTTAAGTCCCAGCCCCTCCGCCTGCAGTCCAGCTTCCTGCTAACAACCTGGGAGGCAGCAGATGATGGCCAAATTGCTCGGGCCCTGCTACCCACATGGGAGACCTAGATGGAGTTCAAGGCCTCTGGCTTTGGCCTGGCTGAGCCCAGGATCTTGTGGGCACTTGTCTTTGAAGTGGATGAAATCAATAAAATATACATTAAAAAAACCCTGTACTTTATGTGTTGAATTTTGGTCTTTTCCTGGGCTAGTGAGAAGTTGTTGTATGCTACTCTTGCTATCAGCGGCAGTCAGTTCCACGATCACAAGGGGAAAGAACCAATGCTCCAGGTATACCGTATTGCTGAACAAGGATGTGCAGCAGGTTAGGTGTATAAATGCATGTTAAAATATATTTATTTATTCACTTGAAAGGTGGAGCAATGGAGAGAGAGAGAGTAATAGAGGACTTCTGTCCACTGGTGCATTCTCCAGATGGCCACAACATCCAGGGCTGATCCAGCCTGAAGCCAGGAGCCAGGAACTCCTTCTGGATCTCCCACATAGGTGGCAGGGGCCTAAGAACTTGGCCACCTTCTGCTGCTTTCCCAAGCACATTAGCTGGGAGCTGGATCAGGAATGGAGCAGCGTTCCAACATAGGATGCTAGCACCGCAAGGCTGGAAATAGTTTGCTCTTTAGCTACAAGGCAGTTACAAGGCGTGCACGTGAAAATTTGCAGACTCACTGTAAGTGAAAAAAAAATTCAGCTTCTTCCCTGTCTCCTGTTGTTGCTGTCACCGTCAACCACGGTGTGTTCATTCCCATCCTGGCGTAATAGTTGTGTTGGTTGCTTGTTTATTGATAAATTGGATCTCCATCTAGAAGGGGAACCCCACAGAGACAGAGTCAGTCTGTCCTGCTCACTGCATATTTTCCAGAGTGTAGCACAGTGCCTGTTACACTGTAGATACAAAAAAAAAAAAAAAAAAAAAAGAACAAACAGATGGATGGATGAATAAAAATACTTGGATTTAATGATGAAGGAAAAAAGAAGTAGAGGTCAGCCTGAGGCTAGGAGCCCCCGTGCCTCCCAGCCCCCAGCCCCCAGTTTGGGGGTTTTGCTCAGTCAGCACAAGTCCTGAAGCTGTCTCCTGCCAGGAGGCCCAGCACTGCCCGTCTATACCTCATTGGGGTTGTCCTGGAGGCCCAGCACCGCCTGTCTACACCTCATTGGGGTTGTCCTGGTCAGCGTAGATGAGGAAGCCTGTGAAGAGGCTGTCGGTCCAGTATGGGTCGTAGAAGAGTCCGTTCTGCTCTGAGTAGAAGATTTGCAGCCAGACCTCATCACCCTGCTTGAGAGCCAGGATGGTGGAGCCCGAGGCCACGTCATGGTTGCCGGTGTTGGCGTCAAAGGTCCGGATGCGGTATTGGCCGTTGTGTACCAGGCCGATGGCCAGGTGCTTGTTGGCCAGCGTGATGTCGTAGGTGAAGTAGTAGATCCCTGGCACACTGCAGACGAACTTGCCGCTGGATGCATTGTAGTGGCCACCCTCGTTCATCAGAATCTTGTCAAACTTGATGGGCAGCCGCTCCCGTGGGTAGCTCTTGGTCACTGCCACCGAGAAGGCCGACTTGGCACGGCCACTGCCGCAGCTGCAGGGGCCTGGGAGGCCCGGCTCCCCCTTCTTGCCCTTGGGCCCCTTCTTGCCTGGAGTGCCATGCTTCCCGGGGGCACCACTGACCCCCTTGGGGCCGCGAGGGCCAGCCCGCCCAATGGCCCCGGCTTTGCCCTTTGGTCCTGGCTTTCCCCGGTTACCTGTCCGGCCAGGTGGACCTGGAAGACAGAGCAGCTGGTGTTATGGAGGGGCCCTCACAGGCCCAGACACAAGCTGTGGGCCTTGGCCTTCCATCCTTGGTGCAGGAGCCTCTGGGTAATGGAAAAAACAAGAAGGCTTTGGAGTCACTCAGAAATGGGTGCACATCTCGATGGTGTAACCTGGGCCACTCTCAGTCTCATCTGGAAAATGGGAACACTGACACTTATGTGGCAGAGTCGTGGCGGATGGAGGCAAAAAGAATGGCTCGTTACAATTTGCAGAGTCTGCTTTGTCTGCCAGATCAGTCCTCCCGTGGACTGTGCTAGTTGAGAAGGGAATGGGAGGACTCTCTTGGCTTTAATACATCAATCTTGATAAAATCCCTGCCTGGTGCACAAGAGTTTGGACAATGTGCATAGGGTTTTTGCTGCAGCCTTGTCACAGTAGCAAGACAGAACAGCAGGGAGCAGGTGTTTGGCCCAATGGGTAAGGCACCTGCACCCCAGATTGGAGTACCTGGATTCAGTTTCTGACTCCAGCTTCTCGCCAGTGCAGACCCTGGGAGGCAGCAGCGATGGCTCAAGTAATTGAGTTCCTACCTCCCAAATGGCAGAGCTGAATTGAATTTCCAGCTTTGGCACTGGCCCAGCATCAGCCATTGTAGACATTTGAGGATTGAACTGGAGGAGAGAACAACTAAATGCCTACCTGGAGGAAGTGATTAAAGAATTATGTTCTATGCTGTGGAATTCTATGCAGGAGTTTAAAAAATGAGGTAGATTTTCACACACTATGGGAAGCTTTCTTTATACTATACTGTTAGGAGGAAACAGCAGGTGGCTGAACTCTTTTTGTTGAAAGGAAACCACAATGCTAAATACTTCTATACCCATGTAGATGTGTAGAAGAGTGCCTGGCCTGGGGTAAACACTCACTGAGTCGCAGATGGCACATCCTACAGAACATCCGTCCCACAGTGTTTTCCTGTAGAATACCTTTGCTTTTTCATGTTCTTTTTGCATAAAATGTAGGTTTCTCTCAATGTAACATTTTTGGCCATTGGTTATATAGAGGATATTATATTTATGACCTCTCAACTCAATGTAATATTTTATTTTAAATATTTATTTATTTTGGAAGAGTTGCAAAGAGAAAGGGAGAGACAGACAGAGATCTATCTACTGATCCATTCTCCAAGTGGCTGCAGTGCTGGGCCAGGCCAAAACCAGGATCCAGGAGTTTCATCCAGGTCTCCTATGTGGGTGGCAGGAACCCAAACACTTGGGCCACCTTTCACTGCTTTTTCCAGGCCATTATCAAGGAGCTGAATTGGAAGTGGAGCAGCTAGGATGTGAACTAGTACCCATATGAGATGCTGGTATCATAGGCAGCAGCTTTATCTGCTGTGCTACAATGCCAGTCCCAATATAACATTTTAAACCAAAAAATATATAAGGATTTGCATGGCATCTGAATACAGTTGCACACATGGTAGAATGGCAGAACTGGGTGTAGATGTTTTGAAAAGCAGGCTGGCTGCCACGCGAGCTGCTCTGGAAGCTTGCTGGAGCTGCTAGCCTCCCACTGTCACTGGACAGGAGGCAACTGCTAGTCACCACCACATGGGGCATCAAGGAGCGATATTTGAGGCATTTTACATCCTAAAACACTGCTTTTTTCTTACTTGTATTATAAGGCACTTCAAAATGTTTGTAGAAAACAGAATTAAAGATAGGTTCATTTTGCTGGAAAAATTTAGAAATCCTTGCATATGCAGCATCTTAAAAAAGCTCAAGGAAAATGCATATTATGAAAAAACTACATGGATTTCAAATGTGCACAAAAATTTCAATTTTTTTGTTGTAATTATTTGAAAGGGAGAGAGAGAGAGACAGATAGACAGAAAGGCAGAAATTTCATTTCCTGTTTTATTTCCCCAAAGTTTGCAATAGCCCAGGTTAGACCAGGCTGAAGCCAGGAGGCAAGAACTCAATGCAGGTCTCTCAGACGGGTAGCAGGGATGCAACCCGAGTCATCAGTGCTGCTTCCCAGGGTGTCGTTTAGCAGGGGCTGGAATCGGGAGCAGAGCCAGGACTAAACTCAAGCAACCCAGTGTGGAATTCGGGCATTGCAACGATGCCTTGACCACTGCACCAAATGCTGGCTCTTAAAATTATTTTTAATTCCATTTGTTCTTGAGCTTAGGGAAGTACCCTTGTGTGAAGGCACTGCATGGATTTTAGAGTTTGGGGTTAATATGTAACACATGTAAATATTTCCTATTTTAAATAATTGGAGAAATTGGTTTCCAAATGGTGTTTTCTTCCTGAACATCTAATGGTCAGGGGCGGAGTTCTTAGGTTGAGTGCCTGGCAACAACTGGGGTTTTATACCCATTTGTGAGTGCACAAAGGATGACCACATCTAACCCTTCACCAGTGGCTGCCTCTGGAGGCTGCAGGGAGAATGGCAAGGGGTAGCAATTAGGACCTTAGCTGTGTTTGCACTGTTTGAACAGATTACAGCGAGAGTGCTTTTGTGCATTACTTGCATAATTAAAAATCAATGAAAAGAATGGGGACAAAACAGAAGGAAGAAAGGTCACACAGTTGTTCCTGGAAAACAAGAAATACCAAAAGGTGGGAGAAGGCATCGCAAGAAGAGAAGGAGTAGAGACAGCGTGGTACTGGGCTGGGGATTTGGAGGGAGACAAATGGAAAAGGAGGCTGAGCCGGAAGCTCTCCGCAGCTCCCTCCTGTGTCCGGCGTCTTTCTGGATGCCCCCTGCCAGAGGCTTCAGGAAGAACAGACTTCCCTTTCCAAGCCCTGTCTGGAGGTGGAGGTGGGCTTGTGTGTGTGTGCGCGCGCGCACATGTGTATGTGTGTGTGTGGTGCTGGAGGGTAGGTGCATATCATCCTGAGCCAGCCCCGTGGGCCCGCCTTTCTCTGGGTTACACATTAGGACTCCCCCTCTCTCAACGCTGCTTGCCTTGGAGTGTTTGTGTGGCAGGAGAAGCGGACAGATGCAGCCCAAACTCACACCCTCGGAACTCCTGACCCAGCGGGAAAAGTCGTCAGCAGAGCCCCACTCCCTTGGGATGCATAAGACAGATCTTGGGGAACATCTACTGTGGATTCTGTGGACATACACTTGAGTTCCACCTGCACACAGTGTGTGGCGCACTTGACCTCTATGAGTCAAAGCCACCATCATGGTTTTACAGATTTTCTTCTGGCCAAGAGGTACTTTTGGAAGAGTTAGTTTGGTATAGCAGGTGACGGCCAGGTTAGGGTCTGCCCACAGCCTGTTATAGGAGCTTGGTAAGTTGGCTATGGAGTAACCAGCACTGATGGATGCCTACTCGGAGACTGGTACTTCAAGCACTGTTTCGTTTCCTTACAACCCTGTGAGGCAGATGCCATTATTATCCCTGTTTTAGAGATGAGAACGCTGAGGTTTAGAGAGAGGTCAAGGCATTTGCTGAGCTGATATCCAGCCTTGTTTCCAAAATTCAAGTTCCTGCAGTTACGACAAACTGTTCTCAGTGTAATCTCATGGTTCTGCTCACATGCAGTGTGAGATCATAGAATACCTCCTTTACAGAGAGCTATTGCTGGGCAGATAAACAACCTGTCAAAGGTGCTTGGCCACTATTACATTGCCATGCAGTTAAAGCCATGAAATTTTTGCTACTGCTTGAAATGTTTCTTGGGGGATGCTGCTGAACCTGAAACGTGCTTGGTGAAAGTTCAGAGAGGTGAAGAATGTCAAAGCCCAGGGGCCCATGGGAGCACCCACCTAATTGCTGTGTGCCCTTTGGGGAACTGCCCTTCACTACTTCAAGGTGGCTATCTGTCCTCACCACCTGTCCTAGCAAATGGTGGTACCCTACCTCTGTGATCAAAGACATTGGTCCAGAAAACACATGTGGCTAAGAAGAATGTGTCATCCTGAGATAGTCTCTGTAGATCAAGGCCACGAGAATGCAGGCTTTGTGGGGAGCAACCCGGACTAGACTGAGTTACTGGAATTAAGACTTATTCTATGCATCTGCTCTCCCACAATATGGCGCTGGGAGAGAAGTAAACAGCTTCCGCACAGCTGCCTCCAGTTCAACCAATTAACTGTAGGACTTGCTCCTGATTGGAGAGCAGCGTACTCGGCGTGTGGGCAGCCGAGTTGGGATTGGCGGAGGAGGACTATAAAGGAGGAGAGAGATGGCATGCACCAGGAACATCTAAGGGGAACATGTAGCTGAAGAAACACCTGTGCAGCCCCCGAGAAGAGCCGGCTGGCGGTGTGCCGCTCCCCTGCGGAAGTGGGGAATGTGGCCAGGGGGAACTGCCCTTCCACAGAGGTGGAAGGGATAGTAGCCAACCCGGGAAGAACCAGCAGCAAACCCGGGGAGGGCCGAGCAGACGAAAGAACAGCGCAGGGTCCTGTGTCGCTCCTCCACGAAGAGGGGGAGCGACAGGCTTGACCCCACCAGTTGCCATTTCAGACATTCCAGCCTTTGTGAGAGGGTAGTTAATACAGAGAAACAGAGCCCTGACAAGGGTATTTAGCTCCTAGATCTAGCCTTTCCTGAAGCTTGGCTCTTGGATTTCCCAGTTTCGTGAGTCAATAAATTCTAGTTGGGGCTATCAATTGGACCTCTGTCATTTGCAACCAAAAGAGTTCTGAATAATATGTCAAAGTCACTTAGCAAACCCAAGGTGCAGCAGGGGCAGGACAGAAAGTTTGATACTCATTGTTTTCTCAGAATACACGGCTCTGTTTATAAAGACATATTGCATTTGTTTGCAATGGAAGGGATTAATACCAGTTTTAGTAATTTCACAATGCCTGCCATACCAGATACAGTCAACCTTGGGTGGAGATAGTAGGGGCAGGGGCAGGGCTTCTTACCTTCCTCTCCGCTGTCCCCCCGGTCCCCGTCCTGGCCATCCTGGCCGTCTTTGCCAGGAAAGCCCATTCTTCCCACCATTCCTGAGGGCCCTGGGGCTCCTGGGGGGCCAGGTGGACCTTGAGGGCCCGGCAGGCTGCAGACAAGCTGAGGGGAGCCCTTCTGGAAGTCCCTGCGCGCGAAGGCACCGAGCAGAGGGTCAGCAGCACAGGGGAAGGCACAGGCCAAGAGCACCCAGGGGATCATGGTGGCCACCTGTGGGAGGTAAGAGAGCAGTGGCAGGTGAGGGTGGCTGTCAGGAGGAGGAGGCAGCTGGCACAGCCTCAGTTGTATTTGTGACCTTTGCTGTTTCCTGCATCACGTGCTAGCTGGTCATTGGCGTCCTGTCTTGGGGACACACTGGGTGAGCTGAGTCATGTGCCCAAAACACAGTGTGGAGCGGCCTTGACAGTGAGGCCCTCAGCATCACCTTGTCCTGTAGGGTGGACGAAAGGAAAGCAGGACCAGGGGGAAGGCAGGACTGTGGCTGGAAGGATCACTGCATTCATTCCCATATGCGGCATACACAGAAAGTCACAAGGGCAGAAATACTGAAAATTGTAGGGGGTGGTTTGCAACGAGGCTGCTTCTCCTGGGGAACTCAGGCTGCAGGAGGGGAGAGCTGAGGCTTGTGTTGCCACGTGCATGTGGACCATCACCTACGCGGCGCTGGCCAGCCATGGCACCAGCTGCTCTTCCCAGTGCTTCCTGTGTGCCAGCTCCATACTCGGAGCTCTCCACACATTGCTCTGTCATCACAACACTCCTAGGGAGAGGTAAGGCCGTGGTGTCTCAGGCAGGGTGAGCAGCGTGTCCAAGTGATGCTACTAGCAGGTGGCAGGGCTGGAGTTTGGACAAAGCCATCCAGAACCAGAGCCTGTGTCCGCCTGCCCCAGGCTAGGCTGTGCCCTTAAGGCTCTTGGCAACAACAGCACGAGCTCACTGGAGATCACGTGTTAGGCTCACAGAGATCATCTCCTCCCAGCCCTCCTCCACTCTGTTGCTCTGCCTTATAAATAACACATAAAGAAAATTGTAAAAAGAAACACTATATGTGCAAATTAATTCCTGAGAATCAGGCACCTCACCAACAGCAGAAATAGAATTTTACCATCATATTAAGGGGAGACAATAGCAAAGGGAGGTAGGAATGTAAACTGGTACAGCAGCGGTGGAAAACAGTATTGTGGCTCGTTAAACCTTTCAAAATAGAAAAACGCCAGGATGCAGCAATCCCAGGTCTGGGTATGTATCCAAAAGAACTGAAGTCAGGATCTCAAAGAGACACCTGCATTCTCCCATGCACTTCACAATAGTCAAGATGCAGAAGCAACTGAAGTGTTTATCAAGAGATGAATGGATAAAGAAAATGCAGTCAATATCCACAGTGGAATATTATTGAGCCTTTAAAACAGGAATTTTTTCCCTTTTTTTAAAGATTTATTCATTGAGTTTGGAAGAGAGGGAGAGAGGGAGATCTTCTATCTGTTGGTTTACTCTCCAAATGGCTACAACAGCGGAGGCTGAGCCAGGCCACAGCCAGGAGCCAGGAGCTTCATCCAGGTGTCCCACGTGGGTACAGGGGCTCACACACTTGACCATCCTCTGTTGCTTTCCCAGGCTATTAGCAGGGAGCTAGATCCAAAGTGGAGCAGTTGGGATTCAAACGGGCACCCATATGGGATGCTGGCATTGCAGGTGGTGACTTAACCCATTATACCACAATACTGGCCCTTAAAATAGGGCCAGTTAGACTTATTTATTTATTTATTTGAAAGCCAGATTCACACACACACACATACACACACACCCCTTCCATCTTCCGATTCACTTCACAAATGGCTGCAATGGTTGGGGCTGGCCCCCTGGACAAAACCAGGAGTCTGGAGCTCCATCTGGGTCTATGTGGGTGGCAGGGGCCCAAGTACTTGGGCCATTTCCACTGCTTTCCCAGGCACATTAGGAGGGAGCTGGATTGGAACCAGAGCAGCTGGGACTTGAATTGGCACTCCAGTATGTAATGCTGGCATTGTAGGTGTAGTTTGCCTCACTGTGCCATAACACCAGCCCCGAAAAAAGAAGTTCTGCCATTTGTAACGGCGTCTCTAAACCTAGAGGACATTATGCTAAGTGAACTAAGCCAGGCACCGACGGAATCCTGTATGAGTCTAATAGTCAAACTCATAGCAGCAGAGAGAGAGAGGGTTTATATTTTTCACTGATGAAGGTGAGTGGTGACAAAAGACCCTTGTGTTTGCGGGAACTGTCCAGCAGAGAGCAGGCTCGTGACTGGGAGGGTGGCAGTTCTCCAGGAGTGCTGCTGGGTCCCCTGTGGAACCTGCCTTTGTTTTGCAGCCTGCTGCATGGCTGAGGGCTCACTCTACACACGGTGTGCAGCTCTCACAAATGTACCTTTGGACCTTAGCAGCCCCCAGACAGCAACACAGAGCCAGGGCCAGAGCTGCTACCAGGGGCAAAGAAGGCCCAGAACATCAATGTAAAGAGAGATTCAGCAGCAGAGTGACGTGTTGGCTTTGGTGTTGCAAAAGGATGACATAGTGGGTGAACGCAGGAGGGTCTTGTACTGAGAGAGAGAGAGAGAGAGGATACTGCTGCTCTGTGGAAGGGGATGGGTACCCCTGTGCCCCGCCCCCATCGTCGATGGAAATCCCAGAGAGACATCCTGCCTGTGATAGGAGTTGGCCTGGGTCAGAGGCGTCTTGATAGGCAGTGTGGGCCCCAGTATTGATAACCAGCCTGGATGAACACCAGCAAGCCCCTGATGTGACCCAGGGGAGCCCTCCCCTTATCAGTGAAAGGACAATGTGTATCACTCACATCACAGGCCAAATGTGGGGACCCCCAAAGGACTGGCCATGAGAACAGCCCCCGCAAGAGCAGCTGCACACGTCTACGAGGCCCAGAGATGCAGGGTGGTGAGGCTCCCGACCCAGCCACAAGATGGCAGGAATCCTCCCACGGCCCCTCACCTCTCCTCCCCTAAACCTGGACAGAGGCGAGCCGAGAAGGGCACAGCTGGCCCTGCCAGCTTCACACCTTTGCTGAGGAGCAGACTTCAACCAGGGGGAAGAGACTGGCTCCCTTCCACTAGATAAATTATAAAGGGGCCAAGGGAGCAAAAAAGGGAGGCAGTTTGATTATATTTCTGATGCTGCACTTGCTGCACATATGTTTCATGGATAACAGAAGAGGCGGCAGGCAGTCCTGGCAAACCTCATGGTAATGTCACCCAGATGACAGGAGCTTCCAGGACACTGGGACACTTCCCAGACCCCGTGAAACCACCTCTCCTGGGCTGCTTGATAAGAGTCTTGGAATCTGGTTGCTGTTACTTTTGGGCTGCAGCATAGCTGAGCCCTCCAGAATAGAAACCGAAATTTCAAGGCAGGTTTGAAAGGGTCTGGAGGGGGCCCGGCCATGCCTCAATGGGCTAATCCTCTGTCTGCGGCGCCAGCACACCGGATTCTAGTCCCAATTGGGGGCGCTGGATTCTGTCCCGGTTGCTCCTCTTCCAGGCCAGCTCTCTGCTGTGGTCCGGGAGTGCAGTGGAGGATGGCCCAAGTGCTTGGGCCCTGCACCCCATGGGAGACCAGGAGAAGCACCTGGCTCCTGCCTTCGGATCAGCGCGGTGCGCCAGCTGCAGCACGGCGGCCAAGGCAGCCATTTGGGGGTGAACCAACAGAAAAAGGAAGACCTTTCTCTCTGTCTCTCTCTCTCACTGTCCACTCTGCCTGTCAAAAAAAAAAATTAAAAAAAAAAAAAAAGGGTCTGGAAAGTTCCCACCTGCAAGCATTTGCAGGTGAGGATTCTGCAAAGATGAACAGGCGGGAAGGAGGCCCTTGGATGGAGGGAGGCAGGAGACAGGAACGATCTGCCACAGCTGAAGACCCCTCTCTCTTCGGGCCTCCCGGCTGCACACTCCCCAGACAGGGAGGAGGCTGTGTTGTCCAGAGAGTCTCAGTGTCCGCTGCCTGGGTAGGCTTCAGTGCCCTTTGCCTACCCTGCTGTACTTGAGGTTTCCCGTAAACCCTGTAAAGGCACATGCTTACTCCTCTGTTTCTCAGAGGAGGAAAACGGAGGCAACTCCGGGACTCCTGTCTGAGCATCGCTGAAGACCGCGCCCGTCCCCTGCACCTTGCTCCTTCCGCTGCTGCTTCTCCTGCTGCACTGAGGAGGAAGCTGAGACTCAGGAGAATTTGCTCACGTTGCACAGCTAGTCGGCGGCAGAAGTCATAGATGAACTGGGACTTGACCACGCCCAGTGCCCAAATGCTTCCCACGATGGCAGCATTTCTTAGATATTTTTCCTCTCAAATAGCCCAAATTACAGAAGAGGCCTTGAAGAGGTTTCTCTGGGAGCTGGGAACACCATGCCCAGCAAGAGAAACTTCTCAGATATCTGTATTTTATTTTACACACACACACACACACACACACACACACACACACACACCATGACTTTGAAGATGCGAGAGGGCAGCTTTTTCTCCGTCAGCTTCCTCGATGCTTGAGAAAGCCTCCTGTCCTTCGAGAAGCCCACATTTCGCTTAGCCAAGGTGATGGGGCCAGGCAGCCCCCTAGGCCAACTCCCCACCACAAGCCCCTTTGGGTGTTAGTGGGGGTGTCCCCAAGGGCTGAGCCACAAGATCAGGGTACACGAAGCGTGCCCCAGTGCACATTCCCTGGTTGGCCCCTGCAAGAGCCCCCTCCCAGGGCTCCCTGCCCCGTGCACCTCCTTGTGTGCCCCATGTTTAAAAGCACAGATCAGCCACATCTCCCCTCAAGCCCTCGAGTAGCCACTGACTGCACATAGCAGACACCGGGACCCTGTCACAGCTCACAAGGCCCTACATGCCTGGCCCTCAGCTCCTTCCCTCGGCTCTCCCTGCCTAGCTGTCTGGGTCTGCGAGCTCCCATGGCCTCAGTTAATTCTCATTCTTCTCTTGATTTTTCTAACCCAAACCAGACCTCAGCCCTCCTTCCTTTTGACTCCCTGGAGTACAGGAGCAGGAGGAGGGCTGGGTTCACAGAACAGCCCTACACAGCTGATGCTCCTGGAAGCTCTAGTGTCCAGTCCTTGCTTGTCTTTAAGACACCCATCCTGGTCCCTAAGTCATCGTCTGCGAGCGGAAAGGTGAGAGGTGAATGGAGAAGGTTTCATTAAGTCTTCCTGCTGAAGGGGGACTTGGTAGGTGGGGGCTGGGTGTAGGACCTGGGAGCTCAGGCGCTGGCTGGGACACCTGCATCTCGTATCAGTGCCCAGCTCCGGCTCCGGATGGCAGCTTCCTACCAGTGCTGGCTCCGGGAGGCACTGGTGATGCCTCTCTCATGGAAGACCTGGATTGATTTCCCAGCTCCCAGGCGCAGCTCTGGTCCACTGGGGAGTGAACCAGCAGAAGGGAACTAGCTGACTGTCTCTGTCCCTCGCCTCTTGAATAAATAAGTAGAAATAGAAGTTTAGAAAGAAAGACGGTTAAACTTTAGAAATAGAATCACAAGGTGCCAAACTTGAATGAGTTCTGTCTGGCTTTGATTTTCTCAGTTTTGGGCTTCTCACCTCTGGGTTAAGCAGCTAAGGATTCCTAGGTACACATGCTCTAGGAAAATCCTAGGAGCTTGAGTGCCGAAGCCTCAAGTCCACAGACTTCTTCCTCTTCCTCCCCTTTGTCCCTGGCCCACAGCACACAGCCCCCCTGACCGCTTCCCAAGAGCCCTCTGCCCAGACTGGTTGTGAGAAGGGCAGAAGTGGGGGTGTTGATCTTTCACTGGCCCTCCCAGAATGTGGTCTGCCAGTGGGAGCTCCAGGGACACTTGTCTGGGCCTTGAGCAAGGCTGCTAAGCCTGACAGTGCAACAGTCTCCCCTTGGAGAATGGAATGTATTAATCATGCACAAAAAAATTCAACCTGTTGGTTCTTAGGTATTGACCTGTTGACGGGTAGGGTGGTGTTTAACTTGATGGTGGACAGTCATGGGAAACCCAGCCACCTGCTTTCCCGAATTCTCAGTGGAGAGAATGGTCTGCTTAGCTCGGGGCAGAGGTGATGCTTGCAAAGTCCTCCTGTTCCGCTCTGTGTGTGGCACTAAAAGTGGAGGGGACACCTCTAGAAACGCTGACCCCAAGCTTCTCAGATGCCTTCATACAGGTGCTGACTCCTCCTTCCAGCCCCAGGTGTCTGTGCCCCGGGGAGGCCTGCCCCATCACAAGGTCCGAAATGTCCCACCCAACCCTGCTCTCTATGCCCCTGTTCTTCCATTCAAAGCACTTGACCCCTGGTCCCCTGGTGTGATTATGTGTGTGTCTTCCCTTGACATGACTGTCTCTTAGCCGTGGAAGGTTCTAGAGGACCCAGGAATACGGAGGCTCTGCCTGTCACTCTGTTGTACCAGCAGAACTGAGCACAGTGCCCATATACAGCAAGTATTCAACACGTAGTTGTTGAACAGCCTTAAATGCAGTGTCATTCTGATAATCTGTAACATACCCCAGGCCCCCAGGGATTCTGATAAACTTGTGTATGACAAAGCCGCCCTCGGCTACAGTGGAAAACCAGTGAGATGACGGGTCTTGGATTCCTAACACCTGGGTCCCCGTCCTGGTTTTATAACTTATGGGTCACCTTGTCTTATCTGGGCCTGTTTCCCAACCTGTTAAATTAGAGACGGTGATGCTTGCCCACTGTGTCTGACAGGGTTGTTCTGAGAATCCGGCAATAGATAGAAAGTAGAACGTGACACACAAGCGAGACGTTTGTTCAAACTGTAATTGCCATGCACTATGGCTCCACTAAGGGATGTGTCCTGACTTCCCACTGGGAGCCCCTGGAGTGTTTCTGGGTACACCTCGTCCCACACGGAGGACATCTGAACCTGATCCAGCAGCGTTTGGAGTTGAAAGGGTCCCGGCTGGTGTTTGGAGTGGAGCAGAGCTTGCTTGTGGATGAAGTTCACTAAAAATCCGCTTTGAAGGGAGTGAGAATTCTCTAATGAGAAACACCCCATGCCCTCCCTGAATTCCAGGAAGTCAATTGGAAACAGCCCTTTCCAGCGTCTCTGAAAAGCTAAAGGGACCGAGCGGGGAAGAAAGAGGCAGGCTGCAGCTCCTCACACAGTGCTCACGCAGTGTCGCTCTCCTGGGATCTCCCGATCAATGCCCATTTGGAAGTGCTCCAGCAGCCGGAGTCTAAATACAGAGGATTACAAGCCACAGGGCCCACTGCCCAGGAGGCCCCAGAAAATATGTGACCCGCTGTTTTCTCTCTATTTCTGGCTCAGCCTAGAAAAAGAGGTCCAAGGACAAATCACGACCAAGATCTCCAGGGGCTTGTTCCAGCAAACATTCCTGAAAACACACCGGAAGTCAGTCTGGCTATGAAAGCTGAAGAGTGAGACCTCAGATAGGTGCACTTCACATAAATGAGCATAGCATACAAGGAGGTGGGCAGTGGGCCCACCCTCTGGGCCTTGGGATGACTCCCCTGTACAAGGAGGGCCAGGCTCAAGGCTGCCTGAAGCCAAAGCCATTAAACTTGGGATCTGCCCATGACTGTTTTCCACCACGAGGAGGCCAAGGACTGCAGGGAGAAGAGAACGCGGCTGCTGTGCTGATGGGTGGGAAGGAAGCCCCAGGGTGTCCAGATTCCCGTATGCAGCCGCCACGTGGCAGGCTGGCGCCATGCAAGACTGTGTTTGAGCAGCACTGCCCAATAGGAAAATGATGCAAGCCACATTAAGTCATTTTAAATTGTCCCATGGCTACATTAAAAAAAGCAAAAAAGCAGGTGAGGTTAATCTTAGCCCAGTATATCCCAAATATCATGTCAACTTGTAATCACTGCAGACACTATTAATGAGATAGCTTGCATTCTCTAACGAGCACTGAGTCTTTGAAAGTCAGTGATGGACTGTATGCACGCCTCACTGGGGACTGGCTGCACTGCAAGTGCTCAATAGTCACACCTGGCTACTGTACAAGCTCTGGTGTGCTTGCTGGAGTTCAAATCCCAGGGACTTACTGCGGGACCTTCGACAAATGACTTCTCTCTCAGCCTCCTCTTCTCCAAAGTGGGGAACATAATAACATAAGAGTGCTTCCGAACGTTCATAGAAAACAGAATGAAAATATAAATTATTTTTAATGCAAAAAACTTTGAAATCCATGCGTATTTATTTATAATGCACATTTGCCATAAGTTTTTTAAGATTCCTAAAAAGGGCTAGTGCTTAGGTGCAGTGGCATAAGCCATGGCCTGTAGTGCTGGCATCCCATATGGGTGCTGGCTCCAGTCCCAGTTGCTCTACTTCTGATCCAGATCCCTGCTAATGTGCCTGGGAAAGCAGTAGAGGATGGTTCAAGTCCCTGGGTCCCTGCACCCACATGGGAGCCTGAGAAGAAGCTGCTGGCTCCTGCTTCAGCCTGGCCCAGCCTCAGTCATTGCGGCCTTTTGGGGAGTGAACCAGAGGATGGAAGACTTCTCTCTCTCTGTCTTCCTTCTTTGTCTCTGTAACTTTACCTTTCAAAAAATAAATAAATCTTTTTTAAAAAGACTGCTAGTAGTACCTACTTTGGAAGGTTGTAATGAGGACTTAGTGTTCTAGTATACAGCCTGACACATGGTAAGAGCTATAAAGCATTCACTGTTATGATTTTATGATTTCCTGTCTTTTTGAAAATCAAAAAGGATAATGGATATTGAAAATAAAACATGGTACAAAAAATCATAAAACCTTGCTTAAAAACCGTAATTGTCACCAGCTGCAGTTGAATAAACAGTCCTGACTTCCCACCTGTGGGATTTGAGCTGGAGGCCCCTGTATTGTCCAATAATTTCCCATTTCACTTCAGTGACCTTGAGTGAGTTATTTAACCTCTTTAGGCTTCAGCCTCCTTGTCTGTAGAATGAGAAAATCAATACTATATGGTTGGGGCCAGTACTGTGGTGCAGCGGGTTAACACCATGGCCTGAAGTGCCGGCATCCGATATGGCGCCGGTTTGAGACCCGGCTGCTCCACTTCTGATCCAGCTCTCTGCTATGGCCTGGAAAAGCAGTGGAAGATGGCCCAAGTCCCTGGGCCCCTGTACCCACGTGGGAGACCAGAAGAAGCTCCTGGCTCTTGGCTTTGGATTGGCACAGCTCTGGCTGTTGCGGCCTATTGGGGAGTGAACCAGTGGATGAAAGACCTCTCCTCTCTCTCTCTCTGTGCCTCTCCTCTCTCTGTGTAACTCTGACTTTCAAATAAATAAATAAATAAATCTTTAAAAAAATACTACATGGTTTCATTTGAAGTGTCTGAATTTTTTTTTTTTTTGACAGGCAGAGTGGACAGTGAGAGAGAGACAGACAGAGAGAAAGGTCTTCCTTTGCCATTGGTTCACCCTCCAATGGCCGCCACACTGCGCTGATCCAAAGGCAGGAGCCAGGTGCTTTTCCTGGTCTCCCATGGGGTGCAGGGCCCAAGGACTTGGGCCATCCTCCACTGCACTCCCTGGCCACAGCAGAGAGCTGGCCTGGAAGAGGGGCAACCGGGACAGAATCCGGCGCCCCGACCGGGACTAGAACCCGGTGTGCTGGCGCCGCAAGGCGGAGGATTAGCCTAGTGAGCCGCGATGCCGGCAAGTGTTTGAATTTGAAATAACATGATGTAAAACTGTTTACTGCTTCACTTTATGTGTGGAATCTGAAATAACCACAAATTTCCAAATAAAAAGTTCACAAAGAACCTTGTAAGGTGAGTGGATTGTGAGTTACATATTGTATTTATGTTACAGTCACACGATCATGATCATAATATTCTTTTTTTAAAATCATTATTTAAGTAATATTTTATTGGAAAATAATTTCTCAATCTTGTGAGTTGAGTGTGTGCATTTTTTCTTTTCTTCTTCTTCTTTTTTTTTTTTTTTTAGATTTATTTACATGTAAAGCAGAATTACCAAGAAATAGAGGGAAAGAGTGAGCAAGAGAGAGAGAGAATGTTGCATTTGCTAGTTCACTCCCTCAGGTGGCCTCAATGGCTGGGATTGGGCCAGGCTGAAGCCAGGAGCCAGAAGCTTCATCCCGTTCTCCCAGGTGGATGCGGGGACCTAAGCTCTTGGGCCATCCTGCTTTGCTTTCCCAGGCAAATTAGCAGGGAGCTAGATTGGAAGTAGAGTAACTGTGACTTGAACTGACACCTATATGGGATGCCACTGTCGCATGTGGTGGCTTAACACATTATGCCACAATGCCAGCCCCTGTGATCTCATTATTCTAACAGGTAAACAAATGTCTGCCACAGCAAGTGCGTTTCTCTTCTCCCTCTCCCTCTCCCTCTCCCTCTCCCTCTCCCTCTCCCTCTCCCTCTCCCTCTCCCTCTCCCTCTCCCTCTCCCTCTCCCTCTCCCTCTCCCTCTCCTTTTCTCTCTGTAAAACTCTAACTTTCAAATAAATAAATAAATCTTAAAAAAAAATAAAGTAGAGCACAGCTATAGAAATCCCACAGCTCTGCATTCATCCCATGCTATAAAAGGGCATCAGCTGCCTTCATTGGCATTGATGCCACCGCTTCCAGCTGTTCACCTCCTTGCAGGCTCACTATTGCCGCAGTGCACAGAGGAGGCAACAGCAGACCCAGTCCGCTTGGTCATCCACACATGGAGGCAACCTTCCCCCTGATGTCGCTTCTGTCTTCAGTTCTCCCAAATGAGTATTCTGTCAGAATAACACAACTGCTCCTGGGTGCTTGCTGTGGGCTGGTTACTGCATTATGTCATTTAATAGTCACTGTAACTTTTTTTAAGATTTATTTTTATTTATTTGAAAGGCAGAGTTACATGTGGGGAAAGAGAGAGAGAGAGAGAGAGAGAGAGAGGGAGAGGTCTTCCATCCACTGGTTCACTCCCCAGTTGGCCATAATGGCCGAGCTGTGTCAATCCAAAGCCAGGAGCCAGGAACTTCTTCCAGGTCTCCCACGCAGATGCAGGGGCCCAAAGACTTGGGCCATTTTCTACTGCTTTCCCAGGCCATAGCAGAGAGCTGGATTGGAAGTGGAGCAGCAGGGACTTGAACTGGTGCCCATATGGGATGCCGACAGTGCAGGCGGGGGCTTTACCTGCTACGACACAGTGTTGGCCCCATGCTTTACTTTCAACAAGGGTGTTTAGGGGCCCACGTTGTGGTGCAGTGGGTTAAGCTGACCCTTGCAATGCACACCAGGTTCCCCTATTCGAGTGCTTGTTCAAGTCCTGGCAGCTCCACTTCCCATCCAGCTTCTTGCTAATATGCCTAGGAAGATAGTGGAAGATGGCCCAAGTACTTGGGCCCTTGCCACCCATGTGGGAGACATGGATGGAGTTCCTGGCTCCTGGCTTCGACCTAGTCTAGATCTTATTGTGTGGCCATTTGAAGAGCTAAGAAAGATTAGAAAGCTTCAGGACGTGGCCCTGACACTGGGGAAATGACAATCCAGACAACAGGGGATCCCCTGGCTTATCTGCAGGCCACAGGCTACACTGTGCTTTTTGGTTTTGTTTTGAAATATTGCCAGTGTAAAACTTGGGGGATTTTATATCAGAATGAAGGTTTTGGGTTTTGAGAACCTGGAAGATCTGGCAAGGCTGATTCTGCCTTCTAGCTGGGTACGCTTGAGATGGGCTGAATTATGTGTTCGGAAAATCCATATGTTGAAGTTCTAGCCCCTAGAATCTCAGAATGGAACTGTGTTTGGAGACAGAATCTTTTAAGAAGGTTATTAGGGTAAAATGAGTTTTTGTGGATGTCCTTATTTGAAGGAGAGAGTAGGAATCAGACCCTGGGAAGACACAACAGGGAGGAGGCTGCCACCTGCAAGCCAAAGAGAGAAGCCTTGCCAGAAACCAAACCTGCCAGCACCTTGACCGTGGACTTCCAGTGTCCAGAGCTATGAGAATTGAGCATGTGTTGGCCCAGCGCCCGGTCTGTGGTATTCTGTTGTGGAGATGCAAGCACAGGCATAGGGCCTGCATTCCTCAGTGCCCACAGTGCCACCACTCCCAGAGGTCCCACATCCCCAGCATGGGCACGGCGTGCACGGCCCCTGTCAGCATCCGAGTCTGCTCTAGAGGAACAAAGTCATAATCCTCGTGTCTGCTGTGTGCTCTTATTTCAAAGCTTTGGTGTTTGTGCTTCCTTTCATTTCTCCCCACAGTTCTAAGAGGCTGATACAATCAGCAGCACTTGGCAGATGAGAAAACAGAGCTCAGAAAAGTGAAAAGAAAAAGTAGAACCCAGACTTGCTGACCTGGAGCAGGGCTCATGTCCCACTTCCACGGCCCCTCTGCTAGCAGGAAAGTTACTGATGGGGCAGCGCTGCGTGTGCGTGCATGTATGTGAGTTATAGAAGTAAGCCATTTATAGAAGTGAGCAAATCCAGGCGAGGGTTAGTGTCTGCAAAGAATATTTGGCTTAGAATTCCTTCCAAAAGTAAACAAAGAGGGGCCCGTGCTGTGGCATAGTGCGCTAAGCCTCCATCTGCGGCACTGGCATCCCATATGGCATCCCATATGGCTGCTCTACTTCCAATCCAACTCTCTGCTGAGGCCTGGGAAAGCACTGGAAGATGGCCCAAGTGCTTGGGCCCTTGTACCTGTGTGGGAGACCTGGAAGAAGCTCCTGGATCCTGGTTTTGGATCAGCCCAGCTCCAGCCATTGCTGTCATTGTGGCCAGTTGGGGAGTGAACCAGTGGATGAAGGATCTTTCTCTCTGTCTCTCCCTCTCTCTGTAACTCTACCTCTCAAGTAAATAAATAAAAAAATCTTTAAAAAGAAGTAAAGATAGAATGGGACTTGATGAACAGAAATCTGATTTCTGCAGGAGATCATGTCATGTCATGGAGGCTAAAGAGGCCTTTGACCTGGAGGAAGGAGCAGGGGCCACTTTGAGTGTGGAAGAAGGCTTATACCCCACAAGGAGCATTTGGGTGTGGAAACCAGCAGAGGCTGGGCCTGCAGGAAATCATGTCCAATGGGCGGGGTCAGGACAAGAGAAGGAACAGCAGGACAGGGAAGACTGGGGCTTTACAGAGAAAGAGAAGTGCTTTCTCAGGGAACCTGCTGACTGTGATGGAAGCAGAATGGTTTCAAAGATGACCCCAAACTTGGGAAAAATAATCTCCATTCATTCATACAGTGGCATGCTATGGCATCATCTTAGGAACAAACTTGGTCTATAATGTAGACATGTGAGCATGCTCAAGATACACTGTTAAGTGGGGAAAAAAAAGCAAGCTCCAACATAGACTGTAAAGTATGTTCTCTTCAGGTTAAAAATGCTGGACCCACAAATATATAGAGAACTATATATAACTTATATATATAAGAGAACTATATATAAGCTTGTGCTGAGGCATAGCAGGTAAAGCAGCTGCCTGCAGTGCCAGCATCCCATATGAGCCCTGGTTCAAGACCTGGCTGTTCCACTTCAGATCCAGCTCCCTGCTATGGCCTGGGAAAGCAGTAGAAGAAGGCCCAGGTCTTTGGGCCCCTGCATCTGCTTAGGAGACCTGGAAGAAGCTCCTGGCTCCTGGCTTCAGATCAGCTCCGCTCTGGCCATTGCAGTCATCTGGGGAGTGAACCAGCAGGATGGAAAACCTCTCTCTCTCTGGCTCTACCTCTTTCTGTAACTCTTTCAAATAAATAAAATACTTCTTTATAAAAAAAACAAAGGTAACCCTAAGGTGTAAGGACTGGAGGAAGGGGAAGAGTGGAAACCCTGCTAAGAGGAGAGAAGTCAGATGTTTGGGAAGAAACTTGGCAGTGCCCATGATAGGTGAGGAGGGGAAATGGTGACAGCATGGGCCTGAGGTGGTGGCGGCTGCAAGCAGGAGGAATGGACGTAACTCTCAGGGGACAGAGTAGGAAGAGAAGGGTGCAGGTGGGGAGGCAGGGGCAGGGACTGCTCACTGCATATACGCCTGGGCTGACCTTTACAGGACATTGTCACTGCCACCACTGCTCTTCGGCATGGCAGAAGCTCGGGGTCCCTGGGAGAGGGCCTATTCTAAGGAAGGGACCCTTGAAGGGGTCCACAAAGGCTAGGTGTGTGGCCAAAGAGCATGGGACCGTCACACGGAGGACGTGCAAAGGACCCTCGGAATTAGGGGAGAGACCTGGGCTGCAGTAGCGCTGCTGGCAGCCGAGGTGCTTGGAAAGAGTAGGAGGAGTGGGGCTGGAGACACCAGACCAAAGTGAATTAGGAAGAGGCACGCAGACCAGTGGCTTGGGGGAGGAGGTGGAGGGGAGAGAGCCCTGAGGAATTTGTGAGGAATGGGTGCAGATCCCTGCCTGCCACTTCCGAGCCGTTTGCCTGCCTAATGCATTTAATTAAAGAACTGTGAAGAGTACATGAGATCATGCACTTGATAAACGTTACCTAGGACTGGTAGTAGCTCCGGCCCTGGATTCAGGCGCCCCAGCGTTCCAGTCCCATCACAGTCAGTTACCAGCTGTGCAGCCCTAAGCAAGCCGTGAAGGTCTCTGAGTCTGATCCCTGCCTTGCGGTTGAGGAGAACGGGTGGTCACGAACCCAGGGAGCGCACGCAGAGGGCCCCAGGGCTTGGCGCGGAGTAGGCACTGCATAGCCAGCAGGCAGAGCACAGGCCCTGGCATGCCCTGAGCCCTCCACGAGTGGTCACTCCCGTTACAGACTTAAGGCAGCCGCGACGAGGGGCGCGCGCAGCACTCTCCCAGCCGCGCCCTCCCGTCCGCTTCCCGGTTCCCGAGAACCTCCCCGGCCGGCCCTGGCGACAGCCCGTCTGCCCGCCCGCGCTGCGGGACACTCACCCGCGCAGCCGCCGGCCACGTCCACGGGCGTCCGGACCGAGGGAGCGCTCCGCCGTGCTCCGCGTCCCCGCCTCCCTCGGCAGCCAGGCCCGAAGCCGGCCCCAGGCATAGTTTTCCCATCCCGTCATGGGCGGGAGCGCCTGCCTCCTGGTCACGTGGGCTGGCCCGTGCCTCTTCTTCCCATGGGTTTGGAAAGGACCGGGAGCGCCGGTGCGTGTTTGGGTGTGTCGCTGCGTCTGTGTGTGTGTGAAGAACTTGTCTCCGTCCGTGAACGTTTGGTACGTGAGTGATTGTTATTTGCAAGGGGGATTTAAGGAGAGTGCACGTGTCCAAGGAGACAGGCACGTGAGCGTTCATCCCTCTGTGCGCTCCTGGTGAGAGAGCGTGAGCCTGAGAGCTTACATCCAGAGTACATTTCCTTGGGTTCTGAGTTATGAACCCCAGCGTGTGCTTAGGTGTGTTTGTGTGTGTGCACAAATGCATTGTCCAGGTGTGCATGAGGGCCTGTGTGTGTGCGCCTGCGTGCACCTGTTGAAGACTGCAGCTTGGTGTGTAACCCGAGTGTTGTTTGTTGGCTGGGTGTACAGAGCAGGGGCTGGGTGGGGCTGGATGTCTGTGTGTCAGGTTAAATATGTTAAATATGTAATGTGCATAAGCATATGTTGCTGTGTATGTGCATAATATGTGGGTAGCACCACTGAATGTGCAATGGCTCCTTCCCTGTGTGTGGAAATACTTGCATGCCTCCGTGGAGATTTTGTTTGGATGTGCATGCATTTAAATAGTGTGCCCTGGGCCCCTGTGTCCCAGCCCTCTTTTCTCTCCTCCCCACAGGTGAGTCTTCCCTGGACTTCCTCACTCTAGTCCTTGAGCAGGTCTGCCTTGCACAGCGATTCTGTTTCGGTAGCAAATAGACAATGGAGAAAAGAAAAATTGTCAGAGGCCTGGCTTTTGCTGCTCCCTGTTCCTTCCACTGCCCTCTTCCCCTTGCTACCATTATTTCATTCCACTGCTGGAGCATCTGGTTAACAGCTGGTTTCACCACACATGGTTTACAGTCAGAATTTTAATGCAGATCTCCATTCAAATTCTAATGCTGGTTCCATGCCTCAGACAAGTTAGTTAAACTTGCTTTTTATTTTCTAAAAAGAGAGGATAAAACTATATTAGTTGTACTATCTTTTCTACCACACATGTTTGGGAAGCCATCAAGCTATGTAGAAAATTATTATTGGTGTTGGAACTGTGGCAAAGTGGGTAAAGCTGTGCCTGCAGTGCCAGCATCCCATATAGGCACCGGTTTGAGTCCTGGCTGCTCCTCTTCCTATCCAGTTCTCTGCTATGGCCTGGGAAAGCAGTGGACGGTGGTTCAAGTGCTTGGGCCCCTGCACCAACATGGCAGACCCAGAAGAAGCTCCTGGCTTCTGGCTTCCTATCAGCCCAGCTCTGGTCATTGCAGCAATTTGGGGAGTGAACCAGTGGGTGGAAGACCTCTCTCTCTGTCTCTCCCACTTTCTGTCTGTAACTCTACCTCTCAAATAAATAAAGAAAATCTTTTTTTAAAAAAAGGAATAAAAAATTATTATTACTATGTAACTTAGTGGGCTCAACAAACATTAGTTCAACAAATTGCTCATCAATATCTTTTATGTGCCAGTCCCCAAGCTAGGTGCTGGGGATATGAAGGGAAAGCAAAAGGCTTGGGGCCTGCTCTCAGAGAACTGAGGGTCCAAAGGGGATGATGCAAGTGGCTACAAGTGAAATGAATGTTACAGAGGAGAAAAATGGAGTATGCAACCCCTTGGTTGGGGAAGGTCTGGGGAACTGAAGTTTCTGTTTTCACTCTTTTTTAAAGATTTATTTATTTTACTTGAAAGGCAGAGTTACAGAGAGACACAGAGAGATATTCTATCCTCCGGTTCACTCCCCAAATGGCTGTAATAGCCAGGAGTGGGCCAGGGCAAAGCCAGGAGTCTGGAACTTCATCTGGGTCTCCCACATAGGTGTGGTGATCCAAAGTCTTGGGCCATCTCCCTCTGCTTTCCCAGGCACGTTAGCAGGGAGCTGGGTTGGAAGTCAAGCCACAGAGATGTGAACTGGTGCCTATGTGGGATGCTGGTATCACAGGCAGCTGCTTAACCCTCTGCACCATACACTGCCCCCACAGGAAGTGATGTTGCAAGTGCACCCAGGGGGGTGAGACTGAGACTCATCTGGGAGTGGAGGAGCTCTGAGCCTTACACAGGAAGGAAAGCTGAAGTGAAGTAGAGTTGAGGCTGTTCCCAGATGGGTCAGGAATGGCAAAGGTGAGGGAAGTCCGCCTGCAATGTCTGGAAGCCATTTAGAATCCGAAGGGCTTAGCAAAGTTCCCTTGCTAGGGCCAAGTAGGGATCTCTGTGTGTTGCCCACGTGGCTCCTGAGGCCGGCTGCAATCACTGGGTTGCTGTTGTTGGTAAGGAAATGGATAATGAGAGCCCAGGAAAAGGTACTGTTACCACACAGGAAATCATTTAATAAACACCGACTGGATGCATAGGAGGAGACCTGGAACCTGGCTCTGCTGAGGCCTCAGTCCTGGAGGTTTTGTGCTGTGAGTCCCAGCAGTGATGAGGGGTGGTGTCTCCAGAGTATTTGTTAAACGGCAGTTCCAGGGGCTGCAAAAATTGCTGCAAGCCAGGATGGAGCTTGAAATTTCCTCCCCCTTGTCTGTTTCTGTCTTTAATTTATCTGCAAACATCTATCATCTGTTGTGAGTGTGAAGACAGGGTGATGAACCACTGAATAAGAACACACGTTACTCTTAAGTGACAAAATGTGATAAGTGCCATAGGCAGGCAAGCAAGTGTTGTAAGCAATGAGGAGGGGTTTCCCCTTTGACTCTGCTCAGTCCATTTCAAGTCGATTCACGTCTAGAGAACATGCCCAGCATCAAACTGGAGAAGATGAGTGGCATCATGACAGTGATGAGTGCAGAGAGATTACAGTCCCAAGGGGTAGCCGTGTATGTCCCACACTTGTTCAAAGCTCTCTGGGTGTCCTTTCCTATACTACAGCAGCTGGAAACCTCAAATCCTGGTTCCTACACTCCTTGCTGCAAGGTTCCTGGTACAATTTAGGTTTAGTCACTTCAGTGCACCTGTGCAAGCCCTGAATTAAACAGTGAACTAAAGGGGGGAAATTGAGTTAGGTGGAAAGACGCTAGCAGCCTGGGAGAATCCATTTTTCCGGTGCTGACCTGGAAGGGGTAGGGTGGCTCTGGGGTCCTGGTCCTTCCTGGTCGCCAGATCACACTGCGCAGGGTGCATTCCTCTAGCCAGATGCCAGGTCAGGGGTTCACTTCCTGACTGTGGCATAAGAAATCCATCCCTTCCGGTGGGGATATCATCAGTGTTCCAGTGAGTTCTGGGGAGCATTCTTGGAGGCCCAGGCCAGAACTTGCTCTGCAATGATTGTGAATTCATTTGATTCTTTTTCTTGAGTCTGTGTCTGCTTAAAAGAACGGAAAGGTTTTCTACAAGGTTTGTGCAGCCTGAGTTCCCAAGTTACGAATTACAGGTGCTGGGAAAGTCATGGCGGGGAGATGCGTGTGGATCAGACCAAGCAGAGAGTCACCCCGACATTGCCTCCCCGTCCTCTTTCTGGCCACCTCCTAGGACCAACCCCACTTCAGCTCTGTCACCAACCTTCACAGTAACTAACTAAGTATCAAACAACTAACCTGCACAAGGCACTCTGCTTGATGTTGGGGTTTGTGATGAACAAATAAGTAAGGTCTCTGACACCACAGAAATTATGAGGAGACAGGAGTTAAACGAGCACTCAAATACACAACTCAAAATTGCAGCAAGACTTATGAAGGGGGGCCGGCGCCTATAGTGCCGGTATCCCATATGGGCACTGGTTTGTGTCCCAGCTGCTCCACTTTTGATCCAGCTCTCTGCTATGGCCTGGGAAAGCAGTGGAAGGTGGCCCAAGTGTTTGTGCCCCTGCACCTGTGTGGGAGACCCAGAGGAAACTCTTGGCTCCTGGCTTTGGATCAGTGCAACTCCAGCTGTTGCGGCCATTTGGGGAGTGAACCATTGGATAGAAGACCTCTCTCTCTCTCTCTCTCTGTAACTCTGCTTTCTTTTCAAATAAATAAATAAATAAATATTTTAAAACAAAAAGTAAAAAAGAGACTTATGAAGGAAAAGAAGCTTTTTTTAAAAAAGATTTATTTATTTATTTAAAAGGCAGAGAGAGAGAGATTGATTGATTCTATCCACTGGTTCATCCCCTAAATGGCCGCAACAACCAAGTCTGGGCCAGGCCCATAGGCCAGGCCTAAGCCAGGAGCCAGGAGCTTCTTCTGGGGCTTCCATGTAGGTGCAAGGGTCCAAGAACTTATGCCATCTTCTGCTGCTTTCCCAGGAGCATTAGCAGGGAGTGAGATCAGAAGTGGAGTAGCCAGGACTTGAACCAGCACCCATATGGGATGCCGGCACTGCAGGTGGAGGGTTAACCTACGCTACAGCACCAGCCTGAAAAGCTTTTTGATGGTATGGAGTCTGCAAGATAGAGTAGTTTGCTTGTGATGTCTGGGGAAATCTCTTCAATAGATGTCATTTAAGCTGAGTCCCAAAGGATCAAGCAGGGCTGTCCATGAAAAAGCGGCAGAGGGCAGAGGGCAGAGGAAGCACAGTATATAAGAGCTACATTAGCCTTTTTTTTTTTTTTTTTTTTTTTTTTGGACAGGCAGAGTGGACAGTGAGAGAGAGACAGAGAGAGAGAGAAAGGTCTTCCTTTGCCATTGGTTCACCCTCCAATGGTTGCCGCGGCCGGCGCGCTGCGGCCGGTGCACCGCGCTGATCCGATGGCAGGAGCCAGGTGCTTTTCCTGGTCTCCCATGGGGTGCAGGGCCCACGGACTTGGGCCATCCTCCACTGCACTCCCTGGCCACAGCAGAGAGCTGGCCTGGAAGAGGGGCAACTGGGACAGAATCCGGCGCCCTGACTGGGACTAGAATCCGGTGTGCCGGTGCCGCAAGGCGGAGGATTAGCTTAGTGAGCCGTGGCGCCGGCCTACATTAGCTTTTTTTAAACATCTTTCTAACACTCCCCTGTGTAGCAGAAGGTAAAACCTAAAGTTCTGACCCCTTTTTTTAATAGCAATTTTTAATTCTTGTACTTTTTAAAAAAAAAGATTTATTCATTTATTTGAAAGAGTTACACAGAGAGAAGGAGAGTCAGAGAGAGAGAGAGAGAGAGGTCTTCCATCTGCTGGTTCACTCCCCAGTTGGCCTCAACAGCCGGAGCTGTGCCGATCTGAAGCCAGGAGCCAGGAGTTTCTTCCGGATCTCCCATGTGGGTACAGGGGCTCGAGGATTGGGCCATCTTCTACTGCTTTCCCAGGCCATAGCAGAGAGCTGGATTGGAAATGGAGCAGCCGGGACTCAAACTAGTATCCATATGGCATGCCGGCACTTCAGGCGGTGGCTTTACCCACTATGCCACAGCGCCAGCCCCAAGTTCTCACCCTTTTATGTTGTGGGGGCTTTCCTGTGTGCTATAGGATTTTTAGCAGGATCTTTGATCTCTACCCACCAGAATCAACCATGCCTCCAACCCTAGCTAAAAGCCAAAATATTTCCAGACATTTCCAAATGTTCCCAATGGGGCCAAATTGCCCTCCCTGGAGAACCACTGTCCCGTGGGCAGCCCTGCTCTGGTCATGGTGGTCTTCCTGACTCCCAAAGGCACCTTCAAGGTTTTTGTTTTGGTGCCTGCCCTTACAAGATTCCTTCTAGTTAGTATCTGCTCTTCTGTCTCTCCACAAGGCCTTACCCATATATCTTACGCCTACTAGAAATTCCTGGGTTTCATCTGCCCAGCATTCCTTGTCCACTGGGGACTGTCATGTATTTGGGTAGTATGGAGAGTGGTCCATCCTGTGCTCTGCCTGCTCTCTGGCTGCAGAGGCCTGTGCATTTGGCACTCTTTCCTTTTGTGCCTAGGTAAAAGACTAAGTGGTGGACATGAAACCCAAATGAGATTTTTTTAAAAGATTTACTTATTTATTAAGTATTAAGGGAGGAGGGAGGGAGGGGGAGAGAGAGAGAGAGAGAGAGAGAGAAAGAGAGAGAGAGAGAGATATCTTCCATCTACTGGTTCACTCCCCAAATGGTTGAAATAGCTGGAGCTGGGCATATCTGAAGCCAGGAGCCAGGAGCTTCATCCAGGTCTCCTACACAGGTACAGGGGCACAAATACTTGGGCTGTCTTCTGATGCTTTCTCAAGCACATTATCAAGGAGCTTGATTGGAAGTGGAGCAGCCAGGAGGGAGTCTAAAAGTTGCCGTATGGGATGCTGGTGCCACAGGGGGCGGCTTTACCCACTAAGCCACAGTGCTGGTCCCCCAAATGAGTTTCTCCCATGTGATCCCCACTGCTCTTCTTCTGAATTGTTAACTACAAAGATACAGTCCTGAAATACCACCAGCTGCATTTCCCTGCCCCTTAGACATAGCCTACTAGTGGCAGGAGACATTGCCATCAGCACACAATTAGAAGCCATCAGCACGTACTTAGATTGAAGAAGAATTGGAAAGTATCTTGCTGTGACTACATTACTAAAGCCTTTTGTTTAGATACTTGGGCTGAGTCACATTCTCATTTTTTTTTTCTTTTTTGATTATTGGAGACACACATAGCAAGAAAACACTCCCATCCACTGATTCACCCCCTAAATGCCCACAACAGCTGGGGGTAGGCCAGATCAGTGCCAGGAGGCAGCATCGTAGTCTAGGTCTTCCACTTGGGAGGCAGAAACCCAATGACTTGAGCCATTGCACTAGCAGGAGGCTGGAATCAGGACCTAGGGCCCAGACTTCAACCTGGGTACTTTGATGTAAAGAGCAGGCATCTTAAACAGTGTCCTAATGTTAAGCCAAATGCCAGCCCCAATTCTCTTTGTTTAAACAACTTTGAGTTATTTCTGTCAGTTCCTGTAGAAAGAGTCCCCATGCAGTATCCTTCAATATCTGCTTTATTTTTTTTCAATACCTACTTTAAACATTTTCTCTTTCATAAAGTCCTCCCAACTCAGAATAGTATGATTAAAATGTTTTCTTTGTATTTCTTATTTTGAATATACATTTTTTTTTTGACAGGCAGAGTGGACAGTGAGAGAGAGAGAGAGAAAGGTCTTCCTTTGCCGTTGGTTCACCCTCCAATGGCCGCCGTGGCTGGCGTGCCGCGGTCGGCGCGCTGCGGCCGGCGCACCGCGCTGATCCGATGGCAGGAGCCAGGTACTTATCCTGGTCTCCCATGGGGTGCAGGGCCCAAGCACTTGGGCCATCCTCCACTGCACTCCCTGGCCACAGCAGAGAGCTGGCCTGGAAGAGGGGCAACTGGGACAGAATCCAGCGCCCCGACCAGGACTAGAACCCTGTGTGCCAGCGCCGCAAGGCGGAGGATTAGCCTAGTGAGCCGCAGCGCCGGCCTTGAATATACATTTATTTGAAGGGCACAGTGACCCAGAAAGCTCTTCCATCAGCTGGATCACTCCTCAAATGTCTACAGCAGCTAGGGCTGGACAAGGCAGAATCCACAAGGAATCTGAGCCCTCATTGGCTTCCTCCTGGGTACATTAGCAGGAAGCTGGATTGCATTCCTGAGTAGCCAGGACTCAAACCAGGTGCTCTCATTTGGGATGCAGAAATCCCAAGTACCAGCTTAACTCGCTTCACCACAGCACCCTCTCCATTTCTTCGAATTCTTAACTGGTGGTTTGCTGGATCCCAGCAATCAATTTTGAGCATCTCTTTGCAAGTCTGAGTTTAGTGGTCTCTTGTTGTTAGTCTTAAATTGTGACTTTAGGAGTAATTACATGATGGAAGTCAGCAAATGCTATACATCAGGGCTCTCTTCCCTCTACGCTGGCCTCTGGCCTGTCCAGCAATACCACTGTATATTTCCCTTCTCACTTCTACCAGCCATTTGGGTGATAATCATGTACTGACATGTAACATCTCTTCCTTTCTGCAAACAGTGAGACTGGGAGGACAAATACCCCCAACCTGTGTTTTGCCTGAATCTTCAGACTCTGAGACAAGGAAATGTCCAGAGACATACTTGATTCCTGGTCCTCATTTCATGTACAAAGAGCCCCAGAGACCCTCAATGAATTGACAGTGTGCAGCTAGGATGAAAAAGAAGTTCAAAATTGTTTGACTTACACCTGTTATTAAAATGTGGTGTTGTCTTTGCATTTGTTCAACTGTTTCCTTTCTCCAATCTTGGTAGGGAATATTGAAAAGCTATTTTTAAGCCTTATTTTTAAATTTTTATGTATTATTTTTAAAAGAGTTTATTTTATTTATTGAAAGGCAGAGGAAGAGAGAGAGAGAGGTCTTCCATCCACTGGTTCACTCCCCAGATGGCTGCAACAGCTGGAGCTGGGCAGATCCCAAGCCAGGAGCCTGGTGCTACTTCCAGGTCTCCCATGTGGATTCAGGGGCCCAAGGACTTGGGCCATCTTCTACTGGTTTATCAGGCCATAGTAGAGAGTGGAGCAGCTGGGACTTGAACTGCCACCCATATGGGATGCCGACACTGCAGGCAGCAGCTTTACCAGCTACGCCACATCGCCAGCCCCAAGATTTATTTTAATTTTTATTTATTTGAAAGACAGAATTACAAAGAGACAGGCAGAGACAGAGAAAAAGAGGTCTTCTATCCACTGATTCATTCCCCAAATGGCCACAATGAACAGGACAGGGCCAGACTGAAGCCAGGAACTAGGAGCTTTTTCCGGGTGTCCCTCATGGGTACAGGGGCCCAAGCACTGGGCTATCTTCCACTGCTTTTCCAAGCTCATTAGCAGGGAGCTGGATTGCAAATGGAGCAGCTGGGACTTGAACTGTCACCCATATGGGATGCCAATGCTGCTGGCAGCGGCTTAACTGGCTATAGCACAATGCCGACCCCAAAAACTATTGTTGAATGATTCAAAACAGCTCAGCTGATGGCCAAAAGTTGTCAGATGCTTACCTTTAATGAGGGGTTTTGGGGCTGTGAAGTTCTCCTAAATGAAATCACTGCAGATGGGTCTCATGAATATGGCAGGACCAGAGAGATAGCTGTCCACAGAGAAGACTTGCTGCCGTTACAGACTTTTTAAAGATTTACTTATTTATTTGAAAGATAAAGCATCAGAGACAGAGGAACAGATGCATGTGGGCACATGCAAGCGCATGCGCGCACACACACACACACACACACACACACACACCCCATCTATCCACTAGGTCAGAGCTGGGTCAGGCTGAAACCAGAAGCCAGGAACCCCATCCAGGTCTCCCATGTGGGTGGCAGACATCCAAGTACTTGGATCCCCACTTGTTGCCTCCCAGGTGCATTAGCAGGGAGCTGGATCAGAAGCAGAGTAGCTGGGATGCAGACCAGTGCTCTGATGTAGGGTGCCATTGTCTCATAGCTTCAGTATAAAGACTGTGATGTGGAAGTGAATGTCGGCTGCTCTGTGTTTTATGTCACTTTGAATGATACAATAGTTCTGCCCCAAGGAAGGCTTGCATATTTATAAAAATTAAAAGTATATTACTTATTTCTTTATTTAAAGATTTATTTATTTATTTGAAAGTCAGAGTTACATAGAGAGAGAAAGAGAAGACAGAAAGAGAGAGAGAGAGAGAGAGAGAAGTCTTCCATCTGTTGGTTCATTCCCCAGTTGGCCACAATGGCTGGAATGGATGGAACTCTGACTTTCAAATAAAAAAGCTTTCAAATAAAATAAAGGCTGTGGCTTTACCTGCTATGCCACAGTACTGACCCCATAACTTATTTATTTTTAAAGATTTATGTTATTTATTTGAAAGAGAGAAAGAGAAAGAGAATCTTCCATGCACTGGTTTACTCCCCAATGGCCTGAATGGCTGGGCTGGGCTGGGCTGAAGTCAGGAGCGTGTAACTCCTTTGGGGTCTCCCACATGAGTGGCAGGGTCCCAGGTACTTGGGGCATTTTCCATTGCTTTTCCAGGCACTTTAGTGGAGTTGTATTGCAAGCAGAGCAGCCAGCACTTGAACTTGACACATTGCAGGCAGCGGCTTAACCTGTTGTACCATAATATTGGCCCCATAATTTATCTATTTATTTTATTTTAAACATTTATTTATTTTGTTTGAAAGAGTTACACACAGAGAGAAGGAGAGGCAGAGAGAGAGAGAGGTGTCTTCCATCTGCTGGTTCACTTCCCAATTGGCAGCAACGGCTGGAGCTTCGCCCATCTGAAGCCAGGAGCCAGGAGTTAGGAGCTTCTTCTAGGTCTCCCATGAGGGGGCAGGGACCCAAGGACTTAGGCCATCTTCTACTGATTTCCCAGGCCATAGCAGAGAGCCAGAAATTGGAAGTGAACAGCCAGAACTCGAACTGGCACCCATATGGGATGCCGGCACTGCAGGCAGCGGCTTTACCCACTATGCCACAGTACTGACCTCATAATTTATTTTTTAACACAGCAGATCTGTTTCTAGGAACTCATTCTGGAAGTGTGCCTACAGTTACTCACTGCACGCTTATTTGAGGTAATAGACTGGAGACCATCTACATGCACAGCAAAAGGGAACTGATTAGATAAATCATTACACATAAACAAATAGATAATTTCTATATGGAGTCATCTCCAAGATACTCTGTGAGAAAAATAAGGAGCACCACAGTGTTTATAGTTTGCTACCATTCAAGTTCAAAAAGGAAAAGACGAGGAAAACAAACATGAGTTTAAAAGCACAAGCTATTTATAGAAGGGCAAATAAATTCTAATGCATGCAGTTGTCTCTGGATGGGGGAGCTAGAAACTGTTGAGAAGGATACTTATTTTTCACTGTATGTCTTTCGGAACAATTTGATTTTTAAAACCATGGGAAGGTTCAACAACTTCCTCCAATAAATAAATTTAAAAAAATTTTTGGAAATTTTTACTTTACTCTTAAGGGTGGCCAGGATTTGGGGATGGGCAGAGAGTTTGGAAAGTTGAGAACAGTAAGCTCTCCACAATTATTTACTTAAAAAAACATTTAAAGTATTTGTTCTAGGTTTGGAGCAAACATTTTCCTCATTGTGCAGTGGAAGACAGTGAGGCCCAGTGGCAGGCCATCATCTGCAGGTCACACCAGGAGGGTAGGGGGTGTGAAAGGAGGGCCAGCTAAGATCTTGGCAGTCAGTCCCAAGGTCCTTCTGGCCAACCAGAGGTGGTGGGGCAGAGGACTTCAGCAAGCAGAGTGGTTTTCATGGGGACGAAAAGAAGATCCAGAGGGTTCTGAGGACTCTCCTGGCTGTGGATTTTAGGAAAATTTAAAGTCCAAGACAGCTAGAGTCCCAGCACAAATGAAATCGGACCGAAGAAGACGCCAGTTAGATTCAACAGGAAGTGACCCAGAAAAGCTCCAAGTGGTTTCCAGATGTAACTGGAAGGGCCTTGGCGGCAGAGATTCGTGGAATGTGCTGCCAAAAGTTCTGGAAGTTTCTCAACTCAGTGCATGGATCAGAGACATTGTATTTAAAGAAACATATCACCAAGAAAATCTGGAGCCTTCTGCATTGTAGAATCATTGCCAAAGCAGCCGGCGCTGCGGCTCAGTAGGCTAATCCTCCGCCTTGCAGCGCCGGCACAACGGGTTCTAGTACTGGTCGGGGCGCCGAATTCTGTCCCGGTTGCCCCTCTTCCAGGCCAGCTCTCTGCTGTGGCCAGGGGGTGCAGTGGAGGATGGCCCAGGTGCTTGGGCCCTGCACCCCATGGGAGACCAGGAGAAGCACCTGGGTCCTGCCATCGGATCAGCGCGGTGTGCTGGCGGCCGTGGCGGCCATTGGAGGGTGAACCAACGGCAAAGGAAGACCTTTCTCTCTGTCTCTCTCTCTCACTGTCCACTCTGCCTGTCAAAAAATTAAAAAAAAAAAATCATTGCCAAAGCAGCCTATGAATGAGTCTTAAACGGGCTTTACCACCTTTGCCAGCATCATTTTGGGAAGGAATACGAGAAACTAAGGATCCACCTCCGCCTTTTGGCTGGGAAGAGAAGTAGATGTCCCAGACCAAGGAAACAAGCATGATTGAACTGAATAAATGAGATTTTGCTAGAGGTTGGAATTTTGGTTTTTTAACCTATAGGTGTTGTGAAGTCAGAGACTAATTTCTCATCTAAATCTTGTTTTTCAAAGATTTCAAGAAAATTCTTTGAAATAACATTCAGAAGACACTTAGTGCTACATGACTCATCCATTCAATGTACATGCAGTAAATTAATTTTATTTTGTCCAGAGTAAATTAAAAATGTGCAAGAGTGTGTCTAGTGTTCCATTTAAGAAAAACAGGTGACATGTACTTGTTCTTGTGTAAACATCTCTTTAAAGATACATAACGTTGTATGTAATATAGTGGCTGCCCCTGGAGAAAACTATGGTGCTGGGAGCTGGGGGCTGGGAGTCACAGCTTTAATAGGACTGTGGCAATCCACCACATGTATGCAACACATATTAAAAGTAAAACACTCTCAAAAAAAAAAAGATCAAAGGGAAAACATTCCTTTATAGTGGAGAGATTTGACAGCTACAACTTTAACAATAACAAGGATATAATAACTTGATAGGGCACATATACCCACTAATATGATACTACTATTAATCTAATCAAGCCTTTACACTTAATCTCTGATTAGCAAAAACCATATGGAAAGAACTGTTTAGATGGAATACAGGAAAATAATTGGGGCTAGTGTTGTGGTAAAGCAGGTGAAGCCACTGCTTTTGATGTCTGCACCCCTTTTCAGAGTGCTGGTTTGAACGCCAGTTGCTCTGCTTCCCATCCAGCTTCCTGCTAATGTACCTGGGAAAGCAATAGAAGAGGCTTCAAGTACTTGGGCTGCTGCTACACCCTGCAGGGACCAGGATGAAGTTCCTGGCTCCTGGCTTCAGCCTGGTCTAGACCTTGATGTTGTGGCCATTTGGGTAGTGAACCAGTGGATGGGAGTGCTTGTTTGTGCATTCCCTCTCTCTCTCTCTTTCTCCCTCTCTCTCTTCTTGTCTTTCTGTATCTCTTCCTTTCAAATAAATGAATAGATCAGAAAACAGGGCTTTTTCAAAAGGTTAATGTCATGACAAATTATGATTAAAAAATCAGGAATAAATGGTATTTTGGGGACAATTGGAAGAACTTTGAAGATGGTCTGAGACAGGCAATATTAAGGGATGACTGCTAACTTTTTTAGATGTAAACAATGGTTTGTGGTTATATTAGATGTTGTTTTTAGGAGATGCATGCTAAAGAATGTAAGGGTGAAGAGACATGTTGTTGGGAAATCTAAAATGGGTCAGGACACACACACACTGTTAGTTACCAAGCTGCAGTCTCAGCTTCAAATGTGGCTGTGTAATGTTAGGGCTGGGGCTCTCCAAGTCACATTTCTATGAATCTGCAAACAGGGCACTGGGAGGGAACTGTGATTCTAGAGGAGTGGTAAGGAGCTGGTCCTTTTTGTTTTGCTCCTGTTACTGTTGGTGTCACCAAGCAACAGCTCCTCGCCCAGGCAATGACAGTTATTTCTCCTAGGAGCAGCTGGTTCAAGTTTGCATTTTTTTTTCCTGCAATTCCAGAACTAGCCTCATAATGCTTCCTCATAGAACTAATGGCAGCTGGAGGCTGTCCTCTCTGTCTCAAGTCCATGGGGCCCTTCATCTCAAGGGTTTACCTATACATTTTAATAATCCCATTATTTTCCATGTTTTCCAAGCTGCAGAGCTGGTATAAGCTTTGTGCATTTATTACCTTGACTTCACAGTTCTCCAAATACTTGGTAAATACTTCTTTATATTAAATTATGTCTGTAAAAGTAATTAGTATAATCTGTGTCTCCTTATTGGACTCTGACTGACACAGACATTGGTATCAGGGGTCCTAAGAAACAGACTCTCAAAAACAAATTTTTTTAAAAAAGATTTATATATTTATTCAAAAAGCAGAGTGACAGAGAGAAGGAAAGAGAGAGAACATGTGCACTCTCTTCCATCTGCTGGTTCTCTCTCCAAATGACCACAACCATCAAGTCACAGTCAGAAGCAAGGAACTCCATGCTGGTCTCCCACATGGGTGGCAGGAGTCCTAGTACTTGGACCATCTTCCAGGGCACATTAGGAGGAACCTGAATCAGAAGCAGAGCGGCTGGGACTCTAACCGGCACTCTGATATGGGATGCAGGCATGGCAATCAGTGGCCTAACCTGCTGCACCACGATGCTGGCCCCTCAAAGACAATTTTTGAGACATTTGGAATTGTCTTTGGATTCCAATGCAACGTTGAACTCCGTAGTATAGAAATGGGATGCTGGTAATCCGTGGCATGGAGTAACACTGATTATTCACATTATTGGCTAAGATTATTACAATACAGAACACTCTGGAGCCAGTGTCTTTGGGGCCTAAGTGGCTGTTGGGGTCAAGGTTGACTACAAGGACTTACGGGCAGGATTCCTTCTTATAAATGTACTGGACTGCTTACAGAAAGAAAATGTCACCCTTAGCTGTTAAAAATCTCAGCTGAAATCTTTGCACTTGATACCTGGGAGAGTGTCTATGGCAGTCCTAAAAGTATCTCAAATCCCTTGTAGCTACAAAAACAATCTTACTGAAATTCAGATACAGTGTTTAATTGTGAGGGTTCCAGAATGAAATGTAAGCTGAATCTGTAATCCACACTTATTTGTAAAAGCTACGGTGAAGATAGATTGGGAAAGGGTCCCTAAGAACTGGAAAGGGGATATCCATGATCACTGCGTAAAGTTGAAAACCTTAGCCCCTAAGTCATTCTGAGTCTTTCTTTCCTTCACCTTCCATGTCTGAAGTTAGCCTCCCTTTGCTTGAAGACCCTGTAACAATTGCATCTGAGGCAGGTGCCTTTCAGGGAAATGCCTATTTTCTTTAAGACTAGAGCATGAAAAAGCTTTGCAGCAAGTCCAGGCCATAACGCTAGCTACTCTGCTACCTGGTGCCGAAGACTCAGCAGATCCAATGATACCTGAGTATGGCAAATGGAGATTCTATATGGAGCCACTGGACACTAGACCCATAATGTGGGAGCAGATCCAGCATATTCTAATGGAACAAGTACAAAATCTGATCCTGAAGAAAAAATTTCATAATTTGAGAAAACTGTAAGCTTTTTTTCTAATTTATATAGTTAGGAACCTGGCAAATATGTCTAGGAATGAGATGCCTGAAGCATTAGGTCAAATAAAACAGAATAGAAAAAGCAAAATTATTGATATGAGTGTACATCTCAGGGATTCTAGATTTAATGTGTTAGCTGGTATTAAGAATTTACTTACTTGGTGACACAAACTTGGACCAAACAACAACCTACATATGAGTTTGAAATCTCAGAACTTCCTGGAATAATATAGAGAAAAGAAATCCAAAGAATTGGAGTCTTATTAATCAAGAAAATGCAGTTTGCTTTTACCTGGCAGAGCCACAACACTCTCATCACAGACTCCCTTCAGGCTACATCACCTCACTGCCATAATACAGTCTTCACAGAGATTTTAGTTACTTGCCATTTTAGCGCATCATACTGGTTGACAGTTTATGACATTATGCATAGAGGAGATGAATACCATAGAAATACAGAGACTTATGACCTTAGTGAAGTTTTCTGATTTGCTAATTACCAGGAGCATGTTGCAATATTCCTTTGAAGGTGAAAGACAAGTTGTTCTACATCATATTACCTACCACCCCAACAGAGACACAGGGGTTGATGGGCCTTTGACCTTTTTGAGGTGACATGTATCTGAGCAATGTTTCCATAACTCATTTACTAAGTAACTCATAAGAAATTCATTTTGAGTGGAGACCAGAGCATGAAAAAGCTTTGTAGCAAGTCTGCGTTGTAATGCAGCTACTCTATTGCTTGGTGCTGAAGACTCAGCAGCAGATCCATTGACACTTGAATATGGCAAATGGGGATTCTCTATGGAGCCACTGGCAGATGCCAACAGGAGAATTAAAACATAGACCTTTAGGGTTTTGGAGAAAATTCATATCCTCTTTGGAACATAACTAATCTTTTGAGAAATAGCTCCTGGTTTTCCAGTAGACTCCATTAAGACTGGACAGTTTTCCATGGGACTGGGTGCAATTTGGTCCAGTAAGCTGTAAATTAGAGTTCTGCACAGCAATAATGTATCACCAAGTGGAAATGGTACAGAAGAGACAGGATTAAACAGATACGGAAGGCACAAGCCAGGGGCCCAGAGAAGTGGCTCAACTTGCTGTAAGGTTTTCTTTTTTTTTTTTTTCCCTCAATCCATAACTTTTGCTGCATCTGGATTTCCTTATGACCAGCTGACAAAGAAGAAGAAACTCAAATCCTGGTTTCCATTTATTCTGACCAATATGCTAACACCAGCTTGTTGCTGCAAAAACTGTTGCAGCTTTACAACTTCAATCAAGCATGTCTCGAAAGGTCCTAATGATGGGAAATGTTCCCAGGGAGATTTTTTTTTAAAGATTTATTTATTTACTTGAAAGTCAGAGTTACACAGTTACACAGAGAGAGTTCTTGCATCCACTGGTTCACTCCCCAGTTGGCCACAATGGCTGGAGCTGCGCCGATCCGAAGCCAGGAGCCAGGAGCTTCTTCTGGGTCTCCCACGCAGGTGCAGGGGCCCAAGGACTTGAGCCATCTTCTACTGCTTTCCCAGACCATAGCAGGGAGCTGGATTGGAAGCGGAGCAGCTGAGTCTCCAACTGGCGCCCATGTGGGATGCTGGCATTGCAGGCCAGGGCATTAACTCACTGCGCCACAGTGCCAGCACCCCTGGGAGACTTTTGAACAGTACATTTGATTGTCCACTATGGCTGAAATGAGCAATATCCAGAATTATGGATTGCAACTTTAGTAGTCAAGGGCAGCTACTAATTGTCTGATAGATGGTCAAGGAGTTGGGAGGAATAGATTTAGAAGTGACAAGAAGATCTGGCAAAATGCATGTGCATGGACTCTTAGACTTAAAGATATTTAGGCTTCAAGTGAATGTTCACCAAAGGACATTGTGTGGCCATGTGGATGAACTTTGCATATATATGACTATAGGGAACATGATTAATGGACGGCCCCAGAGGCTGCACTTTGAAACTCATTACTGCACATGTGCCAGTTCATACACCCAAGGAGCTACTCCCAGCAAATGACTGAGCATAGCAGGACTATGAAGACATGCCAATTTGTTGGGATTGATGGGTCTCCTGTGACAGCTGACTTTGACTTGAGGACTTCCCAATGGCCTTGCTGAAGCTAAATGAAGTGATCCACTGCAGAGGAGGCTGTCAGCAGTCAGTAGGACAAGACAACAGACTTTGTGGATATTGGTCAGCTTCTTTCCCCAGCAATTCCAGTGATTTCCCAATGGGCCCATGTACCAGAGTAAGGATGGGAGTTTATACCCACCCTCCACAATGCAGACTTCCCTTCACTAAGACTGACCTGCTGAAGGTTGACCTTCCAGCAGTGGAGACCCACAATATGCCCCTGATGTTGATACTTTGTGGCTGGTCAATTACATTGAACACTTTCCACCATGGAAGGGGTAGTTATTTACTCTTATTGGAAAAGATAAATATTATGAACATGGTTGTGCTTTTAGCTGCTGTCAGCCTTATTAACTGTCATGATATCCTGTACCCCATTGCTCCTTGTCAGTGATTAGCAAAGGGGTGTGTATTACTCTGCTTGGGCTGCCATAACAGCATACTATAGCCTGAATGGCTTAAACAACAGAAATTAATTTCTCAGTTTTGGAGGCTTTGAATTCCAAGACTGAGTTTCATTCTTTTTGTTTATTTATTTATTTTTAAAAACTTACTTTATTAATTTGAAAGGCAGAGAGAGGGAGGGAGTGTGGGAGGGAGGGTGGGAGGGAGGGAGAGAGAGAGAGAAAGAGAGAGAGAGAGAGAGAGAGAGAGAGAGAGAGAGGTCTTCCATCTGTTGGTTCACTTCCCAAATGGCTGCAACAGCTGGGGCTAAGCCAGGCCAAAGCCAGGAGCCTGGAACTCCATCCAGGCCTCCCATATGGGTGGCAGGGGCCAAGTACTTAGGTCATCTTCCACTGCTTTCTTAGGCACATTAGCAGGAAGCTGAACTGGAAGCAGAGAAGCCAAGACCTAACCTGATACTCATATGGGATGCCAGTATCACGGGCAGCAGCTTAACCTGCTGGCCCCAAGTTTCATTCTGAGGCCTCTTCCTTGGCTTGTAGGCAGCTTCTATGGCTCTCTTACACAAACCACTTCGTGCTCTGGTGTCTCTTAGAAGGGTACTGGTCCTATCAGACCATGGTCCTGCCACTATGACCTTATCTAACCCTAATTACCTCCCAAAGCCCCAACTCCAAATTATGCCACATTGATTGGGAGTTAGGACATTAACAATTGAATTTGGGGGAATACAAATATTTAGTCCACAACAGCATATGGCCACAGACTGTTGCCCACTGAATGTATTGGTTTTTTGTCAATATAAATACTACATGACCCAGAAGCAGTTGGTCTGATAAAATAATGGAATGATCTACTTAAGATTCAGTTACTTGCAAATGAATGAAAATAACCTAGCAGCAAGAAGTCCTATTTGACAACATGTAGTATGTGTTTTGAAAGGGTAACCAACATGGGACTGGTGCTGTCATATAGAAGGTTAAGACTATGCCTGCAGTATCCCATATGGGCACTGATTTGAATCCTGATTGCTCCACTTCTGATCCTGCTCTCTGCTAATGCCTGGGAAAGCAGAAGAAAATAGTCCAAGTACTTAGGCCCCTGCACCCATGTAAGAGACCTGGAAGAAGCTCCTGGATCCTGGCTTTGATCTGGCTCAGCCCTGGCCATTGCAACCAGTGGATAGAAGCGTTCTCTCTCTCTCTTTCTCTCTCTCATTTCTGCCTTTCAAATAAATTAATAAATCCTGAAAAAAAACAATTGATAACCAATAAATATGCTCCCCTCCTCTTAAAGGCCAGAATACATTGGTCCAAGAATTAAGAGGTGAAAGTGGGAGTGGCTAATCTTACTATTGCACCTAAAACTCACGGAATTTTTGCTTCCTATTGCTACAACTGTAAGATCTGTGATTTTGGAGGTCTTTTTTTTCCCAAAGGAGGAATGTTTCCACCAAGGGACATAACAGTGATTCTACTGAGGTTATGATTGCCACCAGCCATTTCGGGCTTATGCTGTGAGGGTACAGTGGACCTGAAATTCACCTGATTGCACAGAAACTACTGGTCAGGCATAATAGATCCTGATTAATAATGTTATTTTGTAATCAGGCTTTGAGGAGTTTCAGAGTGGTTTATACAGGTTTCCAACCCCATTCATTGTAATAGTGAGATGAATGGTTTGCATCTGGAGATCTTCACCCATCACTCCCCTGGGCCACAAAAACTTGGTTTTGGGGGCTTATTATATAGCAAAAATGTGTGTATGTGACCAGCAGAATGTAAGAAACCTCAGATGATATTCCACATGTCCTACCTGCTTCCAAGATGGCCCATGCTCATGTTGGTAGTTTTCTATTGGAGAGTGTATAATAGTTTCCCATTGTGCTGTTAACACTTTCATTACAAAATTAGTCACTTAAAGCTCCATATATTTATTACTGTAAAGTTCTGGAGATCGGAAGCTCCAAATCAGTCTTTGGGCTAAATTCAAGGTATGAGTAGCACTGGTTCCTTCTGGAAGTTCAAGATGGGAATCTATAACCTTGCCTTTTCCAACTGCTAGCCTGCCTGTACTTCTTGGCTCATGGTCCTTTCCTCCATATTTAAAGCCAGAAGAGCATTATCTGCAAGTTTCTCCTTGTTCCTGACCTTTGCTTCTGTTCTCACATTTCTTTCCCTGACCTTCCTATTTTGCCTCCCTCTTGAAACCCTGTTAATACAATGGGCTCACTGAATAATTTATCCATTTCAAGGTCCTTCACTTAATCTACAAAGTCCTTTTCATCATATATAAAGTAACAAACCACAGGTTTCAGGAATTATGACACCACATCTTTAGGCGATTGTTATTTTGGCTGCAACAGGCCCTGATATGGGGAGGAAATTACGTTACACCTATCTTCTCCAGAGCTGTTCACATGGGCAGCCTTTGGTTATTATGCATATCCTTATTTTAATTCTATTACTATATTGTAACAAACTACAGATTTACTAGCTTTGTCATTTTAGGTCCTGTTATTTAGTAATTGTTCTCTGTCACCAATATTGGTAGACTCATGTTACTGAACCAAAAGGCAAACAACAAGGACACTTTATTGCCTGGAGTGTCTGTTTTTGTCAAGGAAAAATTGTGTTGCTGTTTGATAATGGGAGCAAGAAAAACTATGTCTAGGACACCAATGGATGACCTGAAGAGATCTCCAATGGTAAATGTTAATAAAAGCAGTTCTTTTTCAGTCTAGATGCTTTTTCTTTTTCTTGTATTAATGCCTTGGCTAGAACCTCCAGTACAACACTGACTACAAGTGGTGAGAAGATCTTCTTGCCTTTTCCTCGTCTGATGGGGAAGGCTTTTTTCACCACTAAATATGATGTTAGATGTGGGGTTTTTGTAAGTGCTCTTTAGGTTGAAGTTTCCTTCTATTTCAGTGTTTCTTTTGCAGTGCAGAATCTTCTCAATTTGATGTAATCCCATTTGTCAATTTTCACTTAGATTGCCTGTCCCTCTGGGGTCTTTTCCAAGAACTCTTTGCCTATGCCAATGTCTTGAGGGTTTCCCCAATGTTCTCTAATAATTTGATGGCATTGGGCCATAGATAGAGGTCTTTGATCCATTTTGAGTTGATTTTTGTGTAAGGTGTAAGGTAGGGGTCTTGCTTCATACTTCTGCAAGTGGAGATCCAGTTTTCCCAGCACCATTTGTTGAAGAGACTGTCCTTGTTCCAGGGATTGATTGTAGCTCCATTGTCAAAGATAAGTTGGTTGTGGATGCATGGGTTGATTTCTGGTGTTTCTATTCTGTTCCATTGGTCTATCTATCTGTTTTTGTGCCAGTACCAGGCTGTTTTGATTATAACTGCCCTGTAGTATGTCTTGAAATCTGGTATTGTGATGCCTCCCGCTTTGTTTTTGTTGTATAAAATTAATTTAGCTATTTGGGGTCTCCTGTGTTTCCATATGAATTTCAGCATTATTTTTTCTATTTCTGAGAAGACTGTCCTTGGTATTTTGATTGATATCACATTAAATCTGTAAATTGCTTTTGGTAGTATAGACATTTTGATATTGGTTCTTCCAACCCATGAACATAGAATATTTTTCCATTTTTGTGTCTTCTTATATTTCTTTCTTTAATGTTTTTTTTTTATTTTATTTTTTTGACAGGCAGAGTGGACAGTGAGAGAGAGACAGAGAGAAAGGTCTTCCTTTGCCGTTGGTTCACCCTCCAATGGTCGCCGCGGCCGCCGGCACACCGCGCTGATCCGATGGCAGGAGCCAGGAGCCAGGTGCTTTTCCTGGTCTCCCATGGGGTGCAGGGCCCAAGCACCTGGGCCATCCTCCACTGCACTCCCTGGCCACAGCAGAGAGCTGGCCTGGAAGAGGGGCAACCGGGACAGAACCTGGCGCCCCGACCGGGACTAGAACCCGGTGTGCCGGCGCCGCTAGGTGGAGGATTAGCCTAGTGAGCCGCGGCGCCGGCCTCTTTCTTTAATGTTTTATAATTTTCATCATAGAGATCTTTGATATCTTTGGTTAAATTTATTCCAAGGTATTTAATTTTTTTTGTAGCTGTTGTGAATGGGATCGATTTTGGAAGTTCTTGGTCATTAGGCCGGCGCCGCAGCTCATTTGGCTAATCCTCCGCCTGCGGTGTTGGCACCCTGGGTTCTAGTCCCAGTTGGATTCTGTCCTGGTTGCTCCTCTACCAGTCCAGCTCTCTGCTGTGGCCCGGGAAGGCAGTAGAGGATGGCCCAAGTGCTTGGACCCTGCACCCACACGGGAGACCAGGAGGAAGCACCTGGCTTCTGGCTTTGGATTGGCGCTAGCCACAGCACCCTGGGCTGTAGCGGCCATTTGAGGGGTGAACCAATGGAAAGGAAGACTTTTCTCTCTTTCTCTCTCTTTCACTGTCTAAATCTGCCTGTCAAAAAAGAAAAAAAAAAAAAAAGAAGTTCTTGGTCATTGGTCATTAATGGTATTGTCTGTGTATAAAAAGGCTATTGATTTTTGTGTTAATTTTATATCCTGCCACTTTACCAAGTTCTTCTATGAGTTCCAGTAGTTTTAGTGGAGTCTTTTGGATCCCCTATATATAGAATCATGTCACTTGCAAATAGAGATAGTTTGACTTCCACCTTTCCAATTCTTATCCCTTTCATTTCTTTTTCTTACCTAATGGCTCTGGCTAAAACTTCGAGGACTATATTGAATAGCAGTGGTAACAGTGGGCATCCTTGTCTGGTTCTAGATCTCAGTGGGAATGCTTCCAACTTTTCCCCTTTCTATAGGATGCTGTTAATGGGTTTGTCAGAAATTGCCTTGATTGTATTGAGGGATGTTCCTTCTATACCCAATTTGCTTAAGGTTTTCATCTATTAAAGGATGTTGTATTTTATCAAATGTTATCTATTGAGATAACCATATGGTTTTTTTCTTCAGCTTGTTAATGTGTTATATCACATTGATTGATTTATAAATGTTGAACCATCCCTGCATACCAGGGATAGATTCCACTTGGTATGGGTGGATGATCTTTCTGAGGTGTTGTTGGATTCAATTGGCTAGCATTTTGTTTAGGATTTTTGTGTCTATGTTCATTAGGGAAATTCTTCTGTAATTCTTTTTCTCTGTTGTTATCCTTTTCTGGTTTAGGAATTAGGATGATGCTGGCTTCACAGAAAGAGTTTGAGAGGATAGTTTTTTTTTTTTTTTTTTTAAAGATTTTTTTATTTACTTCAGAGGCAGAGTTACAGAGAGAAGGAGAGACGGGAGCAGGGCGGAGGTCTTCCATCCACTGATTGACTACCTAAATGGTTGCAATGGCCGGAACTAGACTGATGCAAAGCCAGGAGCCAGGTGCTTCCTCTGGGTCTCCCACATGAGTACAGGGGCCAAAGCACTTGGGCCATCCTCTAATGCTTTCCCAGGCCATCAACAGAGAGCTGGATCAAAAGTGGAGTAGCCAGGACTTGAACTGGTGCCCATATTGGATGCCAGAGCCCAGGTGAATGCTTAATCCACTCTGCCACAGCACCAGCCCCGTTGTATAATTTTTTAAAAAATATGTTTCTGGGTTTAGTTTGCTAGTATTTTGTTGAGGAATTTTATGACATATTCATTCTTCACTTTTTGTGAAGAGTTTGAAGAATTGGTATTTTTAAAGTTTGACAGAATTCACTAGATGACAGTGAACCCATCTGACCCTGGGCTTTTCTCTGATTATTGGGCTTGTGGGGATATTGACTCAATGTTTTTAGCTGTTATAGGTTGACTCAGATTTCCTATTACTTTTGGGAATCTGCCTTTTTAGAGATTTTCCATTTCATTCAAGCTATCCAATTTATTGCTAGACAACTCATAATATTTGCTAGACAACTGCTCATAATATTTCCTTATTAAGCATTTTCGTATCTGCAAGGTAGGTAGTAAAGTCCCCTTTTTCATCCCAAATTTTGAATCTTTTTTTTCTATGAAAAACAGGTTTGTTAATTTTGTTGATCTTTTCAAAGGACCAATTCTTGGTTTCATTGATTTTTCTCTATTTTGTTTATTTATTCTAACCTTTTTAAAAAATTTAAAGGTACAGCAAAAGCAAGAGAGAGAGAAAGAGAGAGAGAGAAACCTCCATCTGCTGGTTCACTTCACAAAGGGCTGCAACAACCAAGTCTGGGCCAGGTTTGTAGGGGAGAAAACTGACACTGAGGACTGGAAAGAGGTATCCAAAATCATATCATTAGTGAAACACAAACTTTCCTATTACTCACTCATAGTAAGATTGGAGACAAAGATTGGGAACCAAGTATACAAGGCAGGAATCCTGATTGTACGTGGCAGGAAATGAGTAGGGGAATTTTCCAGTCCATGTAGCTGAAACAATAAAATATTATGACTTCATTCAGGGGCTGAAGTGATGTCATGAGGAATTTTTAAGATGTTTTTATTTGAAAAGGAAAGTGATCCCCTACTCAGTGGTTCACTCCCCAAATGCTCATAATGGCCAGCGCTGGGTCAGGCCAAAGCCAGGAGCCTAGAATGCCATTTAGGTCTCCCATGTGTGGCAAACACCAAGTACTTGAGCCATCATCATCATCTGTTGTCCTTCCAGGTACATCAGCAGGAAAGTAGATGGGAAGCAGAGTAGCTGGAGTAGCAGGGACTTGAACTGGCATTCTGATCCAGGATTTGGGCATCCCAAGTGGTGGCTTCACCTGTCATGCTACAATGCCTGTTCCCTGACAAACTTTTTCCTTTTCTTGGATTCTCTGTTGGCTTCACCATCTGTTGGCTTCTTTGTATAAGGTAGCCAAAATTGATCACTGGAAGATCCAGATACATCCTGTTTAGTTTAGTAATGTAGCATCACCCCATAAGTTCCAGTGAAAGTATTGCAGTTGACCAATCAGCCAGGATAAGGTCATTTGGACTGACAGTGAGGAAAGAACAGCTCCCTAAAGACAAATCAGGGTGTTTGTATTGAAAGAAGTGAATGACTCAATCTTGAGTAGGTCAAACTGAGATGATCAGCCTGCCAGACCTTTTGATTCTGGAATCCTGAAAGCTTAAACACTTAATAAGCAGCTGAGCTAGGAGCCTAATCTATTCCTGAATTACAGTAAGATTTATATCAACTTTGTAAAACAGAAGGAAAACAAGCTTATGTCTCTCTTTAATCTCAGAAGACAAATTACAACATACAATGAATAATCATATGCTACTTTAAATTACTTTGAAAATTTCCTACTTGACTTTTCCAAATGCTTAGTGAATAGTAGTCACTCATAATATTTGGATTATTCAGTGCTAGAAAGATTCTATACTATAAATATTCAGACTCTGCACTTAAAAAGTGGAGATATAATTCAAATATCATCAGAGTTAACTTTTAAAACAGTACTATTTGGTTTTAATCATCATTGGATCATATCTGAAATGCTGACCTATACACCTATTTTAAGCAGCTTTTGGATGCTCAGAAAAGCAACCAATATGTAAAAAAATACACATGCTAAAATCAGTTTTTTAGAAAAGCCATTTCTGTCTTCTCCATTTCCCAATGACTTTGTGCAGTCTGATAGTTACAGGCTCAACTTGAGTTCTGGCTGCCAATTTTGAACCCACAGAGGCTCAGGTGGGGGCATTTTTAATGAGTCACTAGTATCTTTTTAAGAGTTGTTGAAAATTAGATTTGTCAGAATCTTCAATACTGTTTTCTTTGAACAAAACCTGCATAGAGTGACATCTGCTGGTGATAAAGATTATATCTTTATCCTGTTTTAATTATTTTTTTGAGATTTACCAATGGTCTTAAATGTATAGCAAAAATGACAGAAACAATTTATTCCTTAGAAAACACAAATACATATGACATATATATATATATACACACCAATATATATGTATATATTTTTAAAAAAGATTTATTTATTTACTTGAGAGGTAGAGTTACAGAGAAAGGGAGAGACACAGAGAGAGAGAGAGAGTTCTTCCATCTGCTGGTTCACTTCCCAAATGGCCACAACAGCCAGGGCTGGGCCAGGTTGAAGCCTGGATCCAGAAGCTTCTTCCAGGTCTCCTACATGGGTGTGGGAGCTAAGTACTTAGACCATCTTCTGCTGCTTTCCCAGGCCATTAGCAGAGACCTGGATCAGAACAGAAGCAGCTGGGACACAAACTAGCACCCACATGAGTTGCCAGTGCCACAGGTGGAGGCTTAACCTGTTATGCCATAGCACCAACCCCAACACACATATTCTTATAAGAAATATCTGAGAGGCAGAGACAGCAAGTTCATATCCACTGGTTCACTTCACAAATGCTCCCCATGACTAGGGCTGGGCTTGGGCCTGTATCCAGAAACTCAATAAAGGGCTCCCACATGGGCAGCAGCAACCCAATTACTTGATCACCACAGCCTACCAAGGATCTGCATTAGCAGGAAGCTGGAATCAGGAGCTGGAGCCAGTAACTCAATCCAGATAGTATTATATAGGACATAGGCAGTCTAACCAGAGAGAGAAAAGAGGGGAGAGAGAGGAGAGAAGGGAAAGGGGAGAGAAGGGAAAGGGGAGAGAGAAGAGAGATCTTCCATCTTCTGGTTCACTCCCTAGATGGCCCCAATGGCCAGCGCTGGGCCAATCTGAAGCCAGGAGCCAAGAGCTTCCTCTGGGGTCTCCCCGGTCAGTGTAGGTGCTGAAGTATTTGGGCCATCCTCTGCTGCTTTCCCACGTGTCTTACCAGGGAGTTGAATCAGAAGTGGAGCAGCTGGGACTCAAAATGGCACCCATATGAGATGCCAGTGCCCTAGGACATTTTTTAAATAAGAAATCTAAGTTACTTCTTCTTTTAGCAAACACTGCAGTCTTTTTCATTTGATCAAGGAAAACTGAAGTGTAGAATATGAAAATGAATTTAAGAGCCTATTTGGACATTTCCTTAAAATTGTCTATTGGGGACCCAGTGCTGTGGTGCAGTGGGTTGAACAGCTGCCTGCAGTGCTGGCGTCCCATATAGGCCCCAGTTCAAGTCCTGGATACTCCACTTCTGATCTAGCTCCCTGCTAATGTGCTAAGGAAAGCAGCAGAAGATGGCCCAAGTACTTGGAGCCCTGTACCCATGTGCGAGACCCAGATGAAGCTCCTGGTCCTGTTTTCAGCCTGGCCCAGTCTTAGCCATTGTGGCCATTTGGGGACTGAACTAGCAGATGGAAGATTTCTCCCTCTCTCTTTGCCTTTCCCTCTCTGTAACTTCGCATTTAAATGTCATTTGGGTTTTCATTTAAGAGCAGCAGCAATTTTTTTTCTTTTGAGAATTCTAGTAGACTTAATGAAATCCTGATTATCAATGATCCTTTCACCCTAATCCTCCTATTGTATTCTCTCAGGTTCCAGGCTTCATACATACCCCTTTCCCCATCCGTATTTCCTTCCTAGCTTTAGAACTTCGTAAAACATATCTAGAAGTATTCCTGTATTACTTTGGAAATGTTTCCAATGCTCTTGATGTTAGACCATAATAAGAAAAATGAGGACTTATGCTCTGCGACATTTTAAATGAAAGAAGGCATGCATTTGTATTTACTGATAAAAGCATTTTCAGTGATAATACTGAATAGTGTACAAAATATAAACTTCAATTTGTAGTACACAGGTAGCATCATTGGTGGTCAGGTTCTATTCTTTTTTTTTTCCATCAAATTTTCACTACTATAAAAATGCTCTGATTATTGGCCTTATAAACATGTGGGCGAGGCACTCACCATAGTGGTTAGGTTGCCTGCATCCCACATCAGAGTGCCTGGGTTTAATACTTGGCTCCATGTCCTACTCCAGCTTCCTGTCAATGCAGACTCTGAAAGGTATCCGTGATGGCTCAGGTGACTGGGTTCCTGCCACTCACATGGGAGACCTAGAAGGAGATTCTGGCTTTCAGCTTCAGCCCTGGCCTACTGCCAGCCACTGCAGGCATTTGAGAAGTGAATCAGGAGATGGAAGTTCTCTCAAATATATTAATGAAAATTTAAAATAAATAAAATGTTAGTAGACATCCCTGATTTTTTCTGTGTAATGAATTTCTATAGGGAAAAAGTCATTAAAGGGCTATGAATAACTAATAAAAATTTAAATTAGTGCAATAATGGAAAACTGGTAAAGTAGTGAGATGGATTTTTATAAATTTAACTCTTTCTTATTATATTTGGGATAATTGTGAGATATTATGTGTTACTTCTACAGAAGCTAAGAAATCAAAACTGCCATATGTGCTTGCCGAGAAGATATTACTAGGAGATATAGCTGAAATCACAAGATGTTAAAATAGAAATGGTTAAAGTTATGGGTAGGAAGGGGATCTCTCTATATCATTTCCCTACCAGCCATGAGCATGTGCTACTTTGGTCAAACACTAAGGGATTTTTTTTAGTTATTATTTTTCATTTTTTATTTTAGAACGTTTATTTTCACCTCCCTTAAAAGGCAGAACACAGAGAAATTATGTTTCATCTGCAGGTTCACTCCCCAAATGCCAGCAATAGTCAGAGCTGGGGTGCAGATGCCAGGAGCCCAGGACTCTGTCTGGGTCTTCCATGGGCCTAAGCACTTGAGCCATCATGTGCTGTCTGCAATAGCAGAAGATGGCCTGGAAGTGAAGCAGATGGGACTTGAACCAGCACTCCAGTACAGAATCTGAGTGCCCCAAGCAGCAGCTTAACCTGCTACATAACAATGGCTGTCCCAAACAGTAAGGTTTTAAACTAAAAAATGGAAGAGGAGATATGTGGCACAGTGCTTAAGATGCCCCTTGGGATGACTGCATCTGGTATCTCAGCGCCCTGGTTTAAGTCCCAGCTCTGCTTCCAATCCACTTGCCAGCTAATGCACACCTTGGGAGGCAGCAGATGATGTCTTGAGTAGTTGGGCCTCTGTTACCCACATGGGAGAGCTGGACTGAGTTCCAGGCTGCTGTCTTCAGTTTGGCCCAGCCAAGCTCTTGTGGGGTTTTGGGGAAAAAACTAGTAGAGGGGAGATCTCTGCCTGTTTCTCTTTGCCTTCCAAATAAAATGAAAATATATAAAAATTCACAGGATTCAAAGGATAAGGATCCTTAACCTTATTGCAGACCTGCCCAACTGGGAACCCTAGAGTATGGCCCAGGAATCTTCTTTTCAGCAGCCTTGATGACTTGGTATCCTGAAGTAATCTGAAAGCAGACAAAGACTTACATGATATTAGGATATTTATTAATATCATGTTACTCAGAGCATGGGAGCTAGGGACATTGTCAGAGTTCATTTATAAATAAGCTAGAACAGCCCTCTCCATTATATTTCTTAATCTTCTGACTTCATTGATGTCCCCTTAACTCTAACAGATGGGAGGACTCAGGCTGTCATTTTTTTCCTTTGATTTTTGGGAAGTCTTCTCTTTTTTCTCGGCTCAGTCCCTAGTCAGTGATACCAACTAGCTGGGCATTCTAGTGCTTTGGAACCCTTTCCATCTACTGCATCAACAGGTGAAACATATTCAGGATCAGAAAAATACTATGTATTGACTAGGCAAGGGGACACTGCTGTGTTCTTATTCTCAATGCTCATTTTCACACGCCTCATTAAAAAGTTAAAGTTGCTAAAATTTTTAAACATAGAATTCGGTATACTATAAATATAAAACAGAATTGCAGCTTAATTTTACAATGCTATTAAGAATATATTAGAAAATTATACATTCCAAAAGTGTATCAGCTTATAATGACTTCTGCTGTAGCTTTTGTTCAATGATGTCTGAGAAACGAGGAACTTTTTTTGAAATAGCCACACGTATGTCTTCACTCATATTAAAGCAACTTCTTGACTTTGTTTTAAAATGTAAAAGTGATGAAAATCCCAACTCACAAAGGTAGGTAGTTGCAAATGGCACGAGGATTTCTAGAGCCGTCTTTGCCAAGTTTGGAAACACTGTGAATTGAGCACACCAGAAATCCTCTAGTTTCATTGTCTCAAATTCCATTAGGATTTGGCCACTAGCTCGTAATTCGGCAAGATCATTTTTCATTAAATAGCCATCATCAACAAAATCAAGGTTAAAAAGAAATGGATCCAGTACCCATTTACTTGCCTCATCGAGATTTCCAATAGAAAAATATCCATGGAAGGAACTGCTCAGCTGCTGCAGATGCAGTGTTATTTCAGCTGCAATGCATACACCTTCGTTATCTGAAGTAATTATTTCTTCAAGAAAAGGAAAGTTGGTAAAATTTCTTTTCTCAATTCGTTTTTGCCAGAAAGGAAATTTCCTAACAAAAGTAGATAACTTCTCTCTAGCTGACACTGTATTCATCCCTGTTCTTTGCATAGATGCACTAAGTTCATTTAGGTGTTTGAATAAATCTGCAAGGTATGCCAGGTGAATTTTAAACTCTTTATTTTCAAAGTCATCAACTAAATTACTGCTTTGGTGGTGAAGAAACTGATTTACTTCTTCATACATTTCAAAAATATGAGTTAGTATCTGGCCTCTGGAAAGCCATCTCATTTCAGTGTGAAAAAGGAGGACACTATATTCTATACCAATTTCTTCAAAAAAAGCCTGAAACAGACGATGATTTGGAGCTCGTCCTTTGATAAAATTTATTACTCTCACCACAGTAAACAGAGCTTCCCTCAGTTTTGTCGGCAACGTCTTTGTGACAAGCGTATGAGGGTTCAACAAACAATGTGTGATCACAATATGAGGTACCTCTTTTTTCATACAGGCAACAAATTCTGAATTTCCTCCTAGCATAGAGGATGCACCATCAGTACAAACAGAGCCACATACATCAAGTGCTATCTCATGCTGCACAAAGAAGTCTCTGAAGAGGTTGAACACGTCTGTTCCTTTCATAGTTACCTGCAATGGTTCACAGAATAGGAATTCCTCTAAAATCTCTCTTTCCTTTATATATCGCACAAATGCCATGAGCTGACTGCAGTCATCCATGTCAGTTGTCTCAGCAAGTTGAATACCCACTTTAAGAGGACTGGCTTTGATATCTTCTAGAACTTGCTCTAAGATATCTTGGCTCATTTCTTCAATTCTAGAATGGATCACATCATCTGATAAGGGTACCTGCTGAAGCTTCTTTTGTGCATCTGGTCCCAAAACTATTTGTGCTATTTCTAGCGCACAAGGTTTCACTAACTTTTCAGCAACTGTATGAGGATTCTTCTCCTTGGCACACAAATATGCAAACTGGTATGATGCTTGCAATAAGGCATCCTCATGAGATGCAACACCAAATGCTTTCAAGGTTTCACTCTGATCAGATGCCGTTGGCATATGCTTCAAGCTACTCAGATCATGCCCAGCCACACCGCCATGCTGTCTGTTAAAATGGTCTGACAGTTTTGATGGTCTGAGGTCAGCATTTAAAAATACTGAGTTACACAACACACACTGTGGGCGTTGAGTTCCGTCAACTTCTGTTGTACAGGTGAACCAGTAACGAACATAGTCATCATCCCATTTGCGTTTCTTTGACATGGCACACAAAAATTCTCAGGTAGTATTTCAGAGATGCCACAGAATTTTGCTTTGGGAATAAAGTATAATCCACACATTAAAAACCAGTGGATAACCAAATAAAACAAAGCTATATCACATGCTATTCCATACATGTCAAAGAAATATCCTGCAACATGTCAGTTGAAAGTAAACCATGATGGCCTGGCACTGTGGCATAGCGGTTAAAGCCCCAGCCTGCAGCACCGGCATCCCTTATGCTCCACATTCAATCCAGCTCCCTGCTAATGAGCCTGGGAAAGCAGCAGAGGATTGCCCAAGCCCTTGGGCCCCTGCATGCACATGGGAGGCAGGAAGAAGCTCCTGGCTTCAGATCAGCTCAGCTCTGGCCATTTTGTGGCCATTTGGGGAATGAACCAGCGGATAGAAGACCTTTTTCTCTCCCTCTCTCTCTGTCTCTATCTTTCTCTGTAATCTCACTGCCACCTCTTTCCATCCTGCCCCAAAGACATGCACACCCTCAGTTAAGAAAGACTGAATAGAAGAGAATAATACACTCTAAAGAAGTGCAGATTTTAACATAGTGGCCAGTTCTTTATTTTTATTTTTTTACTAGTTAAGGATTAAACAGACATGTAAAACTATTTGATCTCTGAGCAGCTTTAATTCCATCTTAAGCAGAGAATTCCAAATCAGTCTTGAATTTGGATTAAGCCACCCTTGGTATAGGGTAGGATCCAATTTGGCTCAGAATTTCCTTGCTAAGTGTAACAAACTAGCAGTCCATGATTCATATTGCACATATATAACAGCAAAACAACCTGCAGGAGAAATACAATTATTCTTGTCATCCAGAATTCAGAAAATTTCCTCTCATACAAGGATGCTCTTAACTGCCAATGAGGCATTTCATGATGCTTTTTCCTATAACTACCCTTCAGTAAAAGCAGTCAAGAAAAAAAAGCCAAAACAACAGAATGAAAATAAGCAGCATTCTTAAGGTTTGCATTAATTCAAGAACAAGATTTGGAGGGCAGTGGTTCTCCGGTTTAGTAAATGAGTCTCCTGCTAAAATACAGATTCCTGAGCCCTACTTCTAGAGATTCTGATTCTCTAGCTCTGGAGTAGGGGCCTAGAATCCATACTGTAAATTAGTATTTTAGATAACTCTTATGAGCAGTACCTAGAATAATGATCTGTTACAAGACATACCTGTTACCATCACTGGGAAGCCTTTTTGAAAGTACACATGTCCCTGTACTGTTTTAGAGAAATAAATCCTCTTCTCCAGAAGTAGGACAAAAGAATATGAAATAAAAATTGTCTGGGTGATCCAGATAAAAATTCTGGTAAGTAGCCAGATTTAGATATATGAAAAATTACCCTTTAATTCCTAGCAGATATTTTAGGTTGCCAAGAGAACAGTACAAATGCTTTGATAGGCATTTACTTTGCTAAGTTGATGACAACCTTCTATGAGAGTTGAGAGACCTAAGACAGCGAGCCATTTCTTTTCTCTTTGTCCTTAGCAAACAGCAAAGGTATAATCCACAGGTCTCAGAAACACACCTTAGAGGGGCTGGCGCTGTGGTGTAGAGGGCAAAGCCGCCGCCTGCAGTGCCGGCATCCCATATGGGTGCCGGTTCAAGTCCTGGCTGCTCCACTCTCTGCTATGTCCTGGGAAAGCAGTGGAAGATGACCCAAGTGCTTGGACCCCTGCACCCACGTGGGAGACCTGGAAGAAGCTCCTGGCTCCTGGCTTCGGATCAGCACAGCTCCGGCCGTTGTGGCCCACTGGGGAGTGAACCAGCAGATAGAAGACCTCTCTGTCTCTGTCTCTCTCTCTCTCTCTCTCATTCTCTCTGCCTCTCTGTAACTCTGCTTTCAAATAAATAAATAAATCCTTAAAAAAAAAAACTTGTTAAAAAAAAAAAAAGAAACACACCTTAGAAAACAATTCTAAGACAAATAAGTGATCCCCAAAGTTTTCAAAGTTCTATGCCATACGTGGCTGAAGTAATTTAACAGGGGCAAATTTAAATCCAAATGTCCCATTGAAATAAAAAGTTCATAGTAAGTTAAATCAAGCACATCTACTTAAAGTTCTAGATTTCTAGTGGATCTGTCAAAACCTACTTGTGAAATGCACTGTTGTGTAACTAATAAGCTGTTGTTACAAACCAGTTAAAAATTGGAGGATGTCTGCTAATCAAAAAAGATCTGAAGTTTAAAGAGTTGATCTTAAGTCTTTTTTCTCCAAGTAATGAGATGGTTGGTTACTTGTTTAGAACCATTTATGATTAATGGCAATAAAATTGTGATATCAGCATAAAAATGCTGATATTATGTATACTTACAAGGTACATTTGAGACAGAGGGATGAAGGAAAAAGCTTTGCTTTAGTTTCATTGGAAATGACCACAGAATCTTTTAAGAGTTCATTCTTAACTACCATATGCTTACCGCCCAGCAGGCTTTCCCGTGTTACAGAACCTCGCAAGTTTCACTGGCTCTTTTGTGGTATCTAGGAATTACAGTATCCTAAAAAATATAAACAGTAAAAAAGGGTCATTATAATAAGGAACTATTGTTAAACAGGAGTGCTATAGGTTTTATAGTTGCATTAAAGTCCTGTTTTGTCAGAGACAATTATTTACAAGTGAAATGATATCTGTGATTTCCACTGAAATGGTGTACTTTAGCTCACACACACAGTAGCCAGGTGGAGGAAAGTGAACTGGACTTGAGTTGGTTCATTTTTGAGGCTGGATGACAGGTATACACTATGAAGCTATTCTCAAGTACAGTTGGAAGTTTTCCGTTAAGAAAAAGTAAATAAAAAGCATTATTATAAGATACAAATTCACTTGGAGACAAGATGGGAAATGAAATGTTTTTGCAAGTTTACGAGGGGCAGATACGAAAGAGTACCCAAACTGACAAGTCAAAGTGAATACTGACTGATTTATGGAATGCTTAAATATATGTAAAAGAAAGCTCCAACCACACACAACTAAACTTACATCCAGACACTGCCCGGGTAAGCTCCGGAAGGCACGGGTGTTTGGGGACGCGGAGGCTGCGACCTTACAGCTACAAGCAACAGCCGGGCGAGAGGGGGCGAGGAGTGGTCGGTGGGCAGGGGCTCCGGGGGCGCTCCGCCTGCGGTCTCGGCTTGGACCCTTCCAACCTTCAGTTCTTCAAGCGGGGATGGGAACACTACCTACCTCATCGGGGTGCTGGGCAGTGTATGAGAACGCATGCCACGAACACGCAGCTCTGAACTGCTAGGACCTGATGCTGTTAAGAACGGAGAGCTTTAGAGGCAGCCAGTGCGAGCTGAGGGCGCCGGCGCCGAGCCAGGACTCTGCTGTCTCCACCCGCTCCTCTCCGAGCCTGGGCCGCAGGCCAGAGGATGCTCCGGCTTCTCTAAGCGCCCGTTTCAGGCTCCGGTTCCGCTCTCCGCTCGGGTAGGGTCCCCGGCCTGTGGCGGTGGAACCAGCCTAGGCGCGGTTCCTCAGGTCAGACCCCCCGGAGCAGGAATTTGAGTAGCGTGAAGAAACAAAACCATCCACAGCGACCTCCGCCCCCGGGGCCAGGATTCCATCCGGGTTCCGTGCTTAGCTTCCCGCCCGCACACTGGGTGCAGCGTCTCACCGTACGCAGGCGCAGTATCCGAGGGCTGAGGGAAACACTGCCTTGGTAGGGAGCATGCGCGGTGCTGAGCCTCATTTTTTTTTTTTTTATATTGTATACATGGAGCTGGAAATTTTGTTTATTGTGTCTGCCAGAAAGGATGAACTGTGGAGTCTCAGGAGGAGAAAACACTGCGAAGTCCACACAGCATTACTTTTTTTTTTTTTTTTTAAGATTTATTTATTTGAATGAGTTACACAGAAAGAGGAGAGGTAGAGAGAGAGGTCTTCCATCTTATGGTTCACTCCCCAGAAGGCCACAACGGCCTGAACTGCGCCGATCCGAAACCAGGAGCCAAGAGCTTCTTTCAGGTCTCCCACGCGGGTGTAAGGGCCCAAGGACTTGGGCCATCTTCTACTGCTTTCCCAGGACATAGCAGAGAGCTGGATCAGAAGTGGAACAGCCGGGTCTTGAACCGGCGCCCATGTGGGATGCCAGCGCTTCAGGTCAGGGCTTCAACCCACTGCGCCACAGCGCCGGTCTCACACAGTATTACTTTTTAACTTTCGGATCACTGGAAATAAAACCGTACACTGTGATGATAAACCTCCAGTCCACGTGAAATCAGTGAGGAAAAAGGGAAGCTCCTTGTACTCTGGAATCAAACATTCTGGCAAGTGGGGCATGGTTTAAAATCCACTGCGATCCAGTGGAAGATGGGCTTCTCCAGCGTGTCCGGTTCCCCATTTAGGCCAGTTCTGCTGTCTATCAATTACTGCATGCAGATGAATTTTCTAAGAATCTTCATTCCATCTTAGGGTAAGATTGTAAATTTTTTTTTCTATATATTTTTAAAGATTTATTTATTTGAAGGGCAGAGTTATAGAGAGGCAGAGAGAGAAGTCTTTCATCTGCTGGTTTACCCTCCAAAGCTGAGCCCATCTGGAGCCAGGAGCCTGGAGCTTCTGCCAGGTCCCCCACGCAGGTGCAGGGGCCCAAGCACCTGGACAATCTTCCACCGCTTTTTCCAGGCCACAGATGAGAGCTGGATCAGAAGCAGCACAGCCGGTGCCTATATGGGATGCTGCATTGCAGGCCAGGGCTTTTACCCACTGCGCCACAGTGCTGGCCCCCTAAATTTTCTTTAAAATTCATTTTAGCAGCAGGATTTAAAATAAACCCATATTAGAAAGGCTTTGCAGAAAAACCTCAAAGTATAGACTAGAAAACACGGTGTTAAAGAAAAAAACCCAATATAACCCTGCTATTTTGAGGTGTTCCCTAATTCTTTTAAAATTAATGCTTGGGGCCTGTGCTGTGGCGCAGCGGGTAAAGCTACTGCCTGCAGTGCCGGAATCCCATATGGGCTGCTCTACTTCCAATCTAGCTCTCTGCTTTGGCTTGTGAAAGCAGTAAAAGATGGTTCAAATCCTTGGGCCCTTGCACTCGTATGGGAGATCCAGAAGCAGCTCCTGGCTCCTGGCTTAGGATCAGCCCAGCTCTGGCTGTTGCAGCCAACTGGGGCGTGAACCAGCAGATAAGACTTCTCTCTCTCTGCATCTCCTTCTATGTAACTCTTTTAAATAAATAAATAAGTAAATCTTTTTTAAAAAAATTAATGTTTATTCACTGTTGGTTTTTTTTTTTTCAAATATTTAAGAGAGACAGATTTCTCCCATCTGCTAGCTCACTGCCAGCAATAGCTCTGAGACAGGAAGAAGCTGGGATAGTCTTCTTTAACTTTTATGTATTTGTTTTTCATTTTATTTGAAAGGCACAGACAGCAGGGACAGGGACAGATCTTCCATCTGCTAGCTCACTCCCCAGATGTCTGCAATAGCCAGGGCTGGGCCAGGAGCCTGAAACTCAGTCTGGATCTTCATGTGGGTGGCAGGGACTCAAGTACCAGCTTTGATCTGTTGATTCCCAGAATGCACATTAGCAGGGAGCTGGAATCAGAAGCAAGCCAGGACATGAATCCAGGCACTCCAATAGGGAGGTGAGCATCCCAAGCAGTACCTTAACCGCTGTGCCAAACACCTGTGTCAGTCAGTCTGCTTTGAGGAATTCCACAAAGCTGGTACATGTGAGGGGGAGCGTCTGTAAAGAAAGCAAGGAATGTCTGTAAAGAAAGCAAGGAATGTGTGACTTGTGCCTTATTTTTAGGTATTGAGGAAGAACCCAGTAAACACTGAAGGCCTGCTTCAGGTTTCTGCTGGAAGAAACTGCAACAGACCAGCCTTCCTGGTCCAGAAACCAGGACCTTAAAACACAGAGAAAGAGGTAGGTTTTATAAGCAGACACCTGGCTTCACATTTTGCATCCACACTTAACTTATGAACAGGGCAAGCTACTTAGGGTCATTAAGTTTTTGTGTGTATTGTAACACATGGATATTTTCATATGCATCACCCATTACTTATTCCATAAAGTTCTTCTGGGGACTGAGATAACATATGAAAATTGTAACAGTTCTAGCACTCAAAAGGCAGATATTTTGGGATAAGAAAATCAAAACTCACATCTGAGTAATGTTCTAGGCATTACCTGTTTTCCAAAATGAAACTGAATTAAGAAATGATTTTGGGTATTATAGAATTCTCCCTAAAATGAGAGTAAATTAGGCTTCACCAGAGGAACAGAGGCCCAAAGGGTAGACAACATGTCAAGTGAGTTTAAAGAGGCTGTGATTTTCCTAATAAAAACTCACAGAAGCTACCTTAGGCCCCCGCTGGTTAACCCACCTCCTAGCAAATATTTGAAATAATGCTACGAGCCACTCACAGTTAAATATCCTTAATTATATATCTTTAGTAGATACCAATGTCAGACTTTATTTGAACCATCCTGTGTTAAATAGTAGCAATAGGAAATTTTTTGACATTCTTAAATGAAATTTGCATTGCTATTTTAATTTCATACCAGTCTTAATAAGACAGCATGTTTATCCATAATGCTTGATAATTTGACTCCCTTACTCTCCTACCACCACTATTTCTGAGATGCTGACAATGCAGTATCCTACAACTGATTTTTGGTAACTTAGAAGACAATAAAGTTAAGGTACTCATGTGAGGTTTTTTTTGCAGTATCCTACAACTGATTTTTGGTAACTTAGAAGACAATAAAGTTAAGGTACTCATGTGAGGGTTTTTTTTAACAGGCTGTTTTCACTGACCCCACTTTATCACTATTATCTTCACAATGTTCACAGAAGCTGCTTCAGGATCATGGTAGTTACTAATAACCCTGGAAGCCATCCTTGTAATTCTTTGGAGAAACCTTCAACTTCAGGTTTTGCTCTCAATAAATTTTACAAAGTGATACCTGCTGGCTGGGAAGATTAGGTAGTGTACCTATTAGGTATTAGGTATAAGGTATATTATTAGACATCAGGTGGTCTACAATCTTTTAAAATCTAATATTCATGATTGTTACAGAAAGGCAATCACAAAACAACAAATTGTATCCCAAACCATGTCCTACAGAAGTATGATTAAGAATGGATTTCTCAGTTTGTGTCCCAGCTGCTCCACTTCTGATCCAGATCCCTGCTAACCCACCTGGGAAAGCAGTGGAAGGTGGCCCAAGTGCTTGGGCCCCTAGACCCACATGGGAGGCAGGAAGAAGCTCCTGGCTTCAGATCGGCTCAGCTCCTGCTGATGTGGCCATTTGGGAAGTAAACAAGCGATGGAAGATTCTCTCTCTCTCTCTGTGACTCTGCCTTTCAAATAAATAAATGTCTTAAAAAGAAAGAAAGGAAGGATTTCTGTATCTAAAATCTCATGTCCAGAATGATTAAACAACTATTACTGACTGGTCAATACTGACTGAAGGATGAGGAAAAAGCACTGTTTTTCCATTAAAACCACCACAAATTTAGTTCTGGTTATACAAGGCAATGCATTAAAAATCAAAATGTAATAACCAAATGAAAAATAGATTTATTACTTCACAGATTGACATAGGAGGTAAGGTTATTTATATTTTCTATGGATTTCCTTTCAGTTCTTGAAGACCAGTGTTGAATAACTTTTTTAGCTTCAGACAAGGAAAACCTTAGAAGGCAGAAACAAATGATCATTTAATAACCACAATTATAGGTACTAATAGTTTAAAAGAATGTAGCCATGGCTTACAGAAAGAGAAACTAATCTACCTTCAAAATATGTAGTAGTGCACATAAACTGAGGAAATTTTAGGCTCAAATGTTGACAAGGAGACACTGTTGATAGGTAGTGAACCAAGGTTTCTTTTGTATCACTGATAAAAAGTTGGGAAATTAAAATGGTTTTTTTTTTTTTCCTTTTTTTTTCTTTTTGACAGACAGAGTTGACAGTGAGAGAGAGAGACAGAGAGAAAGGTCTTCCTTTTGCCGTTGGTTCACCCTCCAATGGCTGCCGCGGCCGGCACACCGCGCTGATCTGATGGCAGGAGCCAGGTACTTATCCTGGTCTCCCATGGGGTGCAGGGCCCAAGCACTTGGGCCATCCTCCACTGCACTCCCTGGCCACAGCAGAGAGATGGCGTGGAAGAGGGGCAACCGGGACAGAATCCGGCACCCCGACTGGGACTAGAACCCGGTGTGCCGGCGCTGCAAGGCGGAGGATTATCCTATTGAGCCACGGCGCTGGCTGGGAAATTAAAATGTTAATCTATACTTAATGTACCCCTTCTTTTTCTTCATTTCTTCAGTTTGGAAAAGAAGTAATTTACTTTGAGATATCTCAAAGCTTTATTAAAGTCAGGCAGCAAGAGGAGATAAGGATTTTTCTATGCAGTTACCAGCAAGAATGGAAAAGAACCTATTTGTTTTGTCTGTGCTGATACCCTTCTCTAACGAGTTACTGCTGTCCAAGGAAAGAGGCCATGGGGTCGTCCGGCCTCTGACGTTTCATTCTGTAGGCTTCCATTTCCTCTTCAGTGGGCTCTCGAGTCTCATAGATGCTATTGTAAGGCCGCTTCCTCTCATCGATCTGCATGATCTCCTTGACCTGAAGGAGGCGGGCTTCCTCTGCATTGAGTGCCTGCAGCGAGAGGAAAAACTTTAGTATCATGGCTCCACATCATATTTCTTTTGTTCAGAAGTAGAAGAGTACCTGAAGACTCCGTGGAATGTAAAGTGCTTTTATCAAAAACTACTTTGCCTGAAAAAGCTTAGGAGTCAGTCCTTCCACTGTCAAGCTAAGACTAAACACTATTTGCTTCATCTATTTTCATACTGCACAAAACATTCTACATTTTGAGTGTTACAAAAATTTTATTTAATAAAAAAATTGAATGAGGGTCATGTCAATGATATAAGTTCAAAACTGATGCCTTTGGTGGAGGGTACCATTCCAACTCTGCCAAGGGCTTACTGAAACTGAAAATTACGGAGCTATAAGCTAGAAAGCTTCACTCTGGGCAACATGTCTGAAACTCTAATATAACCACTATAAAAGCACATTTCTTCTGTGCACTAGTGACATTTATCAACTAGTACAAGGAGACAGCATACTTATTATACCCACAAAATCTCTACTAATGTGACCTGGGAAAATAACTCAGACTCTAGGCTCATCTCCTCATATTTAAAACAAGCTCAGACAGGACCAGATCATTCCCTAAGGTCCCTACAAAGAATCCTGTTGTCACTTTCGCTACGTAGACTTTACAAAGCACCTTTTTCAATTTCTCATGTTTCTTTTCTTCATCATCACTATCTGAACTGCTCCTGCGATGCTTCTTCTTCTTCTTCTTTTTCTTCTTTTTCTCTTCTTTCATTTTCTCCTGATGCATCTGAGAGGGGGATTGAAATATAGTGTTATTAATATGCCAACAAAGCCCTAGCACATATTTCAAACTTCTCTCTCCAGGACTTAAACATTTAGGACAAATGAGAATAGACTTACTTCCATGAGGGTTTGTGGCTTTTTTGCAGACTCTTCTCCACCTGTATCATTTATAATACATTCCTCAGAATTCTGTGTGAAAACATGTAAAGTGTATTGAGTATCATAGTTACCAACTATCTAATAAAAAGCAAAAATCTGAAATCTGGGAGATTTGTTTTACACAGAGCGTGATTTAAGAACTTTGGCTGTTTTACACCTTTAAGGACTAGACAATGATTACTTACGGCAGTCTCCTTTCCAGCTTCTCCAGTACAATAAGAATACTTGAAAAAAGAGTGACAGCACTTGTATCCCCATCGGCCTTCTTTCCAGTAAGATCCCCAGATATGCTGCAGAGACAGAGAGGTTACTTAAGAAGAAACTGCCATCAGGGACTTACAAATACTGTTGATAGGGAATTTAAAATAATACAACCCTTTCAAAGATAGCTTGAAAGAAAAATTTTATGGATTCCAGAGCTGATGAACAGGGAGGGGGTGGTCAACCTGAAGTGTGAGAAGTTGGCATGACAGTTAAAATGTTATTAAATTCAGTACTGTTGCTGTAGCACAGCAGGTTAAGGTGCCACTTTCGACACTGGCATCCCATAATGAGCACTGGTTCAAGTCCCAATAATAACAGAAAATGCAATCCAGAAAAAACTAACAAGGACACAAAATGATTCCCATTCAACACATACTGTGTGATTATTGATCTTCACATCCTCCTCATACTTGGAGCAGGCAACTGCCCGCTCCTGTCCTTTGATGACTGTTCCATGTCTTGAGTACTCCACGTAGTCTTCAGTTTGGGCTAACAGCAGTTCAGCTGGGGGAGCATCCAGGTGTTCTTGGCCACCATACTAAAAGACATTAGACATTATTAAATACAATTTACAATGAAGATTTGAATTCAAATCTCTATGGAAGGGTTTATTTTCATTTATAAAGATTAAGGGGACATTCTTTACTGGGCTTAGTTACAAGAAACAGTGATAAGGTTGCTACCAAGTTTCTACAGGCCAATAAAAAGATGTCTCAGTTGTTATTTATGTGTTGAGTATAGTAGATTACAAAATGGCCATCAATTCCTCTCATCCTTGCATGCCTGCCTTCTACCACATGACTTTGCTGGTCTTCCCATCATAAGGAGTCGGTTTCTCCATCCCTTGAATTTGGGTTTGACTCTGTTACTTGTTTTGCCCAATGGGAAGTCAGCAAATGGGGTGCAAGCAAAGGCACTTGTGCAATGTGGCTTATTTTTTGTTATTCTCTGAAACCCCAAGAATGCCATTCGTCCCATATGAGGCTCCCTTAGGACAATCAGCCTGCTAACTGTTAAGATGACAAGTGAGGCTTTATTAGAGCATCCAGCCTCAGCTGGGCAGACCCTGACAAGTAGATCCAGCTGAGACACAGAATGCTAAGAAGCTACTAAGTTTTGAGATGGCATGTTTTGTTGCAAAAACTCATTAACACAAAAAGTGTACACTATTAAGTCGATGGGTGGGAAGAACTCTTCTTTGTATTCCAAGTGTAAAACAAATGTCTATTAACTAGTAGCTTCTCTTTAAGGTGAATTCTTCTTTAACATTTTGATCAAAATTACCTTTTCCAGGATGCTTTCTTTCTGCTGCTCTTTGAAGTCTTCTTTTTTGACTTTGAAGGACTTATACAACAATTCTAGTTTTGTGGGATCTGCCTGCAGATGCACTTCAGATCCTTTGTCATACGCCTCCCAAGCAAACACTGGAGTAATTCAAAACATCTTAATGAGAAACCAGCTACATTTACTGCATGCTTCTTGAAAACAAGCTTTAAAACACAATTCCTGATTTCACATGAGCTGATATTAAATGCTTTCACACACAGCAAACACTTACACTGTGTCTGAGCCATTGAAATGGTATCTCCTGTGTATCTAACGAAGTTATCTCCTGCATAACTCACTCTGCAAAATAAAAAAATAAATAGTTGTTCCAGAAATTGATTTCTTCTAGGGCAAACTAATTCATAAAACTGAATCTGAATTAAAATGAACACCATCTATGGTTGAATCAAAAAAATTAACATTCTCTTATCTTGAAATTTGTAAATTTAACTTGGTACTTACTCATCTGGATTCTTTCCTGCATTGGCATAAGGATTCTCTCTCATTGCTCTAGTTTTTGGATCATAGTAGGCAGAATTTGGATCTAAATTTCTCAAATACTAGAAGAAAAAATGTTGAAGACTGAATTAATATTTACAGTAAAAAAAGGAGTTAATCATAATCAATCACATGTGTGTGTGCATTTCTAGGGTCCAGCTGAAGGGAAAATACAGAATGATACCTTATCTTGAAATGACTGATATTATCCACACACTGCCCAGATACTATGTGAGTAGATAAAATTCTGGGAAGACACATATTGTTCACGTTAAGACTTACTTTTGCAATATCTTCTCGAATTCTGAGATTCCGAACAGTAATTCGTCTCTTAGAGTCAAAATTCTGCCCAGGCATGTCAATGTCATCTGCATATTTATCTTCATCTTCATCTTCACTATTATGATCTTTTTCCTGAAAGAGGGAGAGGAAGGAAGTAAAAAACAAAACAAAACAAAACAAAACAGAAACAGTATCTAGTTCCTATTTACACTTGTCTTCTTTTAAAGCTATTATTATTACTAATATTAACCACTGAAAACTGAAAAAGAAATGTATAACTAGATACAGCAAATATTCATTACCGTCTGAGAATTTGGTTCCTCTTCTCCCCACTGGTGTTTTGGAGAATTCTGCATCATGAAAGAAGGAAAAGAATTTCTAATTGTATTACATTTAATTCTCTGATTCTTCAATGCTGTTAATACACATTTAACAAAACTAACTTTTAGCTAGACAAATGGTCTTATTTCTCACTTGCAAGGAGCACAGATATTCTGAAGACATGTATGTCACTGTGAATAACTTTTAAGGTATCTACAAAGCCAGACATTCTCTGGAGAATTACCATTGATATACCATTATAATCACAGAGGAAGATTAAGATGATCAAGGTCCCCAATACATATTACTTTCCTTATATGTTCACTATCAGACCTATCTTGTTATCAGACCTCATCAGTGTTCTATCAAGTCCAAAAAGAAAATGTTACCACGATCATGAAATAAGAATTCTCAAACCCAAAACAGCCTTTGTCATATTGTGATTTAAGGAGAGTACAAAATCCTTGTCACAGAGACATTCTTTCCTTCACCAGCAATTGGTCAGGTTATTCTAACTCCACAAAATGCCTGCAGCAAAGTGGTCAGTACACCATATGCCCCTTTAAAAAGCCTCCAAAGACAACTTTGTGCAGCCTCTCTGAATAGTAAAGTGATATATCATCAAAATTTTAAAAATAGACTTACTGCATCAATAATTACACTTCCAGGACTTTAGCCTAAGGAAGTAATATGTCAATTATTTAAAGATGTATGTGTAAATGTGACTTGCAATTGGCATTTAGTATCAAAAATTAGGAAAAAGGAAATTTAGTTGATTATATCATTTACTGCACTCATTGGAGCACTGAACTTCAAACCATTAACAGAGACTGTATCCAAGGTATAGGAAAATATGTGTAATTTGCTAACTTTTTAAAAAAAATTTATTTATTTGAAAGTCAGAGTTTTAAAGAGAGAGAGAGAGACAGACAGACAGACAGACCAAGACAGAGAACTTCCATTCATTGGTTCACTCCCCAGCTGGCTGCGACGGCCAGTGCTGTGCAAGGCTGAAACCAAAAGCCAAGAGCTTCTTCCAGTTCTCCCCTGTGGGTAGCAGGTACCCAGATAATATTTGCTATTTTTCTCATGCTGTTAGCAGGCCATTAGAGGGTGAACCAACGGCAAAAGGAAGGCCTTTCTCTCTGTCTCTCTCTCACTATCCACTCTGCCTGTCCAAAAAAAAAAAATAATAAAGTTTATTTTTATTTATTTGAAAGAGTTACAAAGAGATGTAGAAACAGACAGACACACACACACACACACACACACACACACACACAGAGAGATCTTCCATCTGCTGGTTCACTCCCCAAATGGCTGCAACAGTTGGAGTTGATCCGATCTGAAGCCAGAAGCCAGAAGCCAGGAGCAGGAGCCAGGAGCTTCTTCTGGTCTCCCACTTGGGTGCAGAGGCCCAAGGACTTGGGCCATCCTCAGCTTTTTTCACAGGTGCATTAGCAGGGAGCTGTATCAGAAATGGAGCAGCTAGGACTCGAACTGGTGCCCATATGGGATTTCAGAGCTGTAGGCCAGGGCTTTAACCCACTGTGCCACAGCACTGGCCCTGGGATGAGAGATTTTTACTGCATTATCTTTTTAAATTGTTTTGATTTTGAGCCATGTGGATTTATGTAAAAACAAAAGGTGTTCAATATTTACATTTAATCACTTTAAGAAACAAGTCTTCATTATGCTATATATTATTAAATTAAAAGAGCAGGGAGCAAATGAATATGTAAAAATGAATCCATCTTAAAAAATTTATAGTATAATTACACATATTATATAGATATTTGTCAGAGGAGTGGGAACCCTGGAAAGACCTACTTCCAAATGTTAATAGGTAGCACAGGGGGCATTTATTTTCTTTTCAAATTCTTAATTTCTTTTTTCATAATATATGTTACTTTAAAATCAGAAATACAAATGTTTTAAAAATGATTTTTTCGGAGTTCCCACTAGTTGTTGGTTCAACAAAGGACATTTATATTGCTACGGAGACAGCTAAGTCTTAGTTGAGACTTCTTTACTATATGCAGTTTATCTCGATATCAAAGCATCTAAGAGGGCAAAAATCATTAGTCTTTACATACATTGAAGTATCCTTACCAGGAAACAAATCACATTATGTTTATGACAACAGAGAATATATTTGTTAGAGCAAGAGAAACAGGCTCGTACCTATTTCTTAGCATTGGTAATATTGACAACAGCAGCTACCAATTATGAAGTATTTACTCTGTGACATACCTGCTAAGCACTAGGGTGGAAGGAGGGGGTATTGTCCTCTCTATTCAACTGAAGCTCAGAGAGGCAGATTAATCACAGCCAGGACAAAGCTGGATTTTACCCACCTATCTGGAGACCTACTGTGCCTCAGAAACTATTTCCTTGATAATTACTTTCTGAGTTCCACATGGTTCCTAACTCATATATGCTACATGATCTTTTTAGAAATTTAAAATCAAGGGGCTGGCTTTGTGGCACAGCGGGTTAAGTCACCACTGCCTGTGATGCTGGCATCCTATATTGAAGTGCTGGTTCAAGTTCCTGCTGCTCCATTTCTGATGCAGCTACCTGCTAATGTGCTTGGGAAAGCAGTGTAAGATCATCTGAGTGCTTGGGCCCCTGCCACCCAAAACTGGATGGAGTTCTTGGCTCCTGGCGTGGGCCTTGCCCAGCCCTGATCATGTGGCAACTTGGGGAGTGAACCAGTGGATAAAGATCTCTCTCCCTCTCTCTTTATAACTGCCTTTCAAATAAAACTTTTGTAACTCTTACATGATATATTTACTAGGTTGAGATGAATAAAAAAGAAAAAGAAAATAAAAAATTGGTTACAATATACCTTATAGAGAATTTTTAGGGTAAAAAGAATCCACTAATTACATTCTAGTATTTTTTCTGAATGATATTCTATTTTTTTCATATATCATTAAAATATAAGTGTTACTGAGTATTGTTAACAAAGTCTTAACATGCCATTTTAAAAGCTATACAGGGCTGTGCATTTGGTATAGTGGTTAAGACACTGTTTGGGCTGGACGCACCCATAACAGAGTGCCTGGGTTCGAATTCTGGCTCTGCTCCAGACTCCAGTTTTCTGTTAGTGCATACCCTGAAAGGCAGCAGGCAACAGCTTGAATACTTGAGGGCTTTGCCACCCACAGAGGGGCCCAGATTGAATTTCTAGCCTCTGGCTCAGCCCCAGTTGTTGAAGGCATTTAGAGAATAAACCAACAGATGAGAAATTTCTCTTTCATATAAAATAAATAAAAATTATATAAATAAAAGCTATGCAACATTCTATCATGTGATACACAATAACTACTTAACCAATTGTCTGTTCCCAGGACATTTAAGCTATTTCAATTTCTTACTGTTGTGAAAAATGTTACAATAAACATCTTTGGCAATAACAATTTTTTGGATTCTAGAAAATTCCTTAGGACGGATGATTTACTAATTCCATGAAAGGTCTATGAATATTTTATGGCAATATTCTCTCCAAAACAATTGTATAAATTTCCATTCCCAAGAATAGTATAAAAAATATCAGCTTTACTCATTCATTAGTATTTTTTGCCCCAAATCTCTTCTAACTGGAAAGACCTATGAAATGAATTTTTGCTTCAATTTTCATTTCTTTTGAAAGAGTCTGAATATATTTTATTATTACTTACAGCTTGTTCTACTAATTTTCCTGAGGCCAGTTCTTCCTGGAGTTTCTGGGCTTTCAGTGTTCGTTTTGCCTAAAAAGAAAAGAGAAACACTGAAATGTTACTTAGAAAATTCAAATGTTCATTTAATTTTTCTGTATTTAAAATTATTACCATTATTGTTTCAGAAAAAAAAAAAATCATGGAACAAGGCAGGCTATCTATCTGAGGCTTCTGGCAGCTCTTGAGCTATGACTCCCTAAAAAACAGGAGTTACAAACTCCTGCTTGAACCAGGCACTAATGTTGATGGAGACAGATGGCATGAGTGGCAAACTGCAGGAAACAAGGCAGTTGCCAGGTCGATTGCAAATGACTGACTCTTGCCAGGCAGGCCCAAGGTTACCATATATTTCATTGTTAAGAAAAGATTAAATCAGATTTTTCTATGAAATCTCAGGATCTTTAAATGTTACCTGTAATTTTAAAAGGAAGGTATTGTTGACTATGGTTTTGAAAGAATGAGGGTGAAGTGAAACCAAACAGAAAAAAACCCAAGACCGAATTAAAATAAAATTCAGTTTCCCAAAACAAGTTATCTCTTCTACTTCCACCACCTCCAAATACTATACAAGACAATTATAAAAATGCACCACAAACAAGCTACCACCTGGGAGCCAAGAGTTTAGAATATCAGAAAGTCAAAAGCTTTGGAGATGATGTATTTTCATGTTTTCAGTCTCTTTTGGAAGTCAGAAGTAAAGGACAATAAAGAATCATGTAAGACATTGCTGACAGGGGCCAGCATTGTGGTACAGCGGGTTAATGCCCTGGCCTGAAGTGCTGGCATCCCATATGGGCGCCAGTTCTAATCCCGGCTGCTCCACTTCTGATCCAGCTCTCTGCTATGGCCTGGGAAAGCAGTAGAAGATGGCCCAATCCTTGGGCCCCTGCACCCACATGGGAGACCTGGAGGAAGCTCCTGGCTCCTGGCTTCGGATCAGTGCAGATCTGGCCATTGCAGTCATCTGAGGAGTGAGCCAGCAGATGGAAGACTTTTCTCTCTGTCTCTACCTCTCTCTGTAACTCTTTCAAATAAAAAAATCTTAAAAAAAAAAAAAAAAAAAAAAGACATTGCTGACAAACAGTGCCATCACACTATTTTTTTTTTTTTTTTTTTTTGGCAGAGTGGACAGTGAGAGAGACAGAGAAAGGTCTTCCTTTGCTGTTGGTTCACCCTCCAATGGCCGCCGCGGCTGGCGCGCTGCGGCCGGCGCACCGCACTGATCCAATGGCAGGAGCCAGGTACTTATTCTGGTCTCCCATGGGGTGCAGGGGGTGCAGGGCCCAAGCACTTGGGCCATCCTCCACTGCACTCCCTGGCCACAGCAGAGAGCTGGCCTGGAAGAGGGGCAACTGGGACAGAATCCGGCGCCCTGACCGGGACTAGAACCCGGTGTGCTGGCGCCGCAAGGCGGAGGATTAGCCTATTGAGCCACGGCGCCGGCGCCATCACACTATTTTCACTACTCATCTGGGTCTTCTACTACTATTATGAAAATGGTATCATTTTTATAATTAAGAACTGAAAAATGGAGTTGCTAAATTAGAGATACAGTAAGATGTATTCTTTCAGGACAGTAGAAAAGCAGAGAATTTTGCTCACCAGATCAACTTTGGCATACTCTTCTACAATTTTCATGTGTTCTTCTGGATTGTAGCCATTCCATCGATCCCTCTTCCCATCGTAGTCAAACATCAGTTGAGGCTGGATATGTTCATCTGGAGCGATATTAGTACCTGTAAATTTGGCTCCAACTCGCCTGGGTCTCTGGGATACAAAACATTTAAACGTTTCCTAAGTACCAGTAATCCAGAGTAAATCGCCTAAAACCTTTGCAGAGTATGATCGCTCCATGGAATAGTACAGTCTATGCAACGATCAGGTAGTCTTCCTGCAGAATATTTTGATGCTGCTAATTTCATTCAAATTAATTTTTAATTACCTTGTATCTAAATGTAGGTAACTTTAGGAAAACAGAGGTAAACTCTCAGGCAAGAAAAGACTCTCTGACCAGTTTCCAAAATTCTCAAAAGTGAACTCACCTCAAAGCAGTCTTTCTTTTTGTGTGTCATGGCCCCACAATTTTCACAGGCTCCTTTTCGGTACTTCGTAGTTATGGAATTCTGTAAGTAATATGAAGACAAAGAAAACATTTTAGTTATCTGAATCCTTTAGAAATAACTTTGGTTGTCATTATTACCTTATTTAGTGAAAAGATTTGTTTATTAAGAAGAAAACAAGTTGCAGACTCCACACATTTGAAAACCAGAATATTTAAGGACTTCAGCAATATAAAATTTATATTAGTAAAGAAGTAACATATAAAGTGATATATACTGTGAATTTCCATACCATATAACAATTATATTTAAAAAATAGAAGCTAAAGAAGTATGTACTGCAACTCTGAATATCATATAAAGTATTATATAATTTGTTTCTACTTTATACTGTATCATTAACGTTCTTATATTAAGTTCTTATAATAAGAGCTCCATGTCCACAGGATATATACAGACTGTCTGTGTACCTCTTTCACACCCCTCTTGTACCATTCTCCAGATGAACTGAATTGCTTCTGTTTCTCTGGCTGTGGTCTCTGATGCTTTAAAGTAGGTCTTTTCGATGGATCAATATACCATGGTACGGATGAGATATACTGAGGAATATGAGGGTTGATGTCTCTGAAGTAAAATTTTAAAAAGATTTTAAGAATAAAGTTTGAAATTATTGATTTAATTAAAAAGGTAACCAATACAGAATCTAAAAACAGAATATTGTAGCAGAAGAGGGGAGAGAATATAGTTGTTATCTCTATAATAAAGTACAACCAAAGTAAAGTACTTTATATTATAGAGAAAAAATTTCCAATCAAGATGCTAAGACAGTGATATGACTGCAGAGGGGAGAGAGAAAGGAAGACAGGAATGGATGTTAATGAGCTAAATCTTCTATCAGACCAAGAAGTTAACAGATAATCTTATGCGTATATACTTGATAAAATAAAAACAAAAATTATGCAAATCATAAAGATAGCTTCCAGTCAAGGCAAAGGTTGAACAACTGATAAAGTCAGTGGATGTGAATTTGAATTCTGAATGAAAAGAGTATGCAAAAAAATCACTTACTTCCCTTCTTCATCAACTTCTGCAGGAGCATTACCCAGTTTTCGCTGTTCTTCTAGCTCCTTCTTCTTCCTCCAGTCCTCTCTAGTCATCTTCTTTGGTTCCTCCAAACTCATTTCTTTGGACCCCGACAGGGGTGCAGCATTAACTGCGTCCACAGCTGCTGCTGACATGGTGATGTGGACTCCACTAAAGAAGGGAAGAAATAAGTCATTTGTAGTACAGGGCAGGACTTCATGAGTTCATTCCAGAAAACTACCAGAAGTACACCCTGAAACAGAATTGTCGTCTACATATGTCTTCCATGTTCTTCCACAGTGCCTGTAAGGAAGGGTCTCCTTCCCCTGTGTAGAGATCTCTAGGGATGGTTAGCACCGTTTCTCCCTCAACTCTAATTTACAAGTGAAGAAAGACAGACACACATGTATTTAAACTTTCACAGGACTTTTTCTCTTATATTCCTGGCTTCCTCTTTCTTTGTATGTGTTTCAAACTTGTCCACCACAGTACCCTTAATGAGAGCAAACAAGTTCTCTCTCTTCCTTTAAGACTGAATGCCTTGGGGCTGACACTGTGGCACAGTAGGTTAATCCTCCGCCGGAAGCGCCAGCATCCCATATGGGCACCAGTTCTAGTCCCAGCTGTTTCTCTTCTGGTCCAGTGCTCTGCTATGGCCTGGGAAAGCAGTGGAAGATGGCCCCACTGCTTGGCCCCTGTACCCATGTGGGAGACCCGAAGAAGCTCCTGAGTCCTTGCTGTGGTCTAGCCCAGCCCTGGCCATTGCGGCCATTTGGGGAGTGAACCAGCAAATGGGAGACCTCTCTGTCTCTCCCTCTCATTGTCTGTAACTCTATCTCTCAAATAAATAAATAAAATATTTAAAAAAATGATCTGCATGAGAGTAAGTACTTCAAATGTTTGTGGAAAATGGAATTAAAATAATTTTATTTTGGTACAAGAAATTTTTGAAATCTATGCAAAGATTTTTCATAATATGTATTTTTCAGATTTTTTGAAGATCCTTTGTATGCATGGGTTTCAAAGCTTTTTTGCACTAAGCTTTCTTCCATGAACCTTCTGAAGTACTTATATTCATTGTCTTTTTTCCCTCTTGGTGTTCAGTCAGTCGTCACCAAGAGGGAAAAAAGACAATGAATATAAGTACTTCAGAAGGTTCATGGAAGAAAGCTTAGTGCAAAAAAAGCTTTGAAACCCATGCATACAAAGGATCTTCAAAAAATCTGAAAAATACATATTATTTTTTCCCTCATCTTTGCTTCTCTCCTCAGTCACAGGACTTAGCTTCCACATTTGGTCACTTCAAATAGTTACCACTAAGTTTTCGATATCAAAGTGCTAAATCAATTGTACATTTTTCAGTTCTCTTCCTTCCCCTTTTGATATATTCTTATCCCTTGGTTTGTAAAGCTCTACATTTTGTTGGCTTTTCCTGTACCTCTTGCTGCTCTTCCTGTCTGCTTTTGCAGATTCATCCACTTCTGCCATTATTTTTCTTTTTCTAAATTTTTATTATTTTTAAAAATCTTTATTTATTGAGAGGCAGAGGCAGAGAAAGAGAGATCTTCCATCCGCTGGTTCACTCCCCCAGATGGCTGCAATAGCCAGAGCGGCACCCATCGGAAGCCAGGAGCCAGGAGCTTCTTCTAGGTCTCCCACGTGGGTGCAAGGGCCCAAGGATTTGGGCCATCTTCCACAGCTTTCCCAGGCCATAGCAGAGATCTGGATAGGAAGTGGAGCAGCTGGGTCTCAAACAGAAACCCATATGGGATGCTGGTGCTGCAGGAGGCGGCTCAACCCACTATGCCGCAGCACAGGCCCTACTTCTGCCATTATTTAATTTCGACTTCTCAAAGCTCTTTCAGTACTCTGAACTCCAGAAGTGGATAAGCTCATCCATTTCTAAGGCTTCAATAGCCACAATATACCACTGTTTAGTTCTCTAATTTGTTTCTCTATCGCACTTTGCATTTGAGCTACAGGTACATACACCCAATTACTTACTTGATCTCTCTACTTAGCAGCCTCTACTTAGACACCTAAACTGAACGTCTTAATTTAAATTCACGATCATCCTGCTGAAATCTAGTCTCCTTTTACTGTTCTTTCTCAACAAAAAACACCATCCACTTCTTTACATAAGTGTTCCAGATTATCCCCGTATCTATCTTATCACTAAGAACTGTTATTTTCACCTTTTGAATATCAGAAAAATCCATTTACTTCTTTCCATTCTTTTGCTATCACCTAGAAGAAAATTAATTCTTTTTCCTACTTACTGGTCTCCTGGGGTTCCCTCTAATATAAAGTCTCTACACCACACAGCGTTAACTGTTCACAACCACAAATTTAATCATGTCATGTCACACTGGCCAAAGTTAAAGCCCTCCACTGCAGCACCATGCGAGTCAAGTCATGCCAGTCATACATTTAACTTTATGTGTTTTCAGTAGCCATATTTTTTTCAAAAAAGGAAACAGGCAAAATTACTTTTACAAGATTGTATTTAACTCAATATATCCAATTTCAAATACCAACCCATATAAAGAAGTCAATCAGTTGTTAAAAGCTAACATGAAGGGGCTGGCGCCATGGCTCACTTGGTTAATCCTCCACCTGCGGCGCCAGCATCCTATATGGACGCCCGGTTCTAGTCCCAGTTGCTCCTCTTCCAGTCAGCTCTCTGCTGTGGCCCGGGAGGGCAGTGGAGGATGGCCCAAGTCCTTGGGCCCCCGCACCTGCATGGGAGACCTGGAGGAAGCACCTGGCTCCTGGCTTTGGATTGGCGTAGCACTAGCTGTGGAAGCCATTTGGGGAGTGAACCAATGGAAGGAAAGACCTTTCTCTCAGCCTCTCTTTCTCTCACTGTCTATACTCTACCTGTCAAATAAATAAAAATAAACAAAAATTAAAAAGCTAACATGAATATTACTCTTAGCTTACCCAGTGTCCACAGTCACAAGGGGCTAGTAATTAGCATAATGGACAGTGCAGCTCCGGTGGGTCTTCTATTCTTACTCTAAAAGCCTCCATCTTTTCAACTCACTTACATGCTCCACCACGATCTGGCACCCGCCTACCTTCCAGCCTGGCCATCATAACTTTCCTTCTGTACCAACTGCATAGACCTCCTCTTGGTTCCTCTAGCACACCATGCTTCCGGTAGGCAAGGTGTCCCTTCATAGCCAGGAAGTGATGCTGCTGCTCCTGTGTGTTCTCTTCTGTGTCTGATCTACAGAAAACCTCTACAACTGTTCTGCAATATGATGATGGTCTAAGTATACTGTGAGGTCAAAGATGACAACGGTAGACTGGATTATCTTCACTTTAACATTTCTTGAACTTACCATGCAAGATCTTATTTAATCTTTGTAACCCCCCCCCTTTAAGAGGTGGTTAAAAAATTTTTTTTTTAAATTTATTTGACAGGTAGAGTTACGGACAGTGAGAGACAGAGAGACAGAGAGAAAGGTCTTCCTTCCTTTGGTTCACTCCCCAAATGGCCACTACGGCTGGCGCTGCGCTGATCTGAAGCCAGGAGCCAAGTGTTTCTTCCTAGTTTCCCATGTGGGTGCAGCGCCCAAGCACTTGGGCCATCCTCCATTGCCCTCCCATGCCACAGCAGAGTGCTGGATGGGAAGAGGAGCAGTCGGGGCACAGACTGGCGCCAATATGGGATGCCAGCGCCACTGACGGAGGAGTAGCCAAGTGAACCACAGCGCCGACCCCGGTTAAGATCTTTAGACAAGGAGACATGCTAGTTAAGAGACAAAACCGTCAAAGCCAAGCCTGACTCCAAAGCTAATTCTTTAAGTAACTGCATTGTACTCGGTAGGATATTGGTTTCTGGGTCTGCACTAAAAATAACTAAAACCGAATAAAGTACTGTAGCCACCAAGTTGTATTCATTAGATTCCCTCGCCGTGGAAGGACCTACTTTCCTCAGGTAAAAACGATGATCGCTCCCACTTGGTAGTTTTTCAAAGACACTTAGTGACCTACACGGACAATACCATTTAACATTCGTGACATTTTAGTGCAACAGGATTATCCCTATCATGAGAAAACAGCAGCTCAAAGAAATTCTTCTGGAAAGGAAAGGAAGCCTGCCTTCTGAGCGGTACGGAGCCGCTCAGAATCTCCGAACCACCGCGACCAGAAGGCACATTACAGTTTGACAGATTCTTTCCCGGAAGACTCAGGTTTGGTTTGGAAGCGAACGAGTACCAAGCCTGCGTCCCAGACAGCGGCTTCCTCTTCGGTTTCTGGTCCTTGCTCCTCAAACTGCAGTTCACCACCCCGTGAGGATCTATCTATATTTTGAGGTTCCCCAGCTCCCTCGCCACTCTCCGCAAATTCTCAGAATGTTTTCTTACCCACTCCGGCGGCCACAAGATCACTCGAAAACCATCCGATCAAAACGAAGCCAAACGCGTAATGTTTACTTCCGCCCTCTCCCAGCAGCCCCTGCGGTAGCTTCCGGATGGCCGACACATGCGCACTAACCACCCTTTGATCTCAGGCGTTCTCGCTCCACCTGTCTCGCGAGATACTGCATTATTGCTCTCTCCCTGTTGACTCGGGGTGACAGGGGTTAAATTCGAGTGCGGCATTTTGCCTTTACTTTGGGGACGTGTGTTTCGTTCTGAATCTTAGAATGAAGAGGAGGAAGAAAGAAGCAGAGACCCAGAATAAACAAGGACTTAATTAAACCTCGCTAGAGGACTATGGAATGAATGGGGACGTTCACGATCTGTTAAGCCACGCTGTTAAAAATAGGATGAATTAGTGTCCAGGCTGTGTGACAAGCTGGGGATGTGAACGCAAAATGTCTTTCTCTCCTTGAAATTTCATTAGAAAGAATGAAAAAGACAGTAAAAGTAATTATATAAATAATTTATAGTTTTAAGTCTCTATGAAAGGGATATAAGGTGCTATGAGAACATAAGGCACTTGTTTTATTTATTTATTTATTTGAAAGCGTTACACAGAGAGAGAGAGGTCTTCCATCCACTAGTTCACGCCCCAGTTGGCTGCAATGGCTGGAGCCCAAACGAAGCAAGGAGTCTGGAGCTTCTGAGTCTCCCACGTGGGTGCAGGGGCCCAAGGACTTGGACCATCTTCTGCTGCTTTCCCAGGCCATAGCAGAGAGTTGGATTGGAAATGGAGCAGTCGGGACATGAACCTGTATCCATATGGGATGCAGGCAATGCAATCAGCGGCTTTACCCGCTATGCCACAGCGCTGGCACCCATAAGTTTCTTAATTGTAAATTAGGAAAAATCCAAATTGTAAATTAGGAAAAAAAATTTATTGACACTGTTATTTGTAGAGTATATGATTCTGTATATATGATGCAGTTCCTGCCTCTGACTTTGTTCTATCCCAACCTGGCTGTTGTAGTCATTTGGAGTGTGAACCAGCAGATGGAAGCTCTCTGCCTCTCTCTTTACCCCACTTTGCACTGCCTTTTAAGTAAATAATGTTTTAAAAATGTATTTATAAAACTCTACAAAATGAATGTTATTCTTTTTTATCAGCACAATCATCAGAACAAAAATCTGCTTATATCTGTAAAATCAGAATCAAAATGGAATGAGTGTGGCTAAAAGCTAATTGCAGATCTCTTGCTTCTGTACATATTAGCTTTGCTTGCTAATGGCTAAGGGTGTATCTTGTGAAACTATGTGGGCCTAAATTCCCAGGAACTAGGTTGACCGAAACACGTCCTTAACTGTTATCTTACCACCATGTCTTGGATCTGTTATTGGGTTTGTTCTTGTTAACTGTTATCTTACAACTATATTCTGGTTTTCCTCTTTATTGTTCACTGCATACCAGGGACCTGGTTCAAAATTATGAGCCCTAGTGGACAGAATACCCGCTGTTGGGGCCTGCACTCTGATAAGGAGTGTTGGTCCCGATTGGTGACCAGTCCCCATTGGTTACCTTACCTCTCATTTGTCTCTCATTTGCTTCTCATTTTCAATAAAATTCATGTGTGACTGTCACTGGTTTTTGAAACATTTTGTTTTAGCTGACGAGTGGATGCAACGTATCACTTCACAAAAAATTTTCTAAAGCTACAAGGGGAAATTTTGGTCCAGTGCTTTTTTCTTCAGGTGAAATTCATCTAACACACACTTTGGGATGTTAAAGTGTAGGATTGAGCAGTATTTAGTACTTTAGTATTTAATAGTGTGTATGTGTGTGTATTAACAACATTGTGTTAGTTTTTTATTGTGCTAGTTTATTACTGTTAATATTCTCAAGTACTTAGTATTTGCCTGACCATTTTATTAGCTTGCAAAGATAATACTATTATTATTCTCACTTTTCCAATGAGGAGACTGAAGAATGAAGAGGGAGCAATAGCTTAAAGTGACGGAGTCCAGTTGTGTTTAACTAGAAGACATGTTTTAAACAAATACCATATACTTATTTACATTCGAAATTATATAGCTTCTTATTTTAATACATCTTTATTATGTTATCCTGTTATCAAACCAGGAGGTTAGAAGTCAGATTTTTCAGGGCAGCCATTCTGGTGTGTTGGGTTAAGCTACCACCTGCATGACCCTCAGCCCAAACAGGCAGCAGCCAATTCAAGTCCCAAGTCCTGGATGCTCCACTTCAAATTCAGCTCCCTGCTAATGCACCTGGGAAAACAACAGAAAATGGTCCAGGTTCTTGGGCCCCTGCACCCACGTGGGAGATACAGAAGAAGCTCCTGCCTCTTGGTTTCAGCCTGGCCCAGCCCTGGCTGTTGAAGCCATTTGGGGAGTAAACCAGCAGATGGAAGATCTCTCTCTACAATCCTGCCTTTCAAATAAATAAATCTCAGAAAAAAATCAGATTTTTCTAGAACTTTGAGGAAGTATGCTAGCTCCATCTCCCCTCATGTCTGAACTTATTTTAAGATTATTTTGCTCAGTTTAGTTTTTCTAAGATTTGAGTAATTTAGTCTGCCAAATACTAAGGATATGCATTAGATAGCCTATTTTATACCCTTAAAGAAAAAGCTTATGCATTAGAAAGCCAAGTTTATACTTTAAATTTACTTAAGTTTTATATATTTGAGGACTAATATAACTCATCACTATTCAATGTAATGCCAATTACGCAATCTCTTAATCAGCCTATAAAACTCATGCTTCATTGTGCATCAGATTTACCTGTCCCTTTTTGAAACATAGAGATGCTTGACCTACTCCTCAATCCCAACTACAGAATCAGATTCTCTGGGGATGAGGCCCGTAGATCTGTACGAGTGTCGTTAACAAGTTCCCCATCTGATTCAGATGCACAGCAATGCTAGAAAATATTATCACACTCAGCTGTGCCTCAGAAAGTCAGTTTCTAAATCAAATGTTCGAATTGTGTTTATTTCAATTTGGGAATTAACATAAATATAGAGGAAAATTGTGTTAAAAGAAGGCAATCAATAACAAAAGGTTAAAAACATCAGAACCCACTAAAGCAAGGAGGTATTATGAATGTTATTTATAGACTTATGCTCAAGTCTAAGTGAAAATATTTTGTTCTAGATTGAATTGTTTTCTGCTCCCCTGCCCACTACCTCAGAATTTGATTCTGTTTGTAGACAGGACCTTTACTGAGATAACTGAATTACAGCTCTTAAGGTAGGTCCCATCCCAATCTGAATGGAGTCCTTATAAAGTGAGATGAGGACACAGAAAGAGTTAAGAGGGATTTTGCATGCACAGAGGAAAGATCATGCCAGGACACAGTGAGCAGCTAGCCAACTCCAGGCCAAAGAGAGAAGCCCTAGAAGAAGCCAACCCTGCCACACCTTGATCTTGGACTTGCAGCCTTCAGAATTGTGAGGAAATAAGCTCTCTTGTTACAGCCACTCAGTCTGTGGTGCTTTGTTATGATAGCCCTGGAGATGAATATCTTTATCTCTTTTAGGGGCTTTAACTGTCATAGCCTCATGTTCAGCTTTGCCCCATTATGAATCCTACAACACCTAAGCTAATTTTATGATTAGAAAGGTAACAGACATTTATTTCCTTGAAAAAAATTTTTAGTATCCATCTTATATGTTTTTTCCTGATCTAGTTTGTATAGAGTTAAGGTTTTGTTGTTGTTGTCATCCCCTTTCTGTCAAGCTAAAGAAAAAAGAATTTGGGTCATAGAAATAGATGCTTGATATCCAAGCGTCACAATCCATACCTTTAATTTCTTTTCTTTTTTTTTTTATTTATTTGAAAGACAGTTACAGAGAAAGGTAGAGACAGAGAGAGGGGTCTTCCATCTGCTGGTTCACTCCCCAGATGACTGCAACGGCCAGAACTGCGCAGATCCGAAGCCAGAAGCCAGGAGCCTCTTCCGGGTCTCCCACGTGGGTACAGGGGCCCAAGGATTTGGGCCATCTTGTACTACATAGCTGGGAGCTGGATTGAAAGTGGAGCAGCTGGGCCTAGAACCAGGGCCTATATGGGATGCTGGCGCTTCAGGCCAGGGCTTTAACCCACTGTGCCACAGTGCTGACCCCTATATACCTTTAATTTCAGTAGAAAAGTAAAACTCTTTATTTCACTTGAGAAGCAAGTTTTACTTTGAGGTGCACTTCCCTTTCTACCTCACTTAAAGTTTATGACTCATAATATTTGGACCAGGCAGGGCCTGGATGACAGCCCTATGCCACTTGCTTGTTTGACTATGTTGGACTGAGTTCTTGCTCAACCCACTGCTGCCATGAACACTAAGTAGAATTTTAAAGGGCAAGAGGAGAAAAAAATCTTTCCTGTTTTCAAAAAATGGGAGGTGGTGGTTGGACTGGCATAGATTAAGCTACCAATTGCAATGCTAGCATCTCAAATGTGCATTATCGTTTGAGTCAGGGATGCTCCACTTCCCATCCAGCTCCCTGCTAATGTTCTAGGAAAGCAATGGAAGATGGCCTAGGTCCTTAAATCTCTGAACCCAAGTGGGAGATCCAGATGGAGTTCCAGGCTACCGGCCCAGCCCTGGCTATTATGACTACTGGGGAGTGAAACAGTGGATGGAAAAATCTCTCGCTTTCTCTCTGTCGCTCTCTCTGTAACTCTGCCTTTCAAATAAATAAATAAATAAATCTTTTTTATTAAAAAACCACTGTCAAAGTTCACTTCAATGTTAATTTGCCTTTCCAAATTTCTTTGTTTAAATAGACTATATTTTGAATTTATAGTTTACAGCACAATTTAGCAAAAAGTAAAGAGCTTCCATATGCCTTCTCACTCCCCATCCCCAGAGCTTCCCCCACTATCCTGTTCTACTCCTGAGTGGCACATTGGTTATAACCAGTGAACCACACATGCGTATCTCTGTCTCCCAAAGTCCATGGTTTACAACAGCATGTTTACAACAGATGTGTGTCCTATGGGCTTGGGCAAATGCTTAATGGCATGTATCCATGATTATGCTATCATACAGAATAGTTCCTTCTGTGCTCCATGTTTTCATATTTCCCTTCCTCTAACCTTTGCTGTTTTGTCTTTTCTAGAATGTCATAAATTTGGATTCATATTTTATGTAGACTTTATTGATTGGCTTGTTTCAATTAGTAATATGCACCTAAGATCTGCCATGGATCAGAGAAAATGAAAGAATAACCATGACAAAATGAACCTCCATGTCTTTTAGTGCTGAATAATATGCTACTGCCAGGACATACTACAATATATCCATTTGTCTACTAATGGATATATTGGTTGCTTCCAAGGTTTGGCATGCGTGAATAAAGCTGCTATAAACAACCATTTGCATTTTGTGTGCTCATAAGTTTTCTTTTAAAATATTTACTTATTTGGAAGAGTTATATACTGAGAGGGAGAGACAAGGGTGGGAGGCTGGAGAGAGAGGTATCATCCATCCACTGGTTCATTCCCCAGATGGCCACAATGGCCAGGGCTCAGCCAGGCCGAAGCCAGGAAGCCAGGAGCTTCTTCCAGATCTTCCATGTGGGTGCAGGGGCCCAAGCACTTGGTTCATCTTCCGCTGCTTTTCCCAGGCCATTAACAGGAAGCTGAACTGAAGTGGAGCAGTCAGTGCCCATATGGCCCATATGCCCACAAACTAGTGCCCATATGGGATGCCAGCACTGCAGACAGAGGCTTTACACATTACCCCACAACGCCAGTCCCTGGATATTGTTTTCAATTTAACACATTTTGATAAAATTGAAAGAAGCTGGAGGCAGGGTTATATGGTAAAAGTGTGTTTGCATTGTAAGAAACTGCCAGACTATCTTCCCAAACTAGCTGCAAAGTTTTGTATTTCCACCAGCAGTGAATTCCTGTTGTTCTACACTTTCAACAGAAATTGGTATTCTCTGTGTTTTGGAGGTTGGCCATTTTGAATAAGTGTAAAGACATCTATATTTTCCTACATTTACTTGACATCTGTGTATCTTCTGTGTGAGATGTCCAGGTCTTTCCCCTGTTTTTAATAGGGTTGTTTGTTTTCTTATTGTTGAATTTTAAGAGTTCTTTGTATATTTTAGGTAACATAATGTCATCAAATGTATCTTTGGAAATATTTTCTTCCAGTCTGGTTGTCTTATCATTTTCTTTACTTATTTCTATTTAAAAAAATCTTACTGATATTTAAAATTTTGATTGATAATGTATTTTATGGTACATGAGCTATACATGATAAAGTAAAAATTAGTACAAAAATATACACAGTGAAAAGTAAATTTCTCTGTACCCTTATGTTCCAGTTTCTATGTTCTGCTCTTCGGGGATAACCATTGTTATAATTTTATTTCTGGAGATGTTTAAAGCACATACAAGCATATACTCAATTGACAGGTATTTTTGTCTCCCTCAGCTGTGCTAGCTAACATTATTAAAGGCTTATTCTATGTTAGGTGATGTGGTAAAACACATGTTATCTTATTCAGTCCTCCCAAGAATATTGTAAGATGGGTTCTATCACAATTTCTGTTTTACTAGAGAAGAAACTGAAGATCAGATGTTAGGATAACTTGCAGAAACAATTCCATCTCTGCCTGTTCTAAAGTCCTACCAGTGATCCTCCTGTAGTCTTGGGTTTAGGGCCAAGAAAAATTGCTGACCTCTTCCTCTCTTCCCTTTCCTATCTTGTTAGATAAAAGCTCTATTCTCTTCTTTTAGGGGCTTCCCTTTGGGAGAAACCCTTAGGGAGTCTGGGAGAACTTTCTGAGGTGGCTACAACAATGTGTGCTGAGATTCAGAAGTTAGAGTTTGGTGGTTTCAACAAAGGGAGGGAAGCCCCACGTGTTTGGAGCTAGAAAACCAGGACCAAGGATGTGGCTGGAGGGAGGGGCTGGGTGTACTGGATCGTGTAGGAATTTATAGGCCACATTAAATTTTCCTATTTTGGTTCAAGGAAAGCTTTAGCCGAGACTGGTACTACCTACCAGTGACCTTACTCTTATTTTTATTTATTTTTTAAAAAATTTATTTGACAGGCAGAGAGGCAGAGATAGATACAGAGATCTTCCCAGCTCTAATTCACTCAATCACATGCTGCAACAGCAGGGGCTGGGACACATCAGAAGCCAGGAGCAGCGAAACTCAATCTGGGTCTACCGCGCCGGTGGCAGGGACCCAAATAGGTTGTTATCACGCGCTGTCTCCCAGGGTGGGCGTTAACAGGAAGCCGGAATTGGCAGGGGAGCCAGGGCTCCAACCCAGGAAGCACAATGCACGCGTCCTCACTGGTGTCTTAACTCCAGCGCCGCTTAGTACCATTCAGAAACTATCCCAAGGTCCAGCAGGAGGGGACTGGTGAAACAAATCACGCCACACATCCTACTATCATGTAGGCTTTGAAACTTTCTCCTAAAGATACAAAATCACTGCCTTACCTACTCGGTTGTAAGAGCATAAATAAAAGTTTTACTACTACTTATTCTCAATCTTTTCTACAATGCCATTTAAGTAAAAAAGACCCTAGAGCAACAAAACAGCATTATCGGGCCAGCGTCTCAGTCCATACAGCTCAACATTAGAGAGAGCACACACGCCTCCCGTGTTTTCCGAATATTAAGCAACCCTACTCTTTTTTTCTTCCCGGGAAACCAAACTTCCGGAGAACGCGCTTTCAGGGCGGAGCCCTGGCAACGTATGTCCCTCCCATTGGCTCTTCTTGGAACTCCGCGCCCCCCTGTCCGGCCTTCTGGGCGGATGAGCCAATCGGATCGCGAGTTGTGGTTTAAACCGGGAGTGTGTGGCACCAGCGGGCTGCCGAGACTCGCGTGAGTGTGGCTGTTGGGCGCTGTGGGGCTGAACTCCAGGGTCGCGAGTGGCTGGGCGGACCGGGTCCTGCGGGGAAGGAGGCGGCGTGGAGCTGGGGTTTGGGTTGTCCGTGGCTGCGATTCCTGTTGAGCCGCGGGTTGCGTCCTTAACACAGCGCGGTTCTCGGGTGGGTGCCAGCCCCAGACTGCCCGCCGGCCGTGGAGAGCTGGGGCCTCTGACACGGGCCTGCAGGGTTAAGAGCTGGTTTGAGTGCCTGTTGGCCCAAGCACGGGCTTTCCTCACTGGTTGGCTTTTGGGGGTTTTGTGTGGATGTCCTCAGACTAGGCAGTTGGGTCTATGCTGTACCTAACTTCTGGCTTTCCTGGGTCCCCTAATGTCTACTTCTTATGCCTAGAATAATCCAGAATGGCTACTCTGATCTTTGTTGATAAGGAAAACGGAGAACCTGGCACCCTCGTGGCTCCTAAGGATGGGCTGAAGCTGGGGTCTGGGCCTTGTAAGTACACAAGGCTGCAGCCGGAGACACACAGGTGTTGCCAGTGAGTCGCTGGAGCCCGGCGAGCCATTGCATGTGCTTCTCGGGCAAATGCAGTCGTTTGTTACTGGTCCCTTATTCGTGTTGGATATATGAATGAGATAAGAGTGCTGATCCTCGGTGCTGTTAGGCATGTCAGTGGTCCTGCTGGGTCCCAAGGTGGGGGGTGAAGACGCGATGAAACTAACGGGTTGCACAGGTGTTTACCACCTGAACGTTCTTAGGTAAGACTTTTTCTCCAGCAGCGAAAGCCTTAGAGGGGAGAGCGCAGGTTTCAGCGCCGCTTGTTGGCAAAAGGTTTGATGGTCCACCAGCCTTACCGAAAGCTGCCAGAAAGGCCTTGGGAACTGTCAACAGAGCTATAGAAAAGTCCGTGAAGACGAATGGACCCCTCAAACAAAAACAGTCCAGCGCTGCCAAAAAGGTGAGTGTTGTTTATAAAAACAGTGTTGAAACACTTGAGCACTTTTAGACTCTTGAAAGGATTATTGGCACCCTACCTGGGTTTCTTCTCTGGGAGTAGGAGAGAGATACAGGGTAGCAAGCACAAATGTCCTTGTGGCCCTCGCTGTACCACAAGATTGGAAGTCTTAGAAGCAGCCAAATGTGGTTTTTTTTTTTTTTTTTTTTTTTTTTTTTTGCTTCAGCTGCTCTTGGCTAGTGTTTTGAAGCAGATTGGTTGGCGGTTGCTACTTATGGGTTATATAAAGTACCAGAGAGAGTCCCTGCAAGTCTCATCACTGATGGCTCAGGTGCTCGCCTGGTGTTTGTCTGGAAGAGCAGCGCCAGTTGGTTAGGTGCCAATTGCTAGCAGGTGGGACTTGGTCAGTATCTCCCAGACTGAGAGCACTCGGTTATAAAGATATATATATTATAAAGATATATATATATTTGAATCATTGCTTAATACATATTAGGAAACAAATATCTAGTACTTTATATCAAACCTGTGATTGCATGTAATGCAGCTTAGGATAGGAGTCTATTTTAAAAGTGAAATGACTTGGAAAAGGTGAGGTATGGGTATTGCAAAGAGAAGGCAAAGATAGAATGTTACACAGAACTGACATCTGGGAAACCCTGCAGGAGGGATGTAGGCAGATGTGAGGTACAGAAATCGAGGAGACATGGCTTGCATGTTGGCCCACTGCTGTAGTAGACTGTCCAACCACCAATTCCAGCCTGGGCACTTCTCAAAGCAGTGTTCTCAAGTCCTTGGCTATCTGCGGAACACAAAGTTGTTTTTAATGTTAACCAAGCAAATAATATAAAGTGAAATATAGTGAAAAATTATATTTCCATAAGTCATCAGTGGTTTCAGAGGTTAGCTACGATTCTAGGGTGATTCCTGCTAATTTTCTCTCCTGTTGGGTTGAATAATTGAGTTGATAAGTTGATCCCTTAGGCTAACAGGTGCTAGTATTTAAATTTCAAACTTAACTTTTGAGCCCTGCTACTAGGGTTACTTTGTATTTAAATATAATCATGAGAACTAAGTGTTACAGGTTTTTAGAAGGCAGTGTGAAATTGACAGATTTTGAAACATAGGTAATTTTATATATACTTAAATTTTTATTTGAAAGGCAGACAAGGGTGGTGGGGGCAGTCAGAGTGCGTGCATGTGAGAAAGATCTGCCATCCACTGGTTCACTCCTCAGATGCCTGTGACAGCTGGGCCGAGGCCGAGCTGAGCCAGGAGCCAGGAGCTCAATCTGGGCCTCCTACGTGGGTCGCAGGAATCCAAGTGCTTGAGCTACTCAAGGACCTGCCACCCTAGGGTGTGCACGAGCAGGAAGCTGGATCAGAAACAGCCAGGCACTGCAGTATGGAATACAGATGGCCCAAATGGTATCCCAAGCACGGCACCAAATAATCCTCCATAATTATGTATATTGGCGAGGTTTTACAATCTGATTTACAGTCAATTGACAAAGTTTCCACTCTTACTAATTCATATTTTCTTGGGTTTTAGATAACTGAGAAGAATGTTAAAGCAAAAAACCCTGTTCCTGCCTCAGATGACACCTATCCAGAAATAGAAAAATTTTTTCCCTTCAATCCTCTAGGTAGTATCTTTTGGTATTGGCCTTTAGATTCTCTTGAATTTATCTCAGCTGTAATTTGAGAGTTTGATATATAGCCCATAATTACAGTGCAGCTGTGAATCAGGTTTGCTTTGAACAAATAGACTTGCTGATGGAATGATCTGCAAGAATTTACTTCAGGTCAGGAGGAGAATTGGAGCAGAGAGGTGGAGGACATTGTTCTTGTTTTCAACAGCTTAGTCTCAAGGGAAGTTAAGACGTGTGTACTAACATTGAACAAGGCTCACTCTGGACAGTTGTTTTAGCAAGAAAGTTGAACAATGCTTGAAGAGGTTGATAGGCTTACATGTTTCTTTGGTTAGAAAAATCTATAATCAGTGAATTCATGTGTTTTTTAAAAAAACTCTTAATATATGTATCTGAAATATTTTCTATGCTGGCACTAGTTTTTCAAGCTTTAATTTGCTTAAATACTTAAGGAGAGACTTCCATATGCCAGGTACTATTAGGTTTTGGATGCAGGCTGACAGGATAGGACCCTGCCTTGATGAAGCCCACTTTGGAAGGAAACGCAGATACTGAACAAATCCTCTCACCATGAGTGTGAGCAAGAAGAAAAAGCATTGTGGGTCAGCGTGTGTGCACAAGTCCTCGGGTAGGGGAAGGGACGGGAGCGGTTCTGGGAAATGAAAGGCCAGGTGAAGGAGAGTACAGGAGAGGCATGGGGCAGGCGAGGCAAGGCCTTCAAGATGTGTGAGCCTGACTTTTTTACCCCTGTAGCCAAAGGTAGTTATTTTACTAACAAATATATTTAGGTCGTTCTGGCTTTTATATATTAAAAACAGGTCTGTGATTAGTATCACTGAAGTTAAATTGTTATACATCCAGAGAGTAAACTTGAAGGGTTGCTGAATTAAAGAATGGGTTATTCAGGTTTGTTTTGTGTGTGTGTGTGTGTGTGTGTGTGTGTGTTTAGATTTATTTATTTCAAAGGCAGAGTTACAGAGAGGCAGAGAGAGGTCTTCGATCTGCCTCTGGTTCTCGATCTGGTTCACTCCCCAGATTGCCACAATGGCTGGAACTGGGCCAATCCAGAGCTAGGAGCTTCTTCCAGGTCTCCCACGTGGGCACAGGGAGACTTGGGCCATCTTCCACTGCTTTCCCGGGCCACAGCAAAGAGCTGGATCGGAATTCGAGCAGCTAGGATTCAAACCAGCATCCATGTGGGAAGCCAGCACTGCAGGTTGCAGCTTTTACCCACTATGCCACACCACTGGCTCTTCAACTGAAATTAATGTTTTAGTTTTCTCAGAAATAATGAAGAATATTGCATTTCAAAGATCTTACCTTCTGAGACAGGCATGTGGCAGGGTGGTTGAGCCCCTGCCACCCAGGCTTTAGCCTGGCCCAGGCCTGGCTAATGGGGCCATTTGGGAAGTGAACTAGTAGATGGGAGTTGTCTCTATATCTCCTCTCTGTAATTCTCTTTCAAGTAATTATTTTAAAATATGGCCTCACATAGATAGGTCTCGCAAAGGAGCAGTATTTTGATAGGAAGAGTAGATAATTCTGATAGCTCCCTAAAACTTTATAGGTGGCTGTTTATTTTTTTTTTGTTTATTAAAGATTTTTATTTGAGAGCTAAAGTTACAGAAAGTGAGAGGGAGAGAGAGAGTGAGAGACAGAGAATGGTCTTTCATTGGCTGGCTCACTCCCCAAATGGCTGCAATGCCGGAGTTGAGCTGATCCGAAGCCAAGAGCCTCTGCTTGGTTCCCCATGCACTTGGGCTATATTCCACTGCCTTTCCAGGCCACAGCAGAGAGCTGGATTGGAAGAGGAGCAGCCAGGACTAGAACTGGCACCCATGTGGGATGCAGGTGCCACAGGCAGAGGCTTAACCTACTTCGCCATAGCGCTGGCCCCCAGGTAGCTGTTTGCGAATGTATAATCGCAATGTGGAATCCAAAAGCATGTCAATGAGTATTTTGTATTCTGACAATAATTTCACTTGGAGTGTATATTTTACCCTCATATTTACTATGCATTGATTGCCTATAGATATTGGTTCTCTGAGATGTGGATATCCGAATGCTAAAATATTTGACTATGCAGGATCAAAAGCACATTGATTAGTGTTGCCACTGATCTCATCAGGGAAGTCGAAGCTAATGATTGCTGGTGCAGTATACAGTGACGAGTACTATAGTTTTTTTAACCCACCATTGCAAATGTTGAAACAGTGGGAGAGGGTATTGGTAGTATTACGGAAATAGCTGAGCCCTCCGGACCCCCTGAGAGACTGAGACCTGCCCTTCCACTCACTGCGCCAAGCACTGCCGCCCTGACGAAACGTTTGCTGTGCGTGTGCAGATTTTGAGAGCTTTGACCTGCCTGAAGAGCACCAGGTCGCACACCTGCCCTTGAACGGAGTGCCTCTCATGATCATCGATGAGCAGAGAGAGCTTGAGAAGCTGTTGCAGCTGGGCCCCCCTACGCCGGTGAAGATGGCTTCTACTCCATGGGAGGCTGGTAAGTGAACGTGCACCCGTCTAGACGGACTGCAGGCCATGTGTTCCCTAACACTTGCATTGCTGTGGGCGCAGGGTGGTGAGGAGGGTTTGCCTATGAATAATTTCTATCCTTAAACCACAGGGGTAAGATTTCAGAACAATGAAAGCGCTTCTCAGCTCGCAGTGCTTCTCAGTCCTGAGTCCTCTGGCAGGAGGAAGCTAATCTGGAATCCAGACAGCCTCAGATACAGCAAGAAGAGATTAGATTTAAACGAGAGATTAGATTAAACACACAGCTTCTTAGGCTGTAAGTGTATAGTAAACATGCTCAGAATGAGAATCCCAAGCTATATCCACAGCTAATGTGGGATCAAGCCACTTGGGCTGTGTATGGAATGCCAGGACCTTCATCCTGCAGGAGGTTTGAAGCCATCACCAGTGTGTCTTCAGTTTGTTCGGATCAGATAGCTTTTTAGTGAGCCTCTTTGCTTGCTCTTTGGTCTCTCAGAGCGTGAGACATGTTCAGACTTGCTTTCTAATGAATCATTTTGGGGACCACATGCGTATCCCAAGCTGTGTGTGTGAGGAGGGGTGGGGAGTGAGGATTGCTTCCTCATGACAAGTCGCAGCTCCTGTCTGATGTGGAGGTGGCTTGCGGGTTTGTAGACATTTCATAAGGAACTGCTGTTTTCCAGGTCCGTTGCCATCTCCTTCAAGCATCCTGTCGGCCCTGGATGTTGACCTGCCACCTGTGTGTTACGATATGGATATTTGAATTTCTTACTGCTTGGTAGTCTGCGTTTGTGTTAATAAAGCATTTCTTTCATGGAAGTTAATCCTGATGTTGGTATTCCTTGGAGTTTACTTGAAGCAGTTTGAAAACTAGTTTGATATATAAAAATTTACCTTAAAACCCCTTGGTTTGGTTTAACAGCTTATTTTAGAAACTGCCATTGTATCCCCTGAAAAGTGTACTCTTCATCGTGTGTGTGTACATTTTTGTCTTTTTGTGGCCATTAACTAGTGACAATTATTAGCTCTCTTAATTAGAAAATCCACTTCCAACTCATTAAGTATCTGTTGCTAGGCATCCTTTATTGCTGGTTCTGTTTGGTTTGTAATGGTTTCATACTCAGTATTCAGTAATCAGAATTTGAAAGGCTCAAAATCTTCTGAGAACTGAGCCTCAGTGGGATCTTCAGTTAGCTTCTTTGACGATCACTGCAGATAATTTAAACACTCTAAACCTACAGGAAACTGGATTTCGTTCACCCAGTGTTGGAAATTAGGTATTTAGTAAGCATTCTTGAGGTTAATGTCTGTGACACCATTTTTCAAAGGGGAAAAATTAGACTCAAAGGTTCATTGATTCACTTAGTAGTGAAGAGACTTTTTTTTTTTGCCTTTATTTTATTTGAAAGTTACAAGGTGGGAGGGGGAGAAGGAAGAGGGGTCTTCCATCTGCTGGTTTACTCACCAAATGGCTGCAATGGCTGGAGCTGGGCTGGTCCGAAGCCAGAAGCCAGGAACTTCTTCCAGGTCTCGCATGTGGGTGCAGGGGCCCGAGCACTTGGCCGTCTTCTGCTTTCCCAGTTGAATTAGCAAGGAGCTGGTTTGGAAGTTGAGCAGCTGGGACTTGAACCCACACCCATATAGTGCTGCAGATGGCAGCCTTAATCTGCTATGGCACAGCACCAACCCCCTAGAGCTGGTATTTGGATTCCAAATATGAAATTGGAATAAAAACAGACATTGTGGTTGGCTACCCATGGATTTTTATTTGGGGTAGGGGGTGGCTAGCCGTTTTTTGCAAAACTTAACTATTTTCATTATTTAAAATGTCAATGTTTGACCTGTCTGGGGTTTTGGAGCTTACCTTAGAAAAGCAGATGTTTCCCATTCTTGCTGGGCTGTCAGTAGGGAACAGGCTGCCTCCTGTTGTGTGCATTCTATCCAGCTGTCCCTACCCTGAATTCCCTGAAGAGGAGACTGAAGTGTTCCTTTCTCTGTGTCTTCTCAGACCTGTCCTACTTGAGCTCCTGCTACTTGATTGAGCCAAATGGTCAGTTAAGTTTGCTCCTTGCTCAATACTAAGCCACGTAGGAAGCTGTCCCCCTGAGACATGTGTCAAGTTAGGGTAGGCACCTTGTCTTTGTTGGAAGATACTAGACGTGAAGCACTGGGAACAGCGACGATCATCAATCCTGACTTAAACTTCTTAGCCTCTAAGTGTAACTGGGTCACTCAAACTTTCTCTAATAGAAAAGGGGACTTTGAGAAGAATTAAGAGTGACTCCAAGAGCACTTGGCTGGCAGGGAGAATATTAAGTTTAGCATCCTTTAGTACTGTAGGGACATTATGAAAAGCCAAGTGTAGTACCAAGCTGCTTAGTTTGTGGGTTTTTTTTTTTCCTTTTTAATATTTACTTATTTGAGAGGCTGAGTTACAGAGAGACAGAGGTTGTCCATCTGTTGGTTCATTCCCCAAATGGTTGCAGTGGCCAGGGCTGGGCCAGACCAAAGCCAGGAGCTTCATCTGAGTCTCCCACATGGATGGAGGACCATCTTCTGCTTTCCAAGGCTCATTAGTGGGGAGCGGGATCGGAAGTGGAGCAGCCAGGACCCTAACCATGGCCCATATGGGATGCCTGTGCCATAGCACCAGCCCTGCAAATAGCTTTTATACTGTCATTCTGTTAGGTATGAAGTCAGATATGAGCTTGTGTGTGTGACAAAGGCCTAAAGAAAAGACATCTATGTCCAGCATATGCATCTGCATCTCAAAGTCATCCCGGTAATGTTTCAGGGGCAGCCCAGTATTCGCATCCTGCTCTGCCCCCTCCTACCCGATAACCTACCAGGTCAGGGTCCCTGCTACTTCTGCTTGACAGTCTTCCACAATCTTCCAGATGCAGCCCAGTATCTGCGTTTCAAATACCCTGCTCCAGATCCTGGGTTAGGACGGTGCCAGCTAGGCTTCCTCCTGTCTGATAGCTTTAGGGGAAAACTCAGGAGCTTCTTAATATTTATATCCATAAAATCCTTTGTTTCAGAAGGAGATGTGTGAAGACAAAGACCCATCTCCTTAACCCCTCCCCCCCAACTAGACTGCGTGCTCAGCCCTCTGCCTCTCTGCGAGCCACCCACCTGGCCTGCCCAGGTGTAATCTCTCCACTCAATCATGTAACCCTGCTCTCCCCCAGTCCGAGCGACTGGGCACTCCCTCTCTGGTTCTGTCTGGAAAGGTGCCCATCGGTTCTTGCTAATGTCCCTTCCCTAATAAACTTTGCTACTTTACTTTCCACTACTCTCTGTCTCACGCCTGAATTCTTTCTTGTGCGAAGACAAGAACCCTGCCATTCACTGGTAACAGTTCATACAAACTTACTCTTTAGAAAATATTGGAGGGTGAACCATCGGCAAAGGAAGACCTTTCTCTCTGTCTCTCTCACTGTCCACTCTGCCTGTAAAAAAAAAAAAAAAAGAAAAAAAAGAAAAGTCTCCTGTGGTAGAAGAAACCGAGGCCTAGGAACAAGGGAACTAGTCAGTTCTTTAGCACCTAAGTACTGTCTTCCGGGCCAGGACAGAGCCTGCAGTGGGACGATCTTGTCATCTACTGTTAATCAGATTGCAATGTGCTAAGTGTGTGTTGTTTCTTAGAAACTTTAAGCAAGTGCTCCTCCATTAACACAGATAATTTTCATTTTAGTTTGCAGGAGGATTGCTGTTTTGTTAAATCTTGTCATCTGTTAAAATAAAACTTATTTAGATCTGTACTGTTTAAGCTTGTTCTCTCCACCACTGTTATCCCAGGCTACTGCACTTCCAAAGGAGAGCATGTGGGAGCTAATGCTTATCTCACTGCCATTTGTTTTGCACACCTGCTCTCGTCGGCCAGTCCTTCCACCTGGGCTTGGAGTTGCTGCTTGAATTTACCTTAGTGCTCTCTCTTGCTCTGATCTTAAGTATTTGATTCGCATTCTGGATGGTAAGAGCTCAGTCTTGGCCTTCCCTCCCCCCCCCACAAGCCCGCTCTGATCTGTTGTGTTTGTGGTTTAAAATGCCCTCTCTGTGTAGATGAGCCCACAGTCTACTTTCTAACCCAGGTTTCTCGCCTGGACGCCAGGACTCCTATCCTATTACTTCATTGGGATCTCAGATCTATTACATCTCAAATGGAACTCTTGTTCTCCTCTCCCTGCTAACCTTCTCTACAGTCACATCTGCTGTCACAACCTGGGGCTGTTCTAGTCACCTCCGTGCCTTGTCACGTCCATTGTGCTGGCTGATGGTGCTTCAAGGATGCCTTTCTGGTACGGTTCTCTCCATCTCCACTGATGACCTCCTGCTCATGGCTCTTCCTTGCCATTCACCACCAACCAGAATGACACGTTAAATGTCAGCCTTTCAGCCCTCTGCTTGAAGCCTCCCAGTAGATAGGCATGCCTTGAGCGAAATCTGAACTTGTGCCCCTGGCCTTTGAGGCCCTGAGTGATCTGGGTCCTGCCTGGTGCTTCAGTGTCACCTCATCCCCGTGCTTGTTCTCAGCCTTCCAGTTCTTGAGGACACTGCTCCTAAGCGGAGCGGTGGCTTGCTCCCCCCACCGCTCCATAGGCTATGTGCGTCTGGTCCCAGGTCGCTTGGCTCATGATTTGGGTTTGTTGCTCAGGTTCTCTGCCCCATCATGGATTCCATCTGAGAAGTCAGTGACCGCACCTGACCCTGGAGTTGAGCAGTGTGCATCTCCCCTCTGGTCATCTTGAGCTGCCTCAGCCATTCCTGCAAGTGGCCACCTGTTCCTGCTAATTTCACCTCTTAAACATTTCATTTGTTTTTTAAGATTTTATTTATTTGAAAGAGTTACACAGAGAAGGAGAGGCAGATAGGAGAGGTCTTCCATCCGCTGGTTCACTCCCCCAGTTGGCCGCAACAGCTGGAGCGGGGCCAATCTGAAGCCAGGAGGTTCTTCCAGGTCTCCCAGGTGGGTGCAGGGTCCCCACCTCTTAAACATTTCAAAAGGGCCTGATTGTTCCCAGCTCTGCCACGGCTCCATTTCTGACCATCATTTTGCTTGCCTGAGGTGTTCCCACAGCCACATTCTCTGGTTGACAGCCAGGATGAGCTTAACTGTTACACTTGTGGGATGGCATTGTTTTTTTCTTTCTTTTTTTAATTTATTTATTTGAAAGAGTCAGGCAGAGAGAGAAGTCTTCCATTCACTGGTTCACTCCCCAATTGGCCGAAATGACCAGAGCTGCGCTGATTTGAAGCCAGGAGCCAGGAGCTTCTTCTGGGTCTTTCATGTGGGTGCAGGCCAGGGGTCTAAGCACTTGGGCCATAATCTACTGCTTTCCCAGGCCATAGCAGAAAGCTGGATTGGAAGTGAAGCAGCTGGGAGTTGAACTGGTGCCCATATGGGATGCCGGCACTGCAGGCGGCAGATTTACCCACTACACCACAGCATCAGCCCCAGCATTGGCTTTTTGATTTTTTTAACTCAAGATTTTGATTTGAATCTGTGTTTTACCTCTTCCATTTTTCTGCAACTTCTTGGACACATTTTCAAAGTCTTTTGATGTCCCTGTTTGCTAATTCTAACATGTAATCTGTGTTGATTCTGTGTTGGTTTCAGTTGTCTTGTCTTCATCGTGGTTGTGTTTTCCTACTTTGTATGCCAGACACGAATTTTACTTTTTTTTTTCTGAAATGAGTATTTCAGCATTTCTGTAACTGTTCTTAAGCTGTGTTCTGAAATATGGTTAAATTACTTGGAAACAATTTGATTCATTTGAGTCTTGCCTTTAAGGTTGGTTAGGCAAGATCGGGGCAGCGTTCCTCCTACGGCTCATTGCCCGCTACTACTGAGGTGCATGTCAGGTTCTGCGGGTTTAATCCACCGTCCCCTGACTGATAAGGTTTTCCAGTCTGGCTGCTGTGAGCTCTGGGCATTCCTCCCCCTTATCCTGTCCATTAGTTTTCTCAGGACGTGCTCTGATGGGGGCTTTCCTGAAGACTAGAGGGAGACCCTCTGGGCAGCGCTCTCCTCTCCAGCGCTCTTCCCTGCGGCTCTGCCGACGCCCTCCTCTGGGCTCTTCCACCCCAGGAGCGTGTTGGGCTCTGCACCCTGGAGACGCTGTCACCGCAATGAGGGAGCGTGGTCACCTGCTTACCTCATCGATTGCACAGTCCTCAGGGACCCCTGCGCTTGGTGCCCCAAGGTGCTGTCTCAGAAGCCACTGTTGGATGTATTTTGGTCCAGTTCGTGAGTCTTTTCGAGGCGAGAGTACAAATCAGTCATTGTTACTTGATTTTGGTTGGAATTGAAGTGTCCCTCCCCCACCCTTGCCCTGTCTCATTGCCCCTTTTATTGATGTAAAATTCACATAACATAAAATTCACCATTTTAAAGCATACAATTCATTGGCTTTAGTATATTCAGTGTGTGCAGCCGTCACCACTCTCTAATTTCTCATCGTTGTTTATGATCCCCAGACGAAACCAGCCCTCAAGCCAGATGTGAGGCACAGTCTTTACTCCTTAGTGACGCCCCATCCCCCTTGAGATACAGTGGCTCACAGGGCTTGGGGGTGGCTCCTGGGGAAGTGTGGCCTCTCCTGATTGGCCCGACTCACACCTCCCTTTAGTTGGCCATTGAGATCTTCTCTTACCTGGAGGCTTTGCTCTAGGTGCCACCTCCCTCCAGTTCCCAACTTGCTGGTCATCCTCAGTCTTAAACTTCTAGTGCTGACCGCATTTCGTTGTGTCTGCCCATTTGGCTGTCCTGTGCGACATGGGGGACTGGGTGAGGTCACTGTTGCCTTCTCATGCCTGGCACATGGCAGGTGCTCAGGGACTTGCTGAAACGAGTGGCTATGTCATCAGGCCCTAGAGACCCAGTGACTGCTGTGGGCTCCCTGTTAGCATCATACAGTGTGAAGATCAGAGAGTTTTCATTCCTCCAGGTTCCTGTCGAGAGAGGGGTGAAGCACCAGTCCAGGAGGTTCGTTTCCTGCCTCCCCTGCTGGCTGGCTCAGGCCCCATTTACTCTCACCCAGCCCAGCCCATCGCGTCCCAGGGTTAATCTGTCCTGAGAATGTCCAACTCCTCAGGCTGGAAGCGTGACATGGTTTTCTTCAGTAACTGCTACCAGCTGTATTTTGTTGACTGCTCCTCCCTGCTGGGTGGGGGTGATGCTGAAAAGCACACCAACAGACTTCCTAGTAACCCACAGTGACTTTGGGTTAAAGTGAAGTTTGGGCTTGCATTATAAGCCTTAGTCCTGTTCACTTTCAAATTTGAGGCCCAAACTCATTTCAGGCTCTTTTCCTCCTTCTGCCCAGCACAGGCAGAACTGGATGAAAGAAATGGATTTTCTGCCTTCCACATCCTTCCTGTGTAGGTGTGAAGACCCTGGTAGAACCTTACGGCAGCCCCACACTTGGGAGGACAGCTCGAGTGGGAGGAGATGGCTGGAGACAGCCATGGGCTGGACACGGGGAGAGCCTGCCTTCACTCTGCCTGTCGGGCTGTGTGATGCTGATGGAGGTCTCTGTAACACAGTCACTCCCTCCCAAGAGTGGCAGCCACACCTCCCTTCCCATGCCTTTCCTAGGGCTACCCATGGCTGCTGCCCCTCAGTTATGAACCACTTGGGTCTTTTTCACCTTTGGAAGGCTGCAGAGAACTGGGCTGGGGGGAGGTCTCTAGGCTATACCACATCAGGGATCTGTAAGCCCTGATGCCTGGGCTACCCCAGCACGTGTCCCACCTTGAGAAAGCTCTGGACTGGGAGCAGCTGCCAGTCTTTAAGTTCAAGTGGGTGCTCCCAGTGTGTTGAGAAGACTTGAGAGGGACACACCGTATTCTTGGGCTCTCAGAAGCTTTCCTCCAGAGCCTTCTCTCACTTAGCTCTATCGGTGGTACCAGGCAGCCTAGCATTTCTGCAGCTAGACAAGATGTGCAGCTGGAGGCTCCAGACCCCCTCCCATCTGTGTTCAGCTTCTCATGACTGCAGGAAGTAAAACACTCTCCCTGTCCACCCCCCGCCGAGTGGACACTGCATTTCTCCATAGACACCCCAGATCTGATCACCTCCCTCAGGCCTTTCTCCTCTCTGTAAACACAGAGCTAACTTTGGAATAGGCTGCCCTCGTGGTTTGGGGGACCTTAGCCACACGTACTCTAGCAGTAGGAACAGACAGCAGGCGAGGCTCTCCTCCCCGGCCACGGTAAGCTCATGCTGAGGGTCTTGTTCATCTTTGTATTCTCCAAGTTCCAAGTCTTACCTGGAGTAGACAAATAATCATTTCCTGGAGTTGAATTTCAGCAGGACGATTGAGAACAAAGGGGCCTGCCTTTGTGCCCGTGCACAGGCTCCCAGGAGGACTTGGGCCCACACTCCGATATGAAAAGGACATTTTGATCCTGGTGAGAGGAGATGGGGATGGATGAGCCACTTCTTTCTGAGCACATACAGGAACAGACACCAGGCTCCACATTCCCCTGGAGCTGGAGGCATGGAAAGGTTTCCACGGTGATGCTATGTGCATTGCAGCCCACTGCAGAGGTAGGAGCCACCCACTCAGGGCCCAGCCCAAGCTGGCTCCTGGCTCCTTGCATACTTGCACTGAAGTCCACTAGGGGGCACTGTGGGGGAGACTAACCCAGAGCAGGAAGGCAGGGCAGGCACATGTTTAGCAAGCATCTTCATCTCCCTGATAGCTAGTTGACAAGTAGGAATTTGGCCCAGTGGTTGGGTCACTGTTTGGAATACCCACATTTAGTATCAAGTGCCTGGTTCCAGTCCTGGCTACTCTGCTTCTGATCGAGCTTCCTGTTGATGCACACCCTGGAAGGCAGCAGGGGATGACTCAAGTACTTGGGTTCCCCCCACCCATGTGGGAGCCCCGGATGGAGTTCCTAGATCCTGGAGTTCAGCCTGGCCCAACCCTGTGTGTTACACCATTTGGGGAATGAACCAGTGGATGCAAAATCTCTCTTCTCCCTGTCACTTTTTTTTTTTTAGATTTATTTATTTATTTGAAAAGCAGAGTTACAAAGAGGCAGAGGCAGAGAGAGAAGTCTTCCATCTGCTGGTTCACTCCCCAAATGGCTGCAATGGTAGGAGCTGGGCCAATCTGAAGCCAGGAGCCAGGAGCTTCTCCCTCGCAGATGCAGGAGCCCAAGAACCTGGGCCATCTTGTACTGCTTTCCCAGGCCATAGCAGAGAGCTGGATTGGAAGTGGAGCAGCTGGGACTAGAACTGGCACCCATATGGGATGAGGGCACTGCAGGTGGCGGCTTTACCTGTTATGCCACAGTGCTGGCCCCCTATCACTTTCAAATCAGTTTTTAAAAAACCATGTATATGAGTGGAGCAGTGCAACAGACCGCATTTCAGTCCTGCCCTATAATTTGAGGAAAGGAGTGTGGATGGTATGTCAAGATGCTGAAGGGACAGTTGGGTGAAGAGAGAAAGGAAGAGGGGTGCCTTGAAGAACAGGCCGAAAAAGAACTGGAGACTGAAGAAAGCAGCAGAGATAAAGTTACACAATGCTTGGCACCTGTGGGACTGTATGGGAGGGTGGCATTCCTGCAGACCTTGCACAATCATTACAAGTTTATGTCATGTAAGAGCAATCCCGACCCGGGCGCTGCATTGGGGTGTGAGGGCCGCCATAACGCAGTACCACCTGCCGGGTGGTGGAAATGACAGACCGACTTCTGCACAGTTCTGGAGGCCAGGACTTCAAGATCAAAGTGTTGCAGGGCTGATTCTACGCCGGGGCCCCTTTTCCTTGGCTGCAGGTTATGGAGCTGTGGTAGAGAGAATGACAATGAGCTGGGAACAACGTCTTCAAGGGACATAAGGAGGTACATCATTGTGTGCAAGTAGACAGGCAAGAGATAGGACACTCGGCCGGTGCCGCTGCTCACTAGGCTAATCCTCTACCTGCGGCACCGGTACTCCGGGTTCTAGTCCCTGTTGGGGTGCTGGGTTCTGTCCCGGTTGCTCCTCTTCCAGTCCAGCTCTTTGCTGTGGCCCGGGAGTGCAGTGGAGGATGGCCCAAGTGCTTGGGCCCTGCACCCACATGGGAGACCAGGAAGAAGCACCAGGTTCCTGGCTTTGGAACCATAGTGGCCATTTGGGGGGTGAACCAATGGAAGGAAGACCTTTCTTTCTCTCTCTCACTGTCTAACTCTGCCTGTCCAAAGGAAAAAAAAAAAAAAAGACACTCTATGGCATGAGATTGCAAACAGTCTGTCAGAACAGAGGAAGGGGGTGTTATCCACAAGCATGCATGAGGACCCAGGAGGACAGCAGCTGCCCCCCATTGTGGCTGGGGGCGGAGCAGCATCCCCGCATGCTCATGGGGACGTGGGGTTGGGGACCAGGGGAGCGACAGCAGCCAGGGAGCTGAAGTTCCCTCGAGGTGTGAGGTAGGACTTTTAGGTCATCACTATTAATAGCGCATTTACATATTTCAATTCAACACCTATGGGAGTATCACTTAATACTGGACTTCTTAGCCTATGGGGGATCAAGTCCTTCTCCGTAGAGAGGGAGCACCAGTTAGGAGCAGTCTGTGCTGCGTGGTCTCCCGGAGGAGCATGGAGGGCTCGGAGAACGCAAACTCACCGCCGGCAGGGTTCCTTCTCCGGGATCAGAGCAGCTGCTGGGGAGAGGCGGGAAGGGAGGGAGGAACACAGGGCAAACGGAGCGGCCACGCTAAAGGAACGCTGCAGGTGGAAGGAGTTCCCCGGAGAGTGGCTCTCAGGGGGGCTGGGCCCTCTCTTGATTACCTCACGTCCAGCAGTGCTGCTTGCTGCTTGCTGCTTGGAGGGGACCCGGGATACCAGGTGGCCCCCTGGACCCTTCACCAAATTGATTTTTTGAAGTTTCATATTTATTTGAAAGGACGAGATTGAGAAAGAGCGAGAATACTTCTCATTTGTTGGAGCACTCCTCAAATACCCCAGGGTGAGAACTCAGTCCAGGGCTCCCCCACCGATGGCAGGAACCCCAATACCTGAGCCGTGACTGCTGCCTCCCCAGATCCCAGTAGCAGGAAGCGGAGCCAGGGCTCGAACCTAGGCACCCTGGCGTGGATGCAGGCTCCCCTGAAGCGCTCTGACACGCTCTCTGCCCTCGTTTTCCGTTGTCATCCTCACGCCCTCCCAAGCGTGCACCAGAGTTTTCCGCAAGCTGCTCTGACGGTGACACCACTGCAGAGCGGGTGCAGAAGCAGACAGGAGAATCCAGCTGTCTCCTTTTAAGCCAGATGTTGAAGGGAATTGCAAACACGTAAATCAAAGCCAATCTCCTCACAAAACCTTTTCTATTCGGGTAAGCAGTTATTTTTCATAAAATGTATTCATTATATCAACACCAATAGTTTTGTGGTAATACCTACATCAGTCAGTATTTTAAAAGTTCCTCTTCTAATTGTTATTACTGCACACCCTCCCAGATATAATCCGATTTATTTTTATTTATTTGAAAGTCAGAGTTACACAGAGAGAGGAGAGGCAGAGAGAAACAGAGAGAGGTCTTCCATCCCACGGTTCACTCCCAATTGGCGGCGTAGCTCTGGCCTCCCATGCGGGTGCAGGGGACCAAGGACTTGGGCCATCTTCTGGCTTTTCCAGGCCATAGCAGAGAGCTGGATCATAAGTGGAGCAGCCAGGACTCGAACCAGAGGCTATATGGGATGCCAGCGCTTCAGGCCAGGGCGTTAACCCGCTGCACCACAGCCCTCTGGCCCTCTGAGAGGGCTCACCGGTAAGCTAAGCCGCAGTTAACAAGAGCAACAAACGCCATGGCGGCAGAGAGGTCCAGGTGTATAGCTGGTACCCATGGGTTCTGTTCTGAACTCCACCGCGGACTGACAAGCTGAGCTGGAGTGAGGGCAGAAAGTCGTCCCGCAGCGCCCACCGAGTCCCAGTAGGGCCCCGATTGCCTCCCTTGGGTGCTGCAGCCTCCCGCTGTGGGTTAACCTGCTCGGCTTCCAGCTCCCACAGCCTGCCGTCCCTTCCGAGAGCGCGTCGCTGGGCCACTAGGGGGCACCACCCACCTTCTTAGTCACGCTTTGCTACGCTGACCTGGAGCCTGTCGGGCAGCAGTGATGCGATGGGGAGAGTGGCTGGTGTTAGGACATTCTCGGTTTGGTGGTAAGTTCTGACCCCAAATCCAGACTCAGGTTTTTATCAGTCAGTACATGTTAACCCGGACCTCTGTAATGAAAACACCTGACTTCCTGCCAGGGCCACGCTAAGTGCTTCGCACATGTCACCTCCTGACATCTCGGGGCAACACCGAGGGCCGTGGGCATGCACGAGCGCTCATTTGTAATAGCTGGAAATCGGGCTCTGAGTAGAAAGTACGCTGGGTACTGTGAAATCAATGTGTTCCAAAGGGGCTGTCCCACTCTGGCTGTAGGTGAAGCAGGCAGCAGGTCTTACTGGTTCTCCACCTTATCAGATACAGAACTCCCTTTCTGCACTATGTATCTGGCGTCCAATGAAATGTAGGAGGCCTGGGACCCAGACTGAGCTCAACAGGCCAAACAATACAGAGTTTAATTCCAGCAGCGGCTTCGGGTGCTGCAGCCGCCGGCTAAGCTGTAACCAATTGCCTGGATGATGGAACACGCTTTGTAGCTAGTTAAGTTGTCTTCTGTGTCCCACCTCTGCTTTTCTACAAGTGCTGTCTGATCATGGAGCTGCTTGGAGCTGTCAGAGCCTGGGAACTGCGTGATTCACAAATCATGTTTTGTTTTCCTTTTCTTCATTCAAGTAATTACTTGACATAAGTGGCCTAAAGAATTTTCCCTCTTTTAGAAATATTTTATTAAGAAAATTTTTATTTAGCTAGTTTAAAGTCAGAGGGGGAGAGAGGGAGTTCCATTTGCTGGTTCACTCCCTAAATGCAGCTGCCAGGGCTGGGTCAAGTCAAAGCCAGGAATCCAGGACTCAACCTGGGTTTTCCATGCACTTGAGCCATCGCCGGCTGCTTCTTGGGGTGCCCATTGATAAGGAGCTGGGATGAGAAGCAGAGCTGGATTTGAAAATAGGCACTCAAATGAAAGATGCAGGTGTTGCAAGCAGTGTCTTAATCGCTATGCCAAACACCTACCCTCCCTCCTAATGTTTGTAGTACCCCCTATATTATCGTGAAGTGAAGTCCACAGGTAGTACATCCCTATGCTCTGTATTCACCTATGCTTGAGTGTAATACAAAGGAGACACAGAAAGAAGTTCACCATAGCCGACTGAGTTAGGAGATGGGCTTTCTTATCTAGACCAGAAGACAAAAAAGCGCCGGCAGTAGTTTCAAAAGTGTCCACCAGAGGGCAGCATACCTCTTCTGCAAACAGGAGGCTGGCTGCCTTCTCTCTGTAATCACCAAACTCCTGGGGTTCCCTGAGTGGTGAGAGAGGTGGGTTGGGGAGTGAGAGGGAAGTCACAGAGCATAGGGCTGACCTTCAAGTTAGTGGGACAGATTCTAGTCACATGCACCTGCCACGAGTGGAGTCACATGCTTTAAAGTTTTAGTTTTGTTATGGATCATTTGCTGACAAAGTGGTTATAAAACAACGTGTTTGATTTTCATTGAAATTTTTTTAAATTTTATTTATTTGAAAGACAGAATTACAGAGAGAGGTAGAGACAGAGAGAAAGGTCTTCCATCCACTGGTTCACTCCCCAGATGGCTGCAACGGCTGGAGCTGTGCCGATCTGAAGCCAGGAGCTTCTTCCCTGTCTCCCACATGGGTACAGGGGCCCAAGAAATTGGGCCATCTTCTACTGCTATCCCAGGCCACAGCAGAGAGCTGGATCGGAAGAGGAGCAGCCGGGACTAGAACCAGCACCCATATGGGATGCCGGTGCTTCAGGCCAGGGCGTTAACACACTGTGCCACAGTGTCGGCCCCTGAAATTAAAAAAAAATTTTTTTTAATTACTCCATTACTGGCAATGAGTATGCAATCAATATTTTTCTTTACATTGACTCAGTTTTTCTTTATTTTTAAAAAGATTTATTTATGTATTTGAAAGAGTTACACAGAAAGGAGAGGGAGAGAGAGGTCTTCCATCTGATGGTTCACCCCTCAATTGGCTGCAACGGCCGGAGCTGCGCCAATCTGAAGCCAGGAGCTAAGACCTTCTTCCAGGTCTCCCACACAAGTGCAAGGACCCAAGGACTTGGGCCATCTTCTACTGCTTTCCCAGGCCATAGCAGAGAGCTGGATCAGAAATGGAGCAGCTGGGTCTTGAACCAGTGCCCATATGGGATGCTGGTGCTTCAGGCCAGGGCATTAACCCGCTGCACCCCAGCACCGGCCCTCTTTTTTTTTTTTTTAAGATTTATTTGAAAGGCAGAGTTACAGAGAGGGAAGGGGAGAGAGAGAGAGAGAGAGAGAGAGAGAGAGAAAGGTCTTCCATCCGCTGGTTTACTCCCCAAGGGCCAGAAGTGGGCCAAGCACGTGGGTGTAGCAGGCAGTGGCTTTAGCGGCTATGTAGCAATGCTGGCCCCAAGTGTGACATTAAAGTTAAGCACCCTACAACCCTTTCCCATACAGCATGGACAAACTGTCTCCCTCTGTGGAGACGCTGGGATGGCGATGGCCTCCTCTGGTTGGAGTCCAGGGACTGCGGGCTAGCCGTGTATTCTCCGTGCACGAGCCCTGTCTGAGCCTGGCTGCCCATCGGCTGCAACGTGATGATCCCTAAGTGTCTTCTGGATCTAATAGTCTGAGGCTCTTGGAAGCCCAGACGCTCACTGGTAGGGGACGTAGGACTTGGGAAGACCCTGTGTTGGGCTGTGCTGAGAATCTCTAAACCTGCAGATCCTCATGAACCCCCGTGGACACCCTCTTCTCCTGGGGAGCACCTGACGCTTTAAGAGCAGCTAAGGCCGGTGCCGCGGCTCAATAGGCTAATCCTCCACCTTGCGGCGCCGGCACACCGGGTTCTAGTCCCGGTTGGGGCGCCGGATTCTGTCCTGGTTGCCCCTCTTCCAGGCCAGCTCTCTGCTGTGGCCAGGGAGTGCAGTGGAGGATGGCCCAAGTCCTTGGGCACTGCACCCGCATGGGAGACCAGGAGAAGCACCTGGGTCCTGCCATCGGATCAGCAGGGTGTGCCGGCTGCAGTGCGCCGGCCGTGGCAGCCATTGGAGGGTGAACCAACGGCAAAAGGAAGACCTTTCTCCCTGTCTCACTCTCTCACTGTCCACTCTGCCTGTCAAAAGAAAAAAAAAAAAAAAGAGCAGCTAAGAACTTGGACCCTGAAGTCTAAGAGACCTGGGCTGGAATCTCTGTCTCCTTCTAGTTTTGTGACTTGAAGCAGATCATTGAGCTTTGCTGGTCCCAGTTTCCCTGTATATATAACAGGAACAGTAGCGGTATTTATCCTGGGGTGAAGATTACATGGGAATAGCATGCTGAATTCTTACCACGGGGCCTGGCCTGCATGTTAGCAGTTATTTTTGTAGTGGTAGTAACTCCAGAGAGATTTTTTTTTTTTTTTAAACGTAACTGGGGAGATTCTGAGACAGCGGAGTTCCTAGGTCCTCACAGAAGCCAACAATTTGAGAATCCCGGCCGGAGAGCGCGCACGGAGGTCTCCGTGCGGCTCCACCTGCAGCAGCTCAGGGCCCACAGCAAGGGGCCCGGGACTGGTCCAGCGACGCCACCCCAGTCCTGGCTCCTTGGCCATGCCTTTGTCCGCAGGAAAGCTACAGAAACCATGGATAAACCCAGACCAGATGAGAGACGGTCTAGATGTACCAGCGCTCACTAACGGAGATCTTTGGTTCCATTTGTGAAATACAGAGTCAGTCCTGGTGGCAACAACCAGAAAGCTATAGGGGAAAAGCTGTTGAAAGAGAGAGAACAAGCAACAGCTCCTCGCCCAACCAGTTCTTCAGCAGAGTGTAAGTGAGGACCCTGACGGAGACTGTGAGGATGGAGAAGACCCTAAAATAGAGCCGGAGCTCAAGGAGGGTGAACCGCGCAAGGGCGAAGACTCCAGGAACACTCCGGCAAGGAAGCTTTGAGCGCCGTCAGAGCAGTTTGCAAGCTGGACTCCCGGAGACCCCGATGGACAAGGGGGTCTTTATTAAGAGGCAGAGCCCTGCAGGCATGAACTCAGGAATCTACAGGAGTTCAAGAACTCCGAGGAAAAGGGTGGGGACTTGCAAACGTTTTCAGGTAGGTGGTGCGGTGATTTCAGAGTACCGCCCGTGCCAGCCCAGGGTGGCGGCCAGCGAGGACACCCTAGGAAGTGCCTTTCGGCCGCCGGACACGGGATCTTCTTCAGAAATTCCCCGGTCCTGGGGAGTGGGAGTTGGGAAAGTCTGGCACGTTGCAAATTTCCCTGTTTGTTCCCTGTTTGTGAGCAGATTTCATGCTGATTATCTCCCATCTAGTTCTGCATTGTAGAATGTTTGCAGCCAATTTATACAGATTTGATTGATTGTACAAGAATCTTCAGTTAGGATATTTTTCGCTGAAGTAATTGAAGAAAGGTAAGGCTTCCTGGGTCAAGGTGCTGAACGTGTTAGTTCCTAGGCTGTGTAGCATACATTTTTATTGAAGGAAAGTTTGCAAAGAAGAAAAGAAAAGCTGGGTTACCATGGCAGCAGACCATTGGAGACACTGTCTGGTAGCCCTCAGTGTTTTTAAAGTGATGAAATGACATGAATGTCACAGGTGCTCAAGGGAGGGATCTTAAACATGTTTCAGTCTTTGTGTGGAAGTACTCGTGGGGCGACTTGTGGTTTTCAGCCCACAGCTTCCCGAGTCTCTGCCCGGCTTCCACATGCAGGTGCCTTCATGTGTGTGGGGGGCACAGGGGAGAGTTGGGGGGCAGTAAAGGGGTGCCATTGACTCCGGCGGACTTTGAGCTGCTCTGTCACCAAGGCAGGCTGTTCTGGCCCGGGGGGCAGTGGAAACCTGTGTTTGGAAAAGCAGCGATGCTCATACTGGGAGACTCCTGGTGAGAGCTTTGTTGCCAGGTTGGGGATGCACCTGGCCAGGCAGGCGCTCCTGGTGAAGGCACCTCACTGGGATGCACACCTGGGTGCTCCCTCACGCTTACGAGGTTCTGTCGTTGGAGCTGTGCACCAGGGTCTTCATCCTCACTCGGTCACTAATAGCGCACTGACTTCAGGGAAGATGTTGAATGTCTCTGGTCCTTCTTGAATTGTAAAATGAAAGATTAAGTCGTACTGGTGATTTTTTTTTCTTTCTTATTTTGTTTTAGATTCCATAAGGGTTTTAAAATAATTTGTTTTGATGCATTTTATTTGAAAGACAGAGAGAGAAGAAAGAGGTGGATCTTGTATTTGGTGGTTTACTCTCCATATGTCTGCCACAGTCTCTTGGAATTGCCTTTGGTCTTCCGTATGGGTGGCAGGGACGTAGTATTTAGGCCATCGCTCACTCCATCCCAGGATGCTGCATCGGGAGTGGAGTGGCCTAGACTTGAACTAGACTCTGATGCCAGATGCAGTGTCCCATGCAGTGACTTAAGCTACTGAGCCAAATGCCTGCCCCCCCCCCCAGGGTTTTATATCTATATTTTGGATTAACATGTAATAACAGTACATCTTCATGAGATACAGTGTGATATTTTAAGACATTTATACAGCATGTACTGATGGAATCACAGCAGTTAGCATTTCTGTGTCCTTATTTCTTTTTGTTTGGCGTCTTCCAACTCCTCTCTCCTAGTTCTTCAGAAAGTATGTAAGAGATGATCATGACTCGCCATCACCCCAGGGTGCTGGGAACATCGGATCTTATTCTTCTGGCTGTTTGGTGCCCCTGATGCACCCACCCTTTATCACTCCCCAACTCTAGTTATTACAAATAGGTGGTCAGATCAACAGTCTCTCCTTCCTCCTCCTCCCCTTCCCCTTCTTCCTCTCCTCCCCCCTTTTTCACACCCACATATCCACTGGTGGTTTTAATTAAAAGACGTGAGAATGTGTATGGTGGTAGATCTCACAGACTTTTGACAAGCTGATGAGAGTTATATAGATCCTCTCTCCAGAAAAATGTAGTCCCCAAAACATGTTTTTAAAGATTCATTTATTTTTATTTGAAAGGTAGAGTTGCAGAGAGGCAGAGAGAGAGTAACAGAGAGAGAGAGAGATCGTCTATTGGCTGATTCACTCCCCAAATGGCTGCAGTGGCCAGAGCTGCACTGATAGGAAGCCAGGAGCCAGGAGCTTTTCCTGGGTCTCCCACACTGGTGCAAGAGCCCAAGGGCTTGGGCCATCTGCTTTCCCAGGCCATAGCAGAGAGAGCTGGATCGGAAGTGGTGAACCCAGGACTTAAAGGAGGCAGCTGTACCTGCTGTGCCACAGTGCTGTCCTCCCCCCAGAACATTTTTGTAACAATTTTATAGGGGTGATGCTGTGGCATAGCAGGTAAAGCCGCTGCCTGCAGTGCCGTCATCCCGTATGGTCACTGGTTAGAGTCCCGGCAAGACGCAGCTCCTTGAACTAGTTAGGGCTCTTTTATATGGAGAGTAAGGAGACCCTTTGGAGTCTTGTTTTTAAAGATTTATTTTCATTTATTTGAAAGGCAGAGTGACAGAGGGAGAAAAAGAGAGAAAGAGATCTTCGGTTTGCTGGTTCACTCCCCAAATGCAGCAAAAACCCAAGCTGGGTCAGACTAGGGCCTGGAACTCCATCTGGGTCTCCCACATGGATAGCAAGGCCCCAGCTCCCTGGGCCATCTTCCTCTGCTTTCCCAGGTGCATTAGCTGGACCAGAAGTGGAGCATTCTTGGCTTGAACCAGTGCTACGATATGGGATGCTGGCACTGGCAGCCGTGCCCCTACCCGCTGTGCCTCAGCGCCTGCTCCTGTTCTGTGGAGTTCTTGCCCTGGCGCCCTCAGCAGAGCAGGTGTACTGACAGTGTTTGGTGGTTCCGAGGAGTGGTGGGAACATGGCACAGAGGCACCAGGGAGGGAGTGGTGACCACGGAGGTCCGGTGTCAGCCAGAGCAGCAGTCAGTGGCGAGGACACAGTGCAGTCTGTCCTGGGTGCCGCTGTCAGCAAAGCCCCAGCTGCATGGAGGATTTTTTTTTCCATGTTTTGTTGCTGTTGCCATCGCCATTAAGACAAATTCACGTGGGCCTCGTTTCATTGCTTGTGCCCATCGCAGTGGTTGCACCTGGGTCACGTTGTCACCTCTTCCAGCTGCGAGAGCCACGGAGAGAGCAGGTGCTGGATATTTGCACCTTCTGTACCGGGGGTGCTGTCTGCTTCCCACCAAGTCTCTGGTGTTGGGGGACCCCCCCAAGCCATCAGTGGCAGCCTGCAGCATCCACAAGCTTTTTGCAGGAACAGAAGCCAGCTTGAGGTCTTCTACAAGGAAGATTCTGGGGGTGGGTGTTACGGCGCTTTGGGTTAGGCCACTGCCGGAGATGCCTGCGTCTCATGTTGGAGTGCCTGGGAGGGAGTCCCGCCTCTGCCCCCAGTCCAGCTTCCTGCGGGTGTGCACCCGGGCAGGAGTGGATGATGGCTTAAGTGCTTGAGTCCTTGCCACTCATGGAGGGGGCCTGGATGGAGTTCCTGCTCCTGACTTTGGCCTGGCCCAGCTCTGGCTGTTGTAGGCATTTGGGGAAGCCAACTGGTGGATAGAAGATTCTCTCACCCAGACCAAGTGGGATTTATCCCTGGTATGCAGGGATGGTTTAATGTGCGCAAAACAATCAATGTGATACACCACATTAACAGACTGCAGAAGAAAAACCATATGATTATCTCAATAGATGCTGAGAAAGCATTTGATAAAATACAACACCCTTTCATGATGAAAACTCTAAGCAAACTGGGCATGGAAGGAACATTCCTCAATACAATCAAAGCAATCTATGAAAAACCCACGGCCAACATCCTATTGAATGGGGAAAAGTTGGAAGCATTTCCACTGAGATCTGGTACCAGACAGGGATGTCCACTCTCACCACTGCTATTCAATATAGTTCTGGAGGTTCTAGCCAGAGCTATTAGGCAAGAAAAAGAAATTAAAGGGATACAAATTGGGAAGGAAGAACTCAAAGTATCCCTCTTTGCAGATGACATGATTCTTTATTTAGGGGACCCAAAGAACTCTACTAAGAGACTATTGGAACTCATAGAAGATTTTGGCAAAGTAGCAGGGTATAAAATCAATGCACAAAAATCAACAGCCTTTGTATACACAGACAATGCCATGGCTGAGGAAGAACTTCTAAGATCAATCCCATTCACAATAGCTACAAAAACAATCAAATACCTTGGAATAAACTTAACCAAGGACGTTAAAGATCTCTACGATGAAAATTACAAAACCTTAAAGAAAGAAATAGAAGAGGATACCAAGAAATGGAAAAATCTTCCATGCTCATGGATTGGAAGAATCAATATCATCAAAATGTCCATTCTCCCAAAAGCAATTTATAGATTCAATGCAATACCAATCAAGATACCGAAGACCTTCTTCTCAGATCTGGAAAAAATGGTGCTGAAATTTATATGGAGGCACAAGAGACCTCGAATAGCTAAAGCAATCTTGTACAACAAAAACAAAGCCGGAGGCATCACAATACCAGATTTCAGGACATACTACAGGGCAGTTGTAATCAAAACAGCATGGTACTGGTACAGAAACAGATGGATAGACCAATGGAACAGAATTGAAACACCAGAAATCAACCCAAACATCTACAACCAACTTATATTTGATCAAGGATCTAAAACTAATTCCTGGAGCAAGGACAGTCTATTCAATAAATGGTGCTGGGAAAATTGGATTTCCACGTGCAGAATCATGAAGCAAGACCCCTACCTTACACCTTACACAAAAATCCACTCAACATGGATTAAAGAGGTAAATCTACGACCTGACACCATCAAGTTACTAGAGAACATTGGAGAAACCCTTCAAGATATTGGCACAGGCAAAGAATTTCTAGAAAAGACCCGGGAGGCACAGGCAGTCAAAGCCAAAATCAACTATTGGGATTGTATCAAATTGAGAAGTTTCTGTACTGCAAAAGAAACAGTCAGGAGAGTGAAGAGACAACCGACAGAATGGGAAAAAATATTTGCAAACTATGCAACAGATAAAGGGTTAATAACCAGAATCTACAAAGAGATCAAGAAACTCCACAAAAACAAAACCAACAACCCAATTAAGAGATGGGCCAAGGACCTCAATAGACATTTTTCAAAAGAGGAAATCCAAATGGCCAACAGGCACATGAAAAAATGTTCAAGGTCATTAGCAATCAGGGAAATGCAAATCAAAACCACAATGAGGTTTCACCTCACCCCGGTTAGAATGGCTCACATGCAGAAATCTACCAACAACAGATGCTGGCGAGGATGTGGGGAAAAAGGGACACTAACCCACTGTTGGTGGGAATGCAAACTGGTCAAGCCACTATGGAAGTCAGTCTGGAGATTCCTCAGAAACCTGAAGATAACCCTACCATTCAACCCAGCCATCCCACTCCTTGGAATTTACCCAAAGGAATTTAAATTGGCAAACAAAAAAGCGGTCTGCAGCCTAATGTTTATTGCAGCTCAATTCACAATAGCTAAGACCTGGAATGAACCTAAATGCCCATCAACGGTAGACTGGATAAAGAAATTATGGGATATGTACTCTTTAGAATACTATACCGCAGTAAGAAACAACGAAATCCAGTCATTTGCAACAAAATGGAGGAATCTGGAACACATCATGCTGAGTGAAATAAGCCAGTCCCAAAGGGACAAATACCATATGTTCTCCCTGATCGGTGACAACTGACTGAACACCAAAAAGGAAACCTCCTGAAGTGAAATGGACACTATGGGAAACAGTGACTTGATCAGCATAGCCCTGACTGTTAATGAACAACTTAATAAATTATCCCTCTTAGTAGTTTTTTTGTCTGTTCTACTTAATATGACTGGTTTAATTCTGTAATTAATACACAGTTATTCTTAAGTGTTGAAATGAACTGAAATGTGATCCCTGTTAAACATAAGAGTGGGAATAAGAGAGGGAAGAGATGTATAATTTGGGACATGCTCAAGCTGACTTGCCCCAAATGGTAGAGTTAGAAACATACCAGGGGATTCCAATTCAATCCCATCAAGGTGGCATGTACCAATGCCATCTCACTATTCCAAGTGATCAATTTCAGTTCACAATTGATCATAATGAAAGGACTAAGAGTCAAAGGGAGCACATAAACAAGTCTAGTACCTGCTAACACTAACCGATAGAATAAATAAAGGGGAGAGTGATCCAACATGGGAAGTGAGATACTCAGCAGACTCATAGAATGGCAGATGTCCTAAACAGCACTCTGGCCTCAGAATCAGCCCTAAAGGCATTCAGATCTGGCTGAAAAGCCCATGAGAGTATTTCAGGCATGGAAAGCCAAGACACTCTGGCAAAAGATCTCTGTGAGTGAGATCCCAGTGGAAAGAACAGGTCTTCAAAGAAGGAGATACCTTTCTCTGAAGGGAGGAGAGAACCTCCACTTTGACTATGACCTTGTCTAAACAAGATAAGAATCGGAGAACTCAGAGGGCTTCCATAGCCTTGGAAACTCATGACCGGAGCATAGGGAGACTACTGATGCCATAGACAGGAGTGTCAATTGGTAAATTCAACAACAGGAGTCACTGTGCACTTACTCCTCATGTAGGATCTCTGTCCTTAATGTGCTGTACAGTGAGATTTAATGCTATAACGAGTACTCAAACAATATATTTCACTTTGTGTTTCTATGGGGGTGCAAACTGTTGAAATCTTTACTTAATGTATACTAAACTGATCTTCTGTATATTAAGATAATTGAAAATGAATCTTGATGTGAATGGAAGGGGAGAGGGAGTGGGAAAGGGGAGGGTAGTGGGTGGGAGGGACGGTATGTGGGGGAAGCCATTGTAATCCATAAATCGTACTTTGGAAATTTATATTCATTAAATAAAAGTTAAAAAAAAAAGATTCTCTCTCTCTCTCTCTCTCTCTCTCTCTCTCTTGCTTTGCTTTTCAAATGAGTAAATAGCAGCTCAACAAAATCCCAGTAGTGTTTCTACAAAAAAATGTAATGAGAAAGAAAAAATTTGTATCAAGGAAGACTCTTATGGGTATAGGGTGTCGTGAAACCCGAGGTCAGGCCCTGGAAAGGCCTTGGAAGTCCAAGACCCCAGCCTCCACCTCTTGTCTCTACTTCTGCACATTCTTCTGCATTCTGACCTTTGATTTCCTCAGTCCAGGAGGAGGGAGCAAGTGGCAAAAATAAGGTCTTTGGGGGCTCCCTCCGCGCGGCTCAGAAGGCACCCTCAGAAAGATGCGTGAGGAGCACTCTTGGGAACACCGTTCATGCCTTCATTCTGGCCTCCCGGGGTGGCTTCTGACGGTTTCATGCTGTTTTCTCCCCCACCCCCATCAGCTGGAACAGCTCTCCTCTCGTCTCTCTGATACTGTGACCGGCTGCTCACGTGTTCCTGGGGTGTTAGGCCTTCCTCATTTTACGGATGGAGACGCTGGGTCTGAGAAATTGACTTAGTCAAGCCTCTGACTGTCCCATGAATTAGTGGGTGCACAGAGAGCACCAAGAAGCGTGGGCAGCTTGCAGCAAGCTCTCAGCAGAGGTGAGCTATGTCTTTTGGGATTTATCTTAATCCTCAGCATATTTCTTTCCTCTTTTTCTCTCTTGGCTCTCTTCCCCTCTTACTTAGTCTTTCCAAAAACATGTACTGCAGCCTTTGTGTGCCTGGTACCACTCTAAAAGCTGAGAATGTCAGATCCAGGTCCTTGCAAATGCACCTGGGAAAGCAGTGGAAGATGGCCCAAGCGCCACGGCCCCTGTTCCCCATGTGGGAGACCCAGATGGAGTGCCAGACTCTTGACTTTGTCCTGGCCCAGCACTGGCTGTTGTGGCCGTTTGCAGAGTGAATCAGTGTGTGGAAGATCTCTCTCTTTAGGTAATGCTGCCTTTCTAATAAGTAAATATGACTTTTCAAAAAATTAGAAAACTGAAGCTTGAGAGGCAGCAGTGATGGCTCCAGTAGTTGGATTCCTGCCACCCACAGGCGAGACCTGTCCTAGCTCCTCAGTGGCCATTGTGGGCATTTGGAGAGTGAAGAGGAATGGAAGAGGGTGGAAGCATTCTCTCTCCCCCGCCACCCCAAGCTGGGACACGATGGGTGTGGGGCAGAGTGATGGAAGAGGAGGGTGCAGGCTACACTGACTTTGTCACGTCCCCGTGAGGGGAAGGGAAACCATGAGCAGGAGATCATCATGATCTGATTTAAAGATTGTTTTTATTGAACTCTAATGAGGGCCATTTGACCACCAAATCAGACTGAGCAATGACAACCCTACTGGCCACGCGAAGGCCAGGGCTGAGGAAGGGTTACACATTACAGAGGCATGGCAGAGAAATGCACTGTGCCATTGTGGAGTGAATCCTGGCCTGGCCAATAAGCTGGCATAAAGATTACTACCCCTGGGGCAGCTGATGACATTCTAAAACAGACTGTTTTTCTTTTTTTTAAATTTTTTAAAAGATTTTCTTTATTTATTTGAGAGGTAGAGTTACAGACACTGAGAGGGAGAGACAGAGAAAAAGGTTTTTTTCCGTTGGTTCACTCCCCAAATGGCCGCAATGGCTGGAGGTGCGCTGATCTGAAGCCAGGAGCTTCTTCCTGGTCTTCCAAGAGGGTGCAGGAGCCCAAGGACTTGGGCCATCCACCACTGCTTTCCCAGGCCACAGCAGAGAGCTGGACTGGAAGAGGAGCAGCTGGGACTAGAACTGGCGCCTATATGGGATGCCAGCGCCAAAGGTGGAGGATTAACCTACTGCACCATGGCACTGGCCCCAAAACAGACTGTTTTTCAAAGAGGATTGTCTAAAAATAAAATTTCCCAGAGCCAGTGCTGTGGCATAGCAGGTAAAGCCGTAACCTGTGACACCAGCATTCCATATGGGTGACAGCTTGTGTCCTGGCTCTTCCCCTTCTGATCCAGCTCCCTGCTAATGTGCCTGGGAAGATCAGATGGGATGCCGGCATTGCAGACAGCAGCTTTACCGCTATGCCACAGCGTCGGCCCATTCCCCATTTCTTAACTGGATTATTTTTACTGCTGTGGAGTTTTTGAGTTCTTTATATATTCTGGATAATAATTCTTTTTCACATGAATGATTTGCAAATATTTTCTCCCATTCTGTCAGTTGTATCTTCACTCTGTGCATTCAGAAGCTTCTCAGTTTGATATAATCTAATATGCCTTGTTTTGCTTTGGTGGTCTGTGGACTTTCTGAAGTCCCCTTGTTCATCTTTAACTTAGCACAGGCTACTTCCATGTAGTACTTCCATCATTTCAAATACACTGGAAGACATTTGCAGCATTATTGCTTTCATTTCTCCCCTCCTGACCTTTGTGTTATTATTGTGTTATATTTTTACTATTTGTATATTGAAAACCCTCATACATTACCATTATTTTTGTTTGAACAGCTAATTATCTTTTAAAGAGATTTAAACAATAAGAAAGCTATTCCTTTAAAAATATACAAGTATTCATCATTCCTTGTGTAGACCTGCATTTCCATTGGGTATCTTTGTTCCTTCTGTCTGAAGAACTTCCATTAACTTTCTTTGTGCTCTGGGGCTATTGGTCTATTGGTGATTCTTTTGTATGTCTGGGAAAGTTTTTACCATAGAACTTAAGGTTCACAGTATATTTTTTCTTTCAGTAATTTCAGTAGAATCTGCTATCAGTCTTATTCTTATTTCTCTGTACTTAATTTTTTAAAAAAATTTATTTAAGGTATACAAACTTCATGTATTTTGTAAAGACAAGTTTAGGAACATAATGATCCCATACTACCTTCCCTCCTGCCTATACTCCCACCCTTCTTCTTCCTCCCTCTCCTATTCCCATCCTTATTTTTTTTTTACAAAGACTTATTTTCAATTGACTCTATACTCGTAAGATTAACCCTACACTAAGTAAAGAGTTCAACAAATAGTATGAAGAAAAATGCTTCCCCTATCCTCATTAGCAGTGACTTTGAATGATTAGATTATGATTTGTCTTGGTGATGTTTTCTTCATGTTTCTTGTGTGTTTTTTTTATTTCTTCTTAGAGTTAGACAGTGAGAGAGAGACAGAGAGAAAGGTCTTCCTTCCGTTGGTTCACCCCCAAAATGGCCGCTATGGCTGGCGCGCTGCACTGATCCAAAGCCAGGAGCCAGGCGCTTCCTCCCGGTCTCCCATGCAGGTGCAGGGCCCAAGCACCTGGGCCATCCTCCACTGCCTTCCTGGGCCACAGCAGAGAGCTGGACTGGAAGAGGAGGAACCGGGACAGAACTGGCGCCCCGACTGGGACTAGAACCTGGAGTGCTGGCGCCATAGGCGGAGGATTAGCCTTGTGAGCCACGGCACTGGCCTCTTCTGTTGGGGGTTTGCTGAACTTATTGGATTTCTGGGATTTTATTTTTCGTCAAACTTCAAAATTTGTTCACTTATTATTTCTTCAGGTTTTTCATCTTTCTGTCTAGACTTCTTCCTTTGGGGAATTTAATTACAGGCATACTAGGCCTCTTGACATTGTCCCATAGCTCAAACATGCTCTGTTCATTTTTTACAGCCTTTTACTTTCTGTATTCCCATTTTGCCTAGTGTTATTGCTCTATCTTTGGTTTTAGTAAATTTCCTTCCACAATTTCTAATCTTCTAATCCCATGTAATATTTTTTTCTTTTTGATCTTACAGTCTTTAAGAAATCTGTGTGTTTTAAAAATCTTTTATGACTGTACTTAACATCTGAATATATAATCTAGTTATAATGGCTGTCTCAATGCTTTTGTCTGCTAATTCTTATGTCTGTGTCAGTTCTGGGCCAGTGTCATTGAAATGGCTTTTCTCCTCCTGGTGGATTCTGTTTTCCTGCTTTTGTGAATACCTGAATGTATTTTTTTTACTGGATTCCAGATGTTGTGAACTTTAACTTTATGGGTTCTGGATGGTTTTGTTTTCCTGACTTTCAGCATTATTATATTATTACAACTTCACTCTGGAATGCAGTTAAGTTACTTGGAAACAGCTTATTTCTTCCAAATCTTTTAAGATTTGTCAAGCAGGATCTGAGCAGCATCTAGTCTAGGGCTAATTATTTCCCTCTACTAAGACAAGATCCTTCTCTTAGTCTATCCACTGTTCCAGGAATTTGAGGTTTTCCTGTCTGTTTGGAGGGAGCAGGCCCTATGTGTGGCCCAGAGGGCATGCCAGGACCTCTTCCCCTATTCCTTTCAGGTACTTCTTTCCTACCTGTGGGGTAGATTTAAAACAAACAAACAAACAAACAAAAAAAAACAACTCGTGTGTGCAATGAGTTTTTCATATTCTCCAGAATACTCGAAGGAGACACTTTGCATGGCTCTGGGTTCTCTGTGCAGCTTCTTCACTCTGGCACTCTCTCCTGTGAGCTCACACCATTGTGGACTTGATGGACTCTCAGCTCTGTCTTGTCAAGTCAGTGGCTTTGCTGGGCTCTGCCTTGCCCAGCCCCCCCCCCCCCATCACCTTGAAAATGTTTCATGTGTTGTTTGGTTTTTCAGTTGTTTCAAATAAAGGTGAATTCAGTTCCTGTTACTCCATCTTGGCCATACAGACCATCCTTTGCAGACTTGATGTTATTTAAAATAACAACTTTTACAAATACTTCTAGTTGTCTTGTGTAAGGTGAAACAGAGGCAGGTGACCAGTGGGCCAGGGAGAGAAAATGGCTACTTGGAAGTGAATGATGATGGTGGAGTCAGGAAAAAGTGGATGCATTGAGTATTTGTTTTGGAAATTATCTCAGTCAACCTGGGCCGCTATAACAAAATGCAGTAGCTGGGACAGCTTAAACAATAGAAAATATTTTCCCACAGTTCTGGAGCTCTGTGAAGTGCAGGATCAAGGTTCTGGGTGCTTCACGGTGAGGATCTCTTCCTGGTTTGCAGATGGCTGCTTCTTGCTGTGTCCTCACTGGTGGAGAAAGAGCTTTCTCACACTTTTATTAAGGCACCATTCCTACCATGAGGGGTGGGACAGAGTGGGTTTGAGGGGAATCAAAATTTCATACCCACTTTGCTATTTGCCTTCATCAGCCTAAATAACTCAGAGAGTGGCTCCCCCTAAAAATGAGTTTAATCAGTAATAGCAGGGCATTGAAATGTGGGATATACTTGCCATGGCAACCACGGGAACATTTGAAGAGGTTGAGGCAAGGGGAAGCTTTTAAAGGTAAAAGCAGGGGCTGGCGCCATAGCTCACTAGGGTAATCCTCCACCTGCGGTGCTGGTACTCCGGGTTCTAGTCCCGGTCAGGGCGCTGGGTTGCTAGACCTGGTTGCCCCTCTACCAGTCCAGCTCTCTGCTGTGGCCCGGGAAGGCAGTGGAGGATGGCCCAGGTGTTTGGGCCCTGCTCCCGCATGGGAGACCTGGAGGAAGCGCCTGGCTCCTGGCTTCGGATTGATGCAGTGCACCGGCCATAGTGGCCAACTGGGGAGTGAATCAACGGAAGGAAGACCTTTCTCTCTGTCTCTCTCTCACTGTCTAACTCTGCCTGTCAAAAAAAAAAAAAAAAAATGCAGGATACACGTAAGTTTGTTTTGAAACAAAAAGAATGTGGGTTAGAAGGGCATGTTCCCAGAACTGCATCAGTTCATCCATGGAGACAGTGTGCCAGGTAAGTGTTCTTGTGTGTGTCTGACTGCTCTCCTGGTCACTCATGTAGTAAGCTGCAGTTTGGAAAGTCCTTGGAAAAAGTACGTGTTACAGGCATATCCACGGAACAGCCTTTCAGAGGGTCTGTGACAGTTCTTGTCTCAGGCCTGTGTGTATGAAGGCCCTCCCTTCTTAGCCTCCTGATTGTGTTTTGTTTGGGTTTGACATGAGTGACTCCATCTTGATGCTGACAACATCCACATCTCTTAGGATTTACACTCAACTCTTCACTTCACAGTACTCAACAGCAGTGGTGTTTCAAAGCTAAATGGCCTCATCCTAGTCAATATTTCCGTTCTGGGAAGTTGGATGTTCATAAAGTCTTGATGAACTGCTCAGCCACTTTATGCCTTGTGCACTCAAATGCATGACAGGGTCTGTCACTGTGGAATGAAACCACTGGTCCATGGGGAACACATCTGCCTCCAGGTTACGTACAGACTTTCCAAGTTTCTGCTTTTCAAAGACCAGGTTTACAATTGGGTAAAATCTCCCTTTCATCTCCAGTTGTCAGAGGTCAGTGTTGTTTGTGGGAAGGAAATGCATATTAGCTGCTGAGATAGGCTTTGTTGTGGGCCTTTATTAAGGAAACTATAGGAGACAGGGTGGCTCATGGCTCACTTGGCCTGGTTGCTCCTCTTGCAGTCCAGCTCTCTGCTGTGGCCCAGGAAGGCAGTGGAGGATGGCCCAAGTGCTTGGATCCCTGCACCCGCATGGGAGACCAGGAGGAGACACCTGGCTCCTGGCTTTGGATCAGTACAAGCGCCAGCTATAGTGGCCATTTGGGGAGTGAGCCAATGGAGGGAAGACCTTTCTCTCTGTCTTTCTCTCTCACTGTCTAACTTTATCTGTCAAATAAGTAAAAAAATTATATATACAAAAAAGGTGCATCTTTCTGTCAGAAGAGATCTTGATCCTCAGCCATTCGTGTCAGATCAGGCCCTTGACCCCAAAGCAGCCACCATGTGTGTCTATAGCAGTCTATGTTGGGGTCTGGCAACTGAAGATGGGCTGTGTCATTGGAGACACAAAATTTTGATCTGAGAAAGAGAGAGCTGAGGTTGTACAGTGTCCTGGTGCACCATTGAAAGTTGTGCTTTCTTGTGCTCACAGGAGTCACCTGAGGTGCATACTTAACTCAGTTCCCCGACCTCAGCCCCAGAAGCATAGATTTCATTGTTCTGTGAGGCTTGGGTGCTGGAACAGTATTTATTTATTTTTAAATTTTTATTTATTTACTTGAGAGGCAGAGAGAGACAGACAGAAAGACCTCCTGTCTGTTTAGTTCACTCCCCAAATGCCCATAACACCCGAAGTTGGGCCAGGCTGAAGCTGGAAGCCAGGAACACAATCCAGGTATCCCACGTGGGTGGCAGGAACCCAGCTACTTGAACCTTCACCTTCGGCCTCCCAGGGTTCACATTAGCAGGAAACTGGGATCAGAAGCAAAGCCAGACTCAAACCCAGGCACTCTGATATGGGACGTGGGCTCTTAACTGCTAGGCTAAATGCCTGCCCCTCATATATATAGAATTTTCAACCAGTTTTCCAGTGCTTCTCATGCAACTGATCCAGGACCACACCTTTTTTAAAAAATCTTATTTATTTTACTTGAAAAGCAGTTAGAGAGAGAGAGAGAGAGAGAGAATCTTTCATCTGCTGGTTCACTCTTCAAATGTCTGCAGCCACTGAGGCTGGGCCAAGTCAAAGCCAGGAGCTTCATCCAGGTTTCCCTAGTGGGTGGCTGGGGCTCTAAAATGTGGGCCATCTTCCACTGCTTTCCCAGGTGCTTTAGCAGGGAGCTGGATTGGAAGTAGAGCAGCCAGGAGTTGAACCGACAACCCTATAGGATGCCAGCATTACAGATGGCGGCTTAACCCACTGTGCCACAACATCAGTGTCCCAGCATCACATTTTTGGCCATTAAAAAATTAATTTTGCTTCCTGTAATCTTGTTTCTTAATGTATGAAATATTTTCAAATTTAAAAAAGTTGCAGGAACTTCTGTATATTTTGTAACTAGGTTTACCAGTTGTAAATGTATTTTTTTAAAAAGTTTTGTTTATTTTGAAAGGAGGAAAGACAGAAAGTGATTTCCTATCTACTGGTTCTCCTCTAGGTCTCCCTTGTGGCCAAGGACTTGGGCCATCTTCTGCTGCTTTCCCAGGCACATTAGCAGGGAGCTGGACTAGAAGTGGAGCAGCCAGGCCTTGAACTGGTGTGCATAGGGGATGCTGGCATTGCAGGCTGCAGCTTACCCCACTGAGCCATAGCACTGGCCCTGTAGCTGCAAATAGCATGTCATATTTGCCTCTCTCTTCTTCTCTCCCTCCCTACACCCAAACGCATCTATGCACAGATAAGCACACCATTTTTTTCCTTCACTATTTGAGAGTAGTTTGCATACATTATCTTATGCCCATGTATCCCTAAGTCCTTTAGTACATATTTCCCAAGAATAAGGCTATTCTCTTACAGAAGATACAGTGACCAAATTCAGGAAATGTGACATTGATGAGTTATTCTTCAGTCTGGTCTCATCAGATCTCCTGGTCATGGCCTTTACACAGCCCCAGGTCCTATCTAATGTCAATAATCAATAATCTACTTCATTGTCATGTCTCTTTAAGGTCCCAAGGAGCAAGTTTTGAGAAACACTAATTAAAGCCGGCTTGTAGGGGTAGGACAGAGACTCAAACTCCTTGAAAACAGCTGCATCACAGGCCTGGCAGAGACCCAAGGGCATGGACCTCTTGCCTGTGGCCTGGTGAGGAGGAGGGCTTTGGATGAGGGTGGGCATCTGCAGACCTCAGGGTGTCTCTAGGCCTCTGGATTCCCTCTGCAGGCTGGGGTGCCCCTTCCTGCCCTGCCCTGTTATCCCATGGTATGTTTTCCCTATCCCTGTGGCTTGAGGATAATAAATGTTTTATGTAACTAGAAGTGGGAAAGGAAAGAGACAATTAATGGCGGGGAAGAGGGGGTGCGGTGAGCAGTAGTACACAGTAAGCTGAGCTTTCTGCTTTTCAAAGCCCACAAGTTCCTAGGTGACCTTAGGCAAGTTATATAATATTTTCCTTTTTTTTTTTAAACATTTATTTTACTTATTTGAAAGGCAGAGTTAGAGAAAGAGACAGAGAGATAGAGAGATCTTCCATCGGTTGGTTCACTCCCCCAGTGGCTGTAATGGCAGGGGCAGAACCAGGAGATTCATTGGGTCTTCATAGGTTGGCAGAGGCCCAAGAACTTAGCCATTCCCTTTTGCTTTCCCAGGTGAATTAGCAGGGAACTGGATTGGAATTGGAGCAATGGGGACTCAAACTGCTGCCCAAATGGAATGCAGGCATTGCAGGTGGTGGCTTAACCTATTAAACCACAACTCTGGCCCCTAGTTACATAATATTGTCAGTATCAGAGTTAACTTCAAGGAGTAAGCTTTGGTGCAGTAGTTAAGATGCTTCTTGGGTGCCCACATCCCTTATCAGGGTGCCAGGGTTTGAGTCTTAGCTCTGCTTCTAATTCCAGCTTCCCATTAATGAGTACCCTGGGAGGCAGCACATGAGGGCCTGAGTACTGGAGTCTCTGCCATCCTCATGGGAGTCACAGACTGAATTCTGGGATGGCAGCTTCAGCCTGGCCCAGCCCTGGAGTGATCAGCAGATGGAAGATCTCTCTTTTTGTCTCTGTACCTTTCAAATAAATAAAAAAAATTTAAAATCAATGAGATGATGGTCATAAGGGCTTAGGGCTGTGATTATTGTCAAGTGAAGAGAGGGGAGAAGTATTCAGACAAGGAGGCACGTCTCTGTCCTTAGGAATGCCCCACCTCATCACAATAGGATAGCCACCTTCTTGTGGATGTTGGCACAAGGATTTTTGGTTTGTTTGTCTGGTGTTGTGGTGCAGCAGGTTAGCCACCACCTGCAAAGCTGGCATCCAATGTGTGTGCTGGTTCAAATCCTAGCTGCTCCACTTCTGATCCAGCTTTCTGCTAATGTGCCTGGAAAAGCATCAGAAGATGGCTCAAGTGCTTGGCCCCTGCACCCAGGTGGGAGACCTGGATGGAGCTCCTGGCTCTTGGCTTCGGCCTTGCCCAGCTCCTCCCGTTGTGACCATCTGGGGAGTGAACCAGTGGATGGAAGATCTCTGTCTCTGTAACTCTGCCTTCAAATAAGTAAATAAACTTAAAAAAGAGTGAAAGGAGGAACTTGCTACACATGACATGGGTTGAAAAACATTCCCTGTTTAGAAATCTGACACAAAAGCAATGTCATCATTTTCAAATTAAAACTTGACTCTGCCTCATTGGGCTGACTCTGGTTTCTTTCTCTCTCTCTCTCTCCCCCTACCCCCTCCCTCCCTCTCTTTCTCTCTCTCTCTCTCTTTCTTTCTTTCTCTTCCTCCTCCTTCTTCTTTTTTAAAGATTTATTTATTTGAAAGGCAGAGTTACACAGAGGCAGAGAGAGAGAGAGAGAGAGAGAGAGAGAGAGATCTTCCATCCATTGGTTCACTCCCCAAATGGCTGCAGTGGCCGGAGCTTGGCTGATCTGAGGCCAGGAGCCTGGAGCTTCTTCCAGGTCTCACACGTGGGTACAGGGGCCCAGGGACTTGGCCATCTTCCACTGTTTTCCCAGGCCACAGCAGAGAGCTGGGTGGGAAGTGGAGCAGCCGTGACACGAACTGGTGCCTATGTGAGATGCCAGCACTGCAGGTGGCAGCTTTACCCGCTATGTCACAGCCTTACTTGCTATGCCGCACTGGCTCTGGTTTCTGCACAGACTCTGGGGCAGCTCCCAGGCTTCTCTTCCAGGAGAAAATCCTTCCAAGTGTGCAGACTGGAGCCGTAGGGTCAGGAGTCATGACTTCCTGAAGCTGGCACTGAGCATTGCCCTGACAGGGACTCACGTGGGTGAAGCCCAGCTCCTTACATCATCGTTAGGCTCCCAGTTATGCAGCCTCCATTGCACACTCCCCACCTCCATTCTCCGTCCAGTCACGTCACACCTCTGGTCTCCCCAGTAGATTTTAAGATCCGTGACAGCAAGGTCTGTGTTTTCTTCATTGGTCTACTGCTGGCTCACAGCACAACAGTTGAGTCTCCATAGGAACTCAGTTAAAATGTATTGAATGACTTAAAGAGAGGCTTGTTCAGGCCTTTGAACTGGATGAAAATTCAAACAAAAGGAGAGGGGCAAGCATTTGGTGCAGCAATCAAGATGCCACTTGCAACTGCTGCATCCCACATCAGAGTTCCTAGTTTTGAGTCCTGCTCTGCCCCCTGTTACAGCTTTCTGCTAATGTGTATCTTGGGAGGCAGCAGGTGATGGTGATGGCTTAAGTAATTGAGTCCCCGCCAAATATGTGGGAGACCTGGACTGAGTTCCTGGCTCCCAAGCATTTGGAGAGTGAAACGGTGGCTGGGAGGTCTCTCTGCCTGTTTCTTCCTCTTTCTCTGTCTTCCAAATGAAAGATAAATAAAAATAAAAAATGTAAAAGGGTAAATTGCACTTAGCAATGTTGTACACACCCATGCGTGTTCCTGTATCTGGCTCTTTTGTGGTTCATTTTCTGTTGCCATAACAAAGCCTTGCACGCTGGGGAAATTTGGGCTTCTGGTTTTGGAGGCTGGGAAGCCCAGGGGTGTGTCCCCAGCATCTGGCTGGCTTCTGGTAAGAGCATTGTGCTGTGTCGTAACAGGGCAGAAGGGCAGAGAAGGAAGTAAACACATGGACAGGAAAGACAGGACGCCAGGGCCAGCCTCGTTTTATAGCAAGGTGCTCTCATGGTAACTCATCTCATCTTTCAAGAACCAGAACCCACTCAGTTCCTTAAGAGTGAACTGAGTCATGGTAGAACAGCAGAAAAGATTCCACTTCCCGCCCCACCCCTATTCATTTCAACACGTGTTAGAGAGGGGACAGATCCTATTCCAGCCATAGTACCCTCTGTCTGCTCTGGAAACCTCAGACGTAGGCACCAACTAGAGGGCTGGAGTTTATCTTCAACTTCTTCCTCAGGCTCCCAGCTAACCCTCCAGCCTAGCTAGTCCACATCCTAGGGTCATTCGGATTCCATCTCCTCAACTCCGTTCTCACAGTCATTACCTCCTTACTTCCTTGTTGACTCAAGAAATCCCATCGTTCCTCAAGCTTCACTTTGTTCTGGAGGCTTCTCTGATCCACTGCTACTCACTCTGGGTTTTTGGCTCTTCCTTAGGCATATGCAACGCTACATTCTCTGAATTTGCGTTGCTTCTTCAGCAAGAGTTTCCATCTTCCCTTCTTTCTCCAGCCTCTGCTTATTGAAGTCCTAACTTCCTTTCAAGGTCTAGCTCAAATTCCTCTCTAAGCTGCTGCTGCTGCTTCTTTTTTAGAGATTTATTTATTTATTTGAAAGAGTAATGGAGAGAGGAGGAGAGAGAGAGAGAAAGAAAGAGAGAGTGAAAGAGCAAGAGTGCTTTGAATAGCTGATTCACTCCCAAAATGGTTGGAGTGGCTGGGGCTGGTCCAGGCAATAGCCAGGAGCCAGGAGTTTATTCTGGGTCTCCCATGTGGGTGCAAGGTCCAAGGATTTGGACCATCTTTTGCTGCTTTCCCAGGTGCATTAGCCGGGAGCTGGATTGGGAATGGAGCAGCCAGGACTTGGACCAGTGCCCATGCGGGATGCCGGCATCACAGGTAACCCACTATGCCACAGCACCAGCTTCCTCTTCTAAGTTTCTTAAGAATAAGGATATCCCTTACTTCCTGAATTGATTTTGTGGCTGAGGTGAGATGGTGTGTTTGGAGATGGAGGGATGGTGGGTTATAAAATACTAAGTGGCTCCTGATTGTGAGAGTTCATATAGAGCAGGTTCCCTGTCCTGGCATCGGCCCACACTTGTGAACACACATGTAGCTTATGATGCTAACTGCTGTGATCTCCTAAACGGAGGAGCCAGGTCCCAGGCATCTCTGCAAGGCTGGTGCGTGCAGCATATCATGTTATGCATAATAAATGCAGCATCAGTCTTTTAAATAAATAAATGTTTTCTGGTTAGTATTGATAGAATAAGACCTTTCATTATTGTCTGTCATTAATATCAATAACAAGACAATATGTAAGTGTGTACTTTTTGCTTATCTAGATAAAAAAATTCAAGAGTACAAGAGTGCATAGAATGAAAATCAAGTTTCATTCCCTTTTGCTCAGGTTGCCTGTCTGAGCCCCAGAGGCAGCTGCTGGGAGCAGTTTCTTGTTTATCCTTCTGGGAGAATTCCATGTATAAATCAGCATGTGTGAATATATATTTCTTAGCGAAAACCCAAATGGGAAGTTAGTATACATTGCTCTGCTTCTTGCTTTTTTCATTTAGAAGTGAGTTCTGGAGAATGTTTGATTTTCCACACACAGAGCTATCACTTTCACTTTAGGCCTAGCCTAGTATACTATAGATGTGCCTGTGATTGTTGGTGGACATTGACATTATTTCTGCTGCTTTGATCTCACAAACCATGGTGTAATGAATATCCTTGAACCTGCTTCGTGGACCTTGTGGTGAGTGATCTGTCACCCTTGTGGGGAAATGTGTACTCCTCTGGGTAGTCTGGCCAGCTGCTACTTCTAAAAAATGGATAGCAGAGGTTTTCAGGAATTCTTTAGAACATAGGTTTGAAGGGAGGAGGCCAGAACCCAGAGGGTCAGTTGAGGGTTGGATTATGGCACTCCCATAAGTGAAAATGATAAACTCAGTTTAAAGAAATCCAAAAAAGTTCAGGTGATCGCCCCAGAGACCACTTTGGTGTTTTTGTGGAAGAACCTGCTGCTTTAAAAACATCCCTTTGTTGGTGTCTCTTCTTTCATAGGTCCCTCTGCAAGGAATGATGCAGCGTGGTGAATAATGGTTCCCAGGCCCTGGGATGGGCAGCATCAGAGGGGGATTAACCCCTAATTCTCAGCTATTATCCCAGCTGCCAACTCTACAGTTGAGAGAACTAAAACCCAGAGAGGGGTCAGGCCACTGGCAGAAACTGGTTGATACATCTCAGTGCAGGTTTCCCAAATCTCAGGCTGGTGGCCTTTTAAAGTCAGTAAAATTCAATCAATCACCTATAAATAAAAATGGAACTTCATGGGGCTGGTGCTGTGGCATAGCGGTTAAAGCCACCGTCTGCAGTGCCAGCATCCCATATGGGTGCCGGTTCGAGTCCCTGCTGCTCCACTTCTGATCCAGCTCTCTGCCATGGCCTGGGAAAGCAGTGGAGGATGGCCCAAAGTCCTTGGATCCCTGCACCCACGTGAGAGGCCTGGAAGAAGCTCCTGGCTCCTGGCTTCGGATTGGCACAGCTCTGGCCATTGCAGCCAATTGGGGAGTGGAGTGAACCAGTGGATGGAAGACTCCCCCCCCCCCCCCGCCCCCCGTAGGCTTCTCCTTCTCTCTCTGTATAACTCTGACTTTCAAGTAAATATATAAATCTTTAAAAAAATGGAAGTTCAGTTCTTCATTTTTATTTCACACATGCAAAAGGGTGACATCAACAGACACTTAAGCCTGCACTGGGTCCATGACAGGTTAAACGTTAGCTGTTCCCTGCGTTAGATGGATGCGTCACTGCTGATGAAACCATGATTTACTACGTTCTGAGAGGAGATATGCAGAGCCACAGCAAATGGGCCTGAGGAACTGATATGTACTGACACTCACTGCCTGCCGCTCAGACACGCTGGTAGCCACATGGGTGGCTTGAAGCATCACCATCAGCTGCTTCCTAGATGATGTTTCAAACCTGACCCTGTGTTCTCGGCAAAGCTACAGGAACTGCCAGTCACTGCACTGATCAAGGTACTAACTGAGCTGGCAACCATTCCTGTTGAAAGAATCTTGTAAGTCAGAACTTGGCAGAGGAGATGACAGCCTTAGTGGCTGATAGGAGCCCTCGGGGACAGTGAAGCTAATGAGAATGCCTTGATCTTACATGATCTTACATTGCTGTTTATTTTCTCTCATTCTGTCCTAAGCACAGTATGTTGTGGTACTTAAGGGTAAGTGGCAGAACATGGAGTATCTGGATTCCGACCTGGGCTCCATGACACATTAAGTTGTGACAGTCTTCCCCATTATCTGAGGAGCAGTTCAAGGCCCAAAACAGCAGCTGGTACCAGCCCTATCTATACTATGTTTTTTTCTTTATATGTTTACCTATGATAAAGTTTATTCTATATTAAGGACTGTAGGAGATGAACAATGACAATAAAATTGAACAGTTATAACAGTCATGATTAAATCAACCATAACAAGAAAATGTAGCAGTTACACCAAGCATCACTGCTCTTGTGCTTTGTGGACATTATTAAGTAGAAGGAGGGTTACTCGAATGCAAGGACTGTAGTACTGGGATAATTGATCTGACAGTTGACTACTGAGTGATTTATGGGCAGGTGGTGAATATGGCATGGGTACACCGGACTGAGATGACTCACATCCCATGTGGTGAGATTTCATCAGACTACTCCGAATAGTGCACAATTTAAAACTTGGTATTTTGTGAAGTTTGTTGGAGAGAGAGAGAGAGAGAGAGAGAGAGAGAATTTCCCATCTGCCAATTCACTTCCCAAATGCCTGCCATGGTCCAGGTCTCCCATGTGAGTGGCAGCAACTCAGCCATGTGAGCCATCATCACCTGCTGCCTCCCAGGGTGTGTGTTAGCAGGAAGCTGGAATTGGGAGCCGCGCTGGGACTCAAAGCCAGACACTCCAGGATGGGATGTGGGTACCCTAACCAGCAGCCTAGCCACTGTGCCGAATGCCTGCCCCTGGAATTTTCCATTTAATATTTTAGAAATGTTCTTGAGTATGGGTAACTGGAACCATGGACAGCAAACCACAGATAAAAGGAGACTATTGTACTTCAATCTCAGAGTGTCACTAGCTTGCATTAATCTTGTAATTCTCTTGATACTATCATGCACATGAAAAGAAAGCTGTGAATTTTGGACTCTCATAATTTAGTAGTGATTTTCTAGGATTTTACTTGCTTTGAAAAGGCTATTGAATTTATGTTAATATGCTGTAGTTATATCACAACCCTTCGCCGGGAGCACATTTCAGTTGTTTCTAGTGTCTTTGTGTATGCACCTCTGCATGCCACTTCTGACAGTGCTATAATGAACATCTTTATTCATAACTATTGGTCTTTTAAGCTGATTTCAAGCAGTCCATCTCAGCTGTTTTGGGGATCCTTTGGGTTGGGGATGGGTAACTTTCTCATTTGTGAAGCACCATGGTGGACCAAAAAAAGGGCTAGGTTTGAGTTAGCCCTGCCATGAGCCAATTCACTGTGTAACCTTGGGCAAGTCTCTCCCTCTCTCTGGGCCCCAGTCTCTTCATCTGCACAAAGGAGAATTGAACCAGAAGGCCCCAAAGGGTCTTCCTATTCCTAGGATCTTCCTGGGCTTGCAAGTTCTGTGAGGCGAGGAACCCTTTTATTTTACTCCCTGTTGTTTCACTCCAAACATATGGTAGACCCTTAATGGATATTTGGTAAACCGGCACATGAATGAATTATTTGTCTTTGCTTAAGGTCACCTAGCTCAATTCTAGCAGAGCCATGTGACCTTCTTCTCTTTTTTTCCTCTACATCACGGTGCCTCCCACCTCAGTATCTTTGCTCTTGACCTTTACATCTTGTAACCACATGTCTGTTTGCTCATCTACTGATATTCATGTGATGTGTGTTTCACTGTCAATATGTCTTTTACATATTTGGCCAGGGTTCTAATCTTAGCACCATCACTTACTACCTCTCTGGCCCCTGGCGAGTTGCCTGACCCCATTTCCTCCCCCTATAAATAGCAGTGAAAGATCAGCACTTACCATGCAGATGTGCTGTAAAGTAAATTATCGAAGAGAGTTTGTGTGAATTACCCACACTGTGCTCATTTGGTGCTCAGACAATGGTTGTGATTGCGTTTTAGGCAGATGTGGTATGAACACTGGGCATTTCCACTTGACAAGTCCCTATGGGTGTCTATCTGTTGGATGTGAGATACTGCTGTCAGTGTTGGGATAATTCATACCTTTGTGATAAATGTGTGCTGTCCTCCTAGTAGCTCATCAAAAAAGAAAATCCCAGAAGCATCTATTTTGTAGTAGAATTTCATCAAAATGCAGAAGTATATTGTTGCAAATCGTATTTCTTGCCTGCCTCTGTTGGTTAGTTACTGGGTTAAAAGATAAACATATATACACAGAACACAGTTTTGTGCATGTATCATAGTTTCTGTGCTTTTCTTATTCCAAACACCTAGGCCATGTTTTTGTCCTATTGTTAATTTTGGTGGGTACCTTGGGAATTGGGGAGTCTCAAAATAGTTGAGACAAGGAAAGGGTTAAAGCAGCTAGAAACTTTTTTAGTTTAATTTGCTTTAAAGAATGTAAGAATTCTTCATCAAAGTCTACTGAAAGAGTGCCTGACACATGGTCAGCGTCCAGACAAAGAAAGGCTAGGGATTCTTCTGTTAGAAAAGTGAATCAGTTAGGGTTTCTCACTTGCAAGTAACAGAAGAGCAAACCTAGTTGGCTTATGTAAGAAACAGTTTATTGGTTCATATAACCGAGATGTTTGGCAGGAGGTTGGCCCTTGGGTAAGCTCTGGTCCAGGGGCTCCAGGGATATCACCAACAGCTTCCTCTGGTGTTGCCTTCGTTTTCAACTCTTACTTTAGTTGAGCTCTTCCTTGGTTGCCCTGGATTCCTCCTCGCAGGAGCCGGATGGCTTTGGAAGCTGCAGGTCCCACAGTCATAGAAGCTTCCCGTCTAGAGGAGGAAGGGCCTTTCTGTGACTCTTCACAAGCTCCAGCATTGCTTCTCTCCTGCTGACCTGGCTGGGGGCATGGGCCCTTTCCTGCCACAGTCATCGCTGCCCAGAAGAGTAGTTTAAGCTGATGAGTGCTCGCTTTTGAGGATGAACGCAGGACCAATTCCACCCCAAATAACAGCTCAGAGAGCAAGAGAGTAGTGGCTTCATGAAGGCAACCTGGAATAGCATCAGGAAAGGGGCAGGGCTGGGTTCTCTAGAATAATCACCCACTTATGAATGGGGAATTTCCCATACATCAGGCATGGCTATCAACATTTTGCCTTCACCAACTTGTTTAATCCTAACAAAGGTCCCAGGAGGCATCACTCTTTGTTTTTCAATCCCCAGGATGAGGTAACAGAGGCATAGAGAGATCACATGGGTGGCCCATTTGTTGTGTGCACGTGCAGAACTAACAGCCTGGTAGTCTAGCTCCTGGTCCTCTACGGCTTTTACCAGGCACAGGTTGGAACCTACAAGAGATTCTGCTCCCAAGAATCATTCTCCTAATGTGATTGGCTGGTTGCTGTATTTTCCCCTGAGATGCTTTTTGAAGAACATGTGGTTCCCATATAGCCCTGGCTCATTCCATTTTGTTGAAAGCTTTTGGGTGCTTTAAGGATACTTTCATGCTTTTAGGAGTACACAGGAAAGACAAAGCAATTTTTGCTTAAAATTAGTCTTTTTTTTTTTTTTTTTTGACAGGCAGAGTGGACAGTGAGAGAGAGAGACAGAGAGAAAGGTCTTCCTTTTTGCCTTTGGTTCACCCTCCAATGGCCGCCACGGCCGGCGCACCGCGCTGATCCGATGGCAGGAGCCAGGTACTTATCCTGGTCTCCCATGGGGTGCAGGGCCCAAGGACTTGGGCCATCCTCCACTGCACTCCCTGGCCACAGCAGAGAGCTGGCCTGGAAGAGGGGCAACCGGGACAGAATCCGGTGCCCCGACTGGGACTAGAACCCGGTGTGCCGGCGCCGCAAGGCGGAGGATTAGCCTAGTGAGCTGCGGCACCGGCTAAAATTAGTCTTAAATGACACTTGTCTCTGATCTATAACTGTTTACTGTACATGCACTGGGTATGCACTGCCCTTCTTTGATCTGCAGTCTGTCCTCAGTAGCATGGCCACTTGCATTTTTCCCTGCTTGCCCTGAGGCTCTGAAGAGGCAGGGCTGGGAAGATGTAGATGAGGAAGCTGCTTGGTGGGATGAGGCGCGTGAATCTTTGCTTTCTGATCTCATTCCCTTTCTTTTTCTCATCTCCTCTTCCCTTTCTTTCTTCTTTTATTTCTCTCTTGAACTCACATTTCTTTCCTTTTTATAAAGCCTAACACATTTTAATTTTTATTTTTAAAGATTATTTATTTGAAAGGCAGAGTGGCAGAGGGAGGAGGAGTGACAGAGAGGGAGAGACAGATCTTCCACCTACTGGTTCACTCCCAAAATAACTGCAACAGCCACTTTGAGTCAGGCCAAAGTAAGGAGGAAGGGACTTCACCCCAGTCTCCCATCTGGATGGCAGGGACCCGACCAAGTACTTGGGCCATATTCCACTGCCTTCTAAGTACATTCACAGGAAACTGATTGAGCAGCTGGGACTTGAACCAGAACTCCTATATGGGTTGCCAGTGTCAGCAAGAGGTGGCTTAACCTGTTGCACAACAACACTGGCCTCTATTTTTTAAAAAATAATTGAACACAGAGATGCAAAAAGCTAGGAAAAATCTCATGTAGTCTTACATGTCTTCTATCTTTCTGTTATATTGCTTTTAATTTTTTTTCAAAAAAAAGATAATCACAAGGATTTTATACTATTTTCCATTTTAAAATCTATCTAGAGGATTTTTAAATGTTATTAAGTATTTTTTAGCATAGCCATTTAAAATAGAGTAGATATACTCATTTTGTAAATGCACTATAATTTAGTTAACTATTTCCCCATTTTGGACAATTGGATTTGCTGCCAGTATTTTGATGTTAAACAGCTTTACTCTGAACATTGGCTAAAGTTTTGCCTACATTATTGTTAACTCCCTGAGTTTACTGAGTCAGAGCATGTCTGCCATCCTGTAAAAAAAAAAAAAAGATTTATTTATCTATTTGAAAGGCAGAATGAAAGAGAGAAAGGGAGACAAACAGAACAGAGAAAATGAGAGAGATCTTCCGTCCTCTGGTTCACTCCCCAGACATCGGCTGGGCCAGTCTGAAGCCAGGAGCCTGGAGATCATTCTGAGTGTCCCACATGGGTGCCAGGGGCTCAAGTACTTGAGCCATCATCTGTGGCTTTCCTGGGAGTCATAGCAAAAAGCTGGATCAGAATGGAATGGCTGAGACTCAAAGGGGCACTCTAGTTTGGGATGCAGGCATCCCAGGCGGCAGCGTAAGCCTCTGCACTGTACCCACCCCAGACCATCGCCCCTGTTTGCCTTCACAGGGGCTGGAATCTTCCTCAGTATGAAGACTGGCTCCCTGTTCCCCTGGGTGTGATCAGTCAGTTCTCCAGCACTGCTGACCTCTGCAGTTAGGTATATTTCTTTTTTAGACTCTGCTATGGTTTGAAAGTCATTTGTCACCCAAGAGTTCGTGTGCTGGAGGCTTATTTTCCAGCATAGCAGGGTAAAGAGGTGGCAGCACCTTCAAGTATAGCACTTTTACTAGCCTCGTACAAGGTAATTAGGTCATGGGGGCATGGCTCTGGGAACTAGTTAATTTTGGTCTCATGAACTGAGTCTGTCCTTGTGAACATTGTTGTAAAAGAGCAAGATTGGCCCTTCTCCCTCTCTGGCTTCCTGTCTCTTCATGTGATCTCTCCCTGTTGCACCTGCTTCCACTATGATGCTGTCTACCATGCTGTGACAGCCAACTGGCCCCACCAGAGACCAAACTGATGGAGCTACCTGGACTAGGACTTAATGCCTTGAAAACTGTGAGCTGAATCAACCCCTTTCCCCCTTTCCTGTATAAAGTGCTAGGCTCAGGTACTTGTGATAGCAACAGGAAGTGGATGCATACAGGTCCACTTCCTTTCTTTACACCTCCAGAAATGCAGAGGCATTCCAGGTACACATCTTCAGTGTCAGGAGCAGACTCTCAGAACGTGGAGCTGCAGTCAGTGTCACTGTTGTGCTCTTGCATGTGTCTGTTCACTTGAACTTGCAGGAACTTGTCACCTGGCACAAAGGTTTACATAGCTCTCTAGATGTCCAGTGTGGGGAAGGACCATGCAAAAAATACAACAGATATGTGTAATAGGTCATCTTTTTCCTCTGTCCTCACCAGATCCTGCTATGAGCAATGGATTATGTCAGTCACTTTACTGGCTTTTAAACTAAATTTAATCTTTAATGCAACCCTGTGAACTAAGTGTTATTTCCGATTTCATGGGAAGAGTAGTTTAGAGACTTTAAGTTAGTTTTTCTCAGCTGGAATCTAAAAGCTGGTTCTTTCAGCTACTCCCTGTTGTCTTGGCAGGTGTTTAAACCGATTGGAGAGATTGGTTGTGCACAAATGAAAAGTTAAAAACCTTGTACAAAGTGTGTGTACCAGACAGTTCTAGGCTATGCTGAAGGGAGGGAGGGAGAAAGCAGGTTGGTGCAGCCAGGAAGGCTTCCATGATCTAATGCTTTATGTGCAGCATCTGGGGCAGAAGGGCCTTTGGCTACATGAGAATCCTCACTGGAAGCTGTAGAGACAGGGAAAGCTGAATCCCACATCTGGGCCACAGCTGAACTTGCAAGCTGATCAAGGGACCAGCTCTCACCCTCACCCCAGTGGCAGCTGTCTATTTGGGGGATTTCCTGGGTTCAAGAACCCCAAGCATCTCAATTACCCTGCGGGCTGGAAACACGATTATCATTGTGACACTTGGGGGGTGGGGGAATGGTACATTTTTCATGGCTGTGTCTGTCACAATTTCCAGAGGGAAGAGTCTGAGGGCCCCAGAGCTCACTGGAGATATCCCCGCAGGACTAGGAACCCGCTTGAGGGGCATCTTGGCAGCTTTCCTCTCTGTATCTTTGAGCTCACATTGTGGCAAGATTCTCAAAGCCCCCTGTGTGCCATGGGAAACATGGAGCACAAACATCCATTATATAAAGAACCAAGTTCAATGCCAGGGATTCTGGACACCCAGTATATGTGCTTTCTATGGGCCCGTGGGGATTAAAAAAAACTGCAGATGAAAGCAAACAAATATTTATTTGTTTATTTAAAGATGTATTATTTATTTGAAAGGCAAAGTTAGAGACAGAGTTAGGCAAAGAGAGAGAGAAAGGTCTTCCATCTGCTGGTTCAATCCCCAGATGGCTGCAGTGGCTGGAGCTGGGCTGATCCAGAGCCGCTTCTTCCTGTTCTCCCACATGGGTGCAGGGGTCCAAGCCTTGGGCTATCTTCTGTTGCTTTCCCAGGTGAATTACCAGGGAGCTAGATCAGAAGTGGGGCAGCCAGGGTTCGAATGAACTGGTGCCCATATGGGATGCTAGTGCCGCAGGCAGAAGCTTAACCTACTACACCACGGTGCTGGCCTCAGCAACCAAGTATTTAATCAGATGCTTCTACAATGTGATATCATGGCAGTGTATTAATTTATTAACTCACATAGGAGCATCAGCACATTGCTCTGCCAGCTGAGGCCACGTTTCTGATTTTACCAGCTTTCGTTCACATGGCGCTTTACAAAGTTGAGGGCAGCCTCTGTGTAATATTTTCTGTGGGATATGGGTGTATTTTGAAATGTCTAATGGAGTGAAACAGGTGGGGGGTTAATGAGATATTGAAAAGGAAGGGTGGTGCTGTTAGGAATTAAAGTAAAAAGGAAGCAGGGTTAAAAAAAATCTTAATGCTCATATCAAAGTTTGCCTTTTAAGTAACAGAGTAGAAAATAGCTCCTACCCACTCATTCAACCCATGCGTGTATTGGTGACATTTATGTGGAATGTAGCATGATATGTAGTCAGATTGAGGCTCCAAACCAGGAAAGACAGGATCTCGTCCCCAAAAAAGATTCATAGCCTTTCAATTATTCCCCTCCTCCCAGCATCTTCTTACTAAATCTTTGACTCCGGGAAGTAGTTTGTATCTCTATGCTTCCATCTTCTGTATGTTTTCATGTGTAAAACCAAGAGAATAGTTCTCATCTTACAAGCATTAAGTGAGGTGATACCAGTCAAGGGCGTAGCACTTTGCCTGTCCTGTAATATAAATTCCATAAATGGTGTTTAATCTCTTGTCCACCCTACCCCCAGCAGAATAAAAAACACGATATGATATAAATTTTGAATATAAAGGGATGAGGCTAAATTCATATGTTATTCTTGAAAACCTGCCTTAAAAGTCTAGAGTCTATTCTTCCCAAAGAAAAAGTCAAAAGTTACCAACAACAAAGTTAGCAGTAGCTGTACGGCTATTTAAACCCTGGCTCCAAACATCCACTTGCCTGTTTCTGGAAAAGCCATAACAAATGAGCCCCAGGTGTTGTGCAGGAGCCCTTAGGAATGCAGAAGCCACGTTAATGGACTGGAACCGGGTAATGAACTTGTTAGCAGTAACCAGCCACGTCTGGGTTCCTTCTATGTATTCCAATGGAGCCCAGCCCCAGTTAATAGATCCAAATGACTTCAGATCTCTAAACAGGATTGTCACTAATTGACATTCTGCAGTTCTTAACCTTTTAGAAAAGCTTCACAAATAGGTCGCTTCCTCTTGAATACGACAAGGGATGGGTTATGAAGTCTCTGAACTCTCTGGCCACCCTTCTGTGTCCTCCTTTCAATGTTTCAGCAAAATAGTGCCTAGCGCTCTGTTCAGAGCCGGCTCAGCTACCTAAGGCCCCGCCCACATTCCTAGGGAGCCCCTTTTCCCGGGGGAGAGAATCCTACAGAAGGATGTGGACCCCTTGAGAGGCAGTTTAACAACACCTTGTATGAGGGTCAGAGATTTGCAGAGAGCAAACCTCAGTCCATGTCCTGGCTCTTCTCTTTTTCAGCTGTGGGACCTTGGCTGTGTTCTTATATCTCTGAGCCTCAGTTTCTTCATCCGTAACCTGAGGTTAGTAATATATCCACTTTTTCAGGTTACTGGGAGGATTAAATAAGGCCATGTAAGCGTGTGATATGTCTGGCATATAATAAGTGCTCAATACATACCTGCTTTTAATAAAGATTTTTAAAAAGCTTTTATTTATTTATTTGAGAGGTAGAGTTACAGACAGAGAGAGGGAGAGACACAGAGAAAGGTCTTCCATCTGCTGGTTCACTCTCCAAGTGGCCGCAATGGCTGGGGCTGGAGCTAGGTAGGAGCTTCTTGGGTCTCCCATACTAAACCCTTGGGCCATCTTCTACTGCTTTCCCAGGCCATATGCAGAGAAATGGATCAGAAGTGGAGCAGCTGGAACCCCCATATGGGATGCCAGCACTGCAGGCTGAAGCTTAGCCTACTATGCCACGGTGCCAGCCCCTTAATAAAGTTATTTGTAATAGAAGTTTGAACTAGCTTTTTGGGAACCAAGCCAGATTTGCTACAAACACCTTCCTGGGTGGTTAGGGATGTTGTTTCCACCCGAAAGCAAAATCCTTGGAACTGGCTCTTTTCTGCCGATGAGCAAATTTTCAAGGAAGCACTGGGAATTTGTAGACGGCACATTTTGGGGCCCTGTAAGCCTTCCTGGTTTAGGACAGCGAAGGGGATCCATGGACGTGCTCAGTAACCTTGTGTGTGACCTTGGGCAAGTCTCCCTGACATCAGCGAAGGTAAAATCCCCTTCTCGGTAAAATGAGATCCCAGTCCCCGGCTTCCTGGTGGGATTGCTGGGGCTGGGAAGCTCAGCAGAGTGCCTGGTGTCTGGCACAGGCCCCTGGAAACTGGGACCCAAGACAGCCTCACAGCCCGGGAGAAGGGTGGCGGGGAGAGATTTCTGGGCCTCCTGCCGGCTAGCCAGCAGCTAGTTTGCAGTTCAAAGCACCCCTTTGTTCAAATGTTGAGCAAATCCAGAGGAAACAGATCTTTCTGCCTGATCCTCGCCCTAAAGGCTGATGGGTTCCTCTCTCTCTCTCTCCTAAATGCCAGCACATGTTATTTATTTATTTTTGGCTAACGTTAAATTGAGGTTTTGGCCGAAACTCAGCCTGAGCGTCCTTGAAAAGCCAACAGGCTCGTTGGGCTGCCGATAAAGCTCTCGGGATTTCCCCGTAGGGCTGCGGGGAGTACAGACAGGAAGCCCGGGGAGGGAGCGCCTGACCAGAACTTCCTCAGAGGAGGCTGGAGGAGAGCGCGAGCATCTTGCACCGAACTCTCTAGAGCGCTCGGGCCAAGCAGCCGTCTGCTCCCAAGGGGGTACCGGAAGAGGGTCGCTGGCTCCAGGCTGTGGGTCCAGAGCCGGCAGACATCAGGAGAGAACTGGAGGCTTTCCCCCAGGCAGATGCTGACATGGCCAGGCTGGAACCTTCCATTCCGGCCCAGCCTCTTCCTCTTCGCTGCCCGAGGAGGGAATTGAGAAGGGACTTTCCAGAGAGCGTTAGCGTGCAGGGTGTGGAAATGGAATAAAAGCATATGCAAATAGGCCTGTGCGTGCTTTCCTCTCCCTCAGTGAGCAAGAGCCTTTCTCCAGAAAGATGCTCTTCCTCCAAGACACAGGACAGCTCTCTCCCTTCCCCGGATGGCGGCAGCAGGGCCGAGCCGTGCGGTAAAACCTGGGCAGTGAGCCACGTCCGAGGGGTGGGCTGGAGGGGCCGGAGGCAGTAGCTAAATGAGGAGGGGGCGAAGGGTGGCAGAGTTGGAACAGATAAAATAAGATGAAATTTAAGGAGCTCTCCATGAGTAGGAGCTGGGAAAAAAATAATCATTGCAGGCTGATTTATTGTGTACTTATCTTCTGTCTGAGAGGCAGCAGGCTTTTGTACTAGGGATTATTGCAAAGTAAATGGCACATGAGAGATATCATCACGATGTTTAAGGCGTGTTGAATGACAAGAGAGTTAAAGCAGGTGGGACTTTTGTCATGGTCTGTATGACAGCGTCACTGGCGTGGAGATACTTCCAGAGCTTTGGTTACGATGTGGCTCTATGTCCAAAAGAACAGTATTTTTAACCTGTTGTTATTTTCGGGTTGGGGTAGGATAGGGGAGTGGTCTAGAATCTGTATGGATGATAAAACAGCTTGCTTTATCCGCTGGAGCTGTGGACTGTGGCCTCCGTGTAGCGAGTTACAAACCTTGTGGCAGTGACAATAGCGGGAAAATATCGCACAGTAGATGCGATGCCTTCTGGGGGGCTTGGGGCCGAGAAATAGGGCTGTTACCTCTTGTTTACCATAGTCCTGGTCTTATCTCGTTCAGTCTTTTTTTTTTTTTTTTTTTTTTGACAGGTAGAGTTAGACAGTGAGAGAGAGGGAGAGAGAGAGAGAGAGAAAGGTCTTCCTTCCATTGGTTCACCCCCCAAATGGCCACTACCGCCAGCGCACCGCGCTGATCAGGAGCCAGGTGCTTCTCCTGGTCTCCCATGTGGGTGCAGGGCCCAAGCACTTGGGCCATCCTCCACTGCACTCCTGGGCCACAGCAGAGAGCTGGCCTGGAAGAGAAGCAACTGGGACAGAACCGAAGCCCTGGGACTAGAATCCGGGGTGCTGGCGCCTTGGCTCACTCGGCTAGTCCTCTGCCTGTGGTGCCGGCCATCTCATTCAGTCTTGTCTTTGAATTTCAAGAGCTTTTTAATTTTAATTTAAAAAAAAATCTGTTTTACATACTTGGTTTGCATATTGATTGGCAAATAGTGTAACTGTTCTTTCTTGAATCCTTGATGGGCTTAATGATTGCTTTACTGTATTTGCTGTCACTTGGGCCCTTCACGTTCAACGTACGTTCAACATCCATTAGTTTGTAGTTCATTTGTCTGCCGGGGACCTTCTTCGCTTTTGCCCCAGACTCCTCTGATTGAAGTGCTATGCTGATCTTGTGCCTCCAAGTTGTGCTCAGTGGGTTGTTAAATAGAAATGACTTCATTTGCTCATTTATTAGTGTTTGAAATCACATTGTTCTTATGCTTGACACTGCTTGGAACCGATAAGCAGGTGAGAAAGAAGGCGGTAGAAACATTGGCTTGGGTTCCTCTGGATTTGCTCAGGTTGTTAGCATGTGGTGTGGTTGATACCTGGTCCTCACTCAAGTCAGGATTCCGGGAAGGCCAGGCCCGGCCAGGGCTAGCCTACCTGGATGGCTGTCTTCTCCCAGCTTCTCTGGGCTCTTTGTATTCTCATCTCAGAGTGGGCCTCTGGACTACATCTGTGCTCAATGCTTGCTTGCTCTGCTGTCAGCAATTTCCAGTCTTGGGTGTGGTTCTTCAAAGTCAGTTCTGGGTCACTTTTTGAATCACAATGGAGAAAAATCTGTAATATTCACAGAGATGGTAGAATTTGCATCTCATAAAAATTTATTAAATATATATTTTTACAGATTTACTTATTTGAAAGGCAGAGTGACACTGAGGGAGAGACAAATAGATTTTTTTTTAAAGCTGGGTTATAACCAGACACCCCAGTATGAGATTGTGTGTCCCAAGCAGTGTTTTTTTTTTTTTTTTTCTTTCTTATTTGAAAGGAAGAGTTACAGAGAGAGGGAGAGACAGAGAAAGAGAGAGATCTTCCATCTGCCCGTTTACACCCCAAATGGCTGTAATGGCTGGGGCTGGGCCAGGCTGAAGCCAGGAGCTGGGAGCTACCTCCAGGTCTCCCACATGGGTGCAGGGGCCCAAGCACTTGGGCAATTTTCTGCTGCTTTCCCAGGTGCATTAGCAGAGAGCTGTATAAAAAGTGGAGCAGCTGGAACATGAGAACTGGTGGCAATATGGGATGCAAGAGCTGCAGGTGCGGCTTAATCTGCTAAACCACAGCACCCCCTGCTCCCCCCGGAAAGATATCCTCCATCTGCTGGTTTGCTCCCTAAGTGGCCTTAATGGCCACAGCTGGGTCAGGCAGAAGCTAGGCACCTGAAACTCCATCCAGGAATCCCACGTGAATGGCAGGGACCCAAGTACTTTGGCCATCTGCTGCTGTTTGTCAGGCACCTTAGCAGGGAGCTGGTTTAGCAGTAGAGCAGTGAGGACCCAAACCAGTGCTCTTATAGGATGCTGGAGTAACAGGTGGCAGCTTAACCTAATGTACCACAACACTGACCCCTAAATATTGGTTGAGTGAATTGTATCCATTTTGTTGCTAAGTACATTGAGACTCTTGATTTATGTAATACCTGACTACCCAATAGGTACTCATCTGATATCCAACTTTTCCATCCAGAGTGCCTCTGGTGTAATATCCTTCCTCCAGAAAGATGTCTCGATTTTCCAAGAAAAGATAATAGGAAAATGCAGATGGATGAATCGACCTTCAAAGGGTGGCAGAGGGCTTTGTTCATATGCCTGTATAGATCTTTCTCAGGTTCCTTAACTCCGCCAAAAGCTGACATCCTTACAGATATTCTTATTTCCTTAAAGGAAATAAGAATACTAGCTTGTGTTGAAAAAAATTGAGTGTCTTGGATCTTTAATATTTTCTGGAGGTTTAAGCATAAAACTTTGCAGGTCTCAGGGGAAGCTAATTCCAGAGTTTTGGGCATGAAATGGAACAGTTTCTATAGCTTTGTCTTTTTGGGTACTGGGGAAAGTCAATGCACCTGCCGCCATTTTGGGGTAGGCCTGGTGTGCAGGGAGCAGCGGTAGTTGTCTGCAACAAGCTGCTTTCACTGCTGGAGAAAATGTCACCCAGATTAGTTCAGACATTAACATAACAAGAAAAGACCCCTTTGTTCTAGCGAGGCCCAGAAATGGGCTCTGGGGTTGCACCTGTGCATCCGCACTGTTCCAACCCCATGCTGGAGACTTCCTCCAACCCCCAGTGGGAGCGGGAAGACCAGGAGGGAGAATTTCCTCCAGAATCTAAAGCTAATTAGGGAGGAATGCCAATGGGTGTTCCCTAAGGGCCTTTCCTTGTGCCTTCTGTAACCGGAGAATGGAAGCTCTGGCTGCGAAATTTCTCCCCCCGAGGGAAGCTGCAACAACAGTTCTGATTCTTAGCTGCACTGATGCTCCTCGCCCCTCTAAATGAGAATACTGCTGCCATGCAGGGAGTCTGCAACCTGTCAGGCTTTTCCTTAATGGTTTTTGTGCCTTGTTGACAAAGGCTTTCCTCAAGTGGAGGTTACAGAATTTGACTCTATATTTACTTCTGAAACTTTTATTGTGTTGTTAATCACATTATTTGCACTTAACTCATTCATCCAGAAGTGTATTTTCATACATGATGTGACACCATCTAATGTGAACGTTTTCATCTACAGAGAACAGTTTTTCCTTTGCTTTGTTTTTATTTATTTTAAAAGATGTATTTATTTATTTGAAAGGCTGAGTTGACAGGGACAGGTGGAGACAGAGAAAATCCTCCTTCCTCTGGTTCACTCCCCAAATGGTGGAGCTGGGCTGGTCTCTGGTCCAAAGCCAGGAGCCAGGAGCTTCTGGGTCTCCCACGTGGGTGCAGGGGCACAAGCACTTGGTTCATCCTCTGCTGCCTTCTAAGGCACATCAGTAGAAATCTGGATCAGAAGTGGAGCAGCTAGGACTCGAACCGGCGCTGATATGGGATTCCAGGCAGCATCTTACCTTCTGTGTCACAATGCTGGGCCCCTTTGCTTAGTTTTTAATAAGCTTTTAACTTTAGGGTAGTTTTATTTTTAAAGTTTTCGTGTATTGATTTCCATTTTATTTGAAAGTCAGGAAGGGGCCAGTGCTGTGGCTCAGCAGGAAAAGCCGCCGCCTGCAGTGCTGGCATCCCATATGGGCACCGGTTCAAGTCCTGGCTGCTCCATTTCTGATCCAGCTCTCTGCTATGGCCTGGGAAAGCAGTAGAAGATGGCCCAAGTCCTTGGGCCCCTGAACTTGTGTGGGAGACCTGGAAGAAGCTCCTGGCTTCGGATCAGCGTACCTCTGGCTGTTGGGGCTAATTGGGGAGTGAACCAGTGCATGCAAGACCTCTCTCCCTCCCTCTCTCCCTCCCTCTCTCTCTCTCTCTGCCTCTCTGTAACTCTGCCTTTCAAATAAATAAATAAATCTTAAAAAAAAAAAAGAAAAGGAGACTCAGAGATGGAAAGAGATACAGACAGAAAGAGATCTTCCGTCTGTTGGTTCACTCTTCAAATGGCTGCCACAGGTAGGACTGGGCCAGGCTCAGGCTGTTGCAGGAAAACGGGTGAGATGAATCCGGGTTGATGATGTCCTGGTGTTTATGACGATTTCGAGACCTGACACAATAGTGAGTAGACAGGAAGCAGAGCTTTATTTGAGCAAGAAGACAGAGAAGCTCTGAGCAAACAGAGAAGCTGGTAGAGAGACCAGACTGCTGAGGCCTTGCATTCTGGGGGTATTTGTATGTCTGTAGCATGACCTCCCCAGAGAGCGAATGTGGTGGTTCTACATTAGCTGTTGTGAAGGCAGGGCAATCTTTTTTTTTTTTTTTTAATATTTATTTATTTATTTGTTTGAAAGTCAGTTACACAGAGAAGTGGAGGGAGGGAGGGAGGTCTTCCATCTGCTGGTTCACTCTCCAAATGGCCACAATGGCCGTAACTGCGCTGATCTGAAGCCAGGAACCAGCAGCCTCCTCCAGGTTTCCCACGTGGCTGCAGGGGCCCAAGGGCTTGGGCCATCTTCTACTGCTTTTGCAGGGACAGTCTTAATAGAACCTTTTCCAACTTATTTTTTTCAAAACCTGAATCTTGTCCATTGGTAAGTATTTGTTAGAATGGGCTCCATCCTGTTTTGTTTAGTGTGTATACGCTGGTAAGGAGCTGCGTGATGGAGCCAGTCTGGCCTGCTTCTAGTCCTGGGCTCCCTCAAAGCCAGGAGCTCAGAACTCAATCTGGGTCTCCCCTATGGGCGGCAGGAAATCAAGCACTTGAGCCATCATCTGCTGCCTACCAGACTGATTCCCTTAGCAGGACACTGGAATCAGAAGCAGAGGCACGGATCTGGGTGTCCCATGCCGTGACTTCACAGCTGTGCCAAACTCTCCCCTGCCCAGAGGCCAGGTTCAGACTTTCAGAAGAGCTACACAGATGCACATGGAGTTCCTGTGCATCCGCCTCTGCTTTCAAAGAAGAGTGTATTTTGTCCTAAATTCCAGCATGTGCACGGATGTTTTTACAGAAGCTCACTTTTACTCTGTTGATGCATTTGTTATCTCTGCCCCATGTCCTATGTTGAACTATAGTCACTAGAGTGTTCATAGCTTTCGATAGGGAAACTGAAATCTCGCAAGGCTTTTTAAAGAAGTTTTATTTTATTTATTTATTTATTTATTTATTTATTTATTTATTTATTTTTGTCAGGGAGAGTTAGACAGTGAGAGAGAGAGAGAGAGACAGAGAGAGAGGTCTTGCTTCCGTTGGTTCACCCCTCAAATGGCTGCCACGGCTGGTGCGCTGCACTGATCCGAAGCCAGGAGCCAGGTGCTTCCTTCTGGTCTCCCATGCGGGTGCAGGGCCCAAGCACTTGGGCCATCCTCCACTGCCTTCCCGGGCCACAGCAGAGAGCTGGAGTGGAAGAGGAGCAACCGGGACAGAACTGGCGCCCCGACCGGGACTAGAACCCGGAGTACTGGCACCACAGGTGGAGGATTAGCCTATTGAGCCACGGCGTCGGCCAGAAGTTTTATTTATTTATTATTATTTATTAGTTTTATCAGAAGGATTTTCTTTTTTCTTTTTTTTTTTTTTTTAAGATTTTTATTTATTTATTTGACAGGTAGAGTTACAGACAGTGAGAGAGACAGAGAGAAAGGTCTTCCTTCCTTCAATCCCCAAATGGCCGCCACAACTGGAGCTATGCCTATCCGAGGCCAGGAGCCAAGAGCTTCTTCCTGGTCTCCCATGAGGGTGCAGGGGCCCAAGCACTTGGGCCATCCTCCACTGCCCTCCTGGGCCACAGCAGAGAGCTGGACTGGAAGAGGAGCAACCGGGACTAGAACCCGGCGCCCATATGGGATGGCGGCGCCACAGGCAGAGGATTAACCTAGTGCGCCACCACGCTGGCCCCAAGGATTTTCTTTTTTAAAAAAGGATTTATTTTTATTTTTTTGAAAGTCAGTTAGAGAGGGAGAGATGGGGGAGAGAGAGACCTCCTATCCACTGGTTCACTACCCAGATGGCCGCAATGGCCAGGGCTGGGTAGGGCTGAAGCCTTGGGGCCAGGAGCTTATTCCTGGTGTCCCTTGTGTGTGCAGGGGTCCAAGTACTTGGGACACCTGCCACTGCTTTTCCCAGGGTGTTAGGAGGAAATTGGATCAGAAGTGGGCAGCCAAGACTCGAAGTGGTGCCTCTGTGGGATGCTGGTATCACAGGCGGCAACTTTACCTGCTGTGCCACAACGTAGTCCCCTCTCACAGGAATTTTAAGGGGTTCCCTTCAGTTTTCAGGGAAGTGAAATTCCATCCACCAGTTGCTGCAGGCAGTAGCACTGCCACTGATACTCAGGTAAGGGCATTGGTCATGGCGATTTGCCTCTTAAACAGAACGCCCTTTGTCTGAGCCAGACCTTGGGTACAATAGCAATGACAAAGCTTTGGGGTCAGTTTCTCTGTGTTAGCACTATGAACATTTGGGGGCCGTAGGGGGCTACCCTGTGCATGTAGGGTGCTCAGCAGCCTTTGTCCTGCCTTTGTCCACTACATGCCCCCTGACTCAGAACACCGACATCATGACAATGAGAAGCATTTCTAGACATTGCAGGTTCCCCTGGGAGTTCATTTCTCCCACCCCCAACTGAGAACCACTGCTCAGATTGTTAGCCCTGGCCCCCCTCTTTTATGGCCCCCCATCTTGCATGGGCAAAATACATACAGGAATAGTGCCTACCTCCCAGATCTGTGTTAATCATTACATGATTTGAGAACTCCCTTATATTTGATCTGACTCCTAATAAACACACAGACTTCGCATTTCTCCTCCACCTCCATCCGTAGCTCCCCCACCATGGAGCAAATATGTTTCAATCACAACAATATTCACCAAAAAATTACATGTCTGTGTTAATGAAATGGAGCTCTATTTTCAGGACTCCATAACTGCTAATTAATCAGTCCCCATGATATACTTGTCTGAGCTGCCTGGGAATTTTATTTGCAGCGACAGAACAGCAATTCCAGTTTGCTAACAGGCCTTTAAGTGACAATCCAGCTCTGTGGAGCAGCAGAAAGGGCCAGAAATGATTTTCTAAGCAGGGTGGTAATGGCAGTGGGGAAGATAGAAATCTGGGATGAGGAGAAGACTGAGGATTTTACTTGATTCATTAACTTGATGGCTTTGGGAATGCCTCGCTCATTTTCCATTAAAACAGCATCATCTTGCAACTCAGAGGGGGATGGAAGGTTCATCTTCCAGCAGTTCATGTCAGATTTTTTTTTAAGCTCTTGTAAAACCATTATGTTTGCTCTTAAGCTTGCTGGAGAGCCCTTTTGGTGGGGACAATTATGTCTAGTGTGACAAGATCTGGCTGATGATGACCAGTGCGGGCTGTCTCTACTTCTGTCCAAAGGACTCCTTTCTTCCAGCGAAACCAGAGCTTGGTTTGAAGAGGAAGGAGAAATGTACTGGGTTCACACATGACATGCAGATGGCTCATTTAGCCAGAGCTGCAGAGTGGGTGGGAGTCTGGGTTCTGGGTTCTGGAGTTGGCTGGTTAAGCTGAAATCCCAGATCCTTACTTGCCAGCTGTGTGACCTTAGGAAAGACATAGGAGCTTTCCTAGCCTTGATGCTCACCTACAGAATGACGAGAATATTACCAACCTCACAGCTTTGTTTTGGGTTTTAAGTGAGATAATCCATATAGTCCAGAGGCAGGCATCTTCTAAGCACTTCACACATCTTGGCTACAATGAGAACTGTTGTTATTTGAGTGTTTTCCAGGAACCAAGTGTTGTGCTAGGGACAAGGGTTATATTCAGGTCAAATACAATTTTTGGGGCTTCAAAGAGTGTGTGGTCCGGAGATGGCATGAAGGCAGTGTTTCCACAGTGGTGGGCATCAAAGGCTGTGGAAGCAGGGAGGCTGTCAGAGAAGTCTTTTGGGGGGATGCTGGCCTTAAGGGAGGGTCTTGCTCCAGAGGCTGGTCCCGTAGAGGTGGTGGAGCCCACACGTGGAAGGAAAGACATTAAGACCATGGGAACAGGGCTATGGAATTAGAATTCTGCCAGCTTTAAACAGGAAGGGATCCCCAAGTTTGAAATGGACAGTAGGAAAGACCAGAGGGAGAGATCTCCCACTATTGCCTAGTGAGTCCAGCAGTTGATAGTTTCTGTGACTTTAAACACATTTTTGTGTTCTGGGCCGCAGAGCCTAGGGGTACCTGGCACAAGGTGCATAGGCTGCCATTATTTTGTGTCATGAGTTGTATTTTGTAAAGTTTCTTTTCATTGCAAGAACTCATTTCATGGTTCTCGGGGAAATTAGCTTTACAGAAATGGCTGGCAGAGTTCGGCACTGGAAGGTTGCTCTTCAGTGTCATCTTATTGGCAAAGATGTAGTGACCCCGTTTCTTTAACATTTTCAGCTCTGTTCTGGCGTTCCTCCTCAGGCACAGGGCAGAGATCTAAGTGAGAAATTATGAAGACTATTAAAAAGAATAAAGTGCTGCATAAGGGGCTCTATTTTTTATAGTGAGTATGTAAAGCAATTTGCATGCATCTCCTTTGTACCTTTTGGGCGTGAACTGGAAGACCAAGGTTGATTTACTTTTGAAGGGATATTGAATTTATAAAGTTATACTAGATAAGTGTCTCTCTTAAAATCCTTACCTTTTGGAAACCCATTTCTTTATTATTCTAGTTGTATACAGCAAAAACAAAATGCCAGACTAGTTAGTTTTCTTTTGGCGGCAGGGGAGAGGGGTAGGCTCTGGCAAAGTCATTTTTATAACAACTTTGGGTTATTATTTTTTTAAAGTTTTTCTTATTTATTATTTGAAAGGCAGAGTTACAGGGAGGTAGAGGCAGAGAGAGAGAGAGAGAGAGAGAGGTCTTCCATCTGCTGATTCACTCCCCAAATGGCTGCAACGGCCGGAGCTGGGCCAATCTGCAGCCAGGAGCGAGGAGCTTCTTCCGGCTCTCCCACGCGGGCGAGAGGCCCAAGCACTTGGGCCATCTTCTACAGCTTTCCCAGGCCATAGCAGAGAGCTGGATTGATGTGGAGCAGCTGGGATGCCGGCACTGCAGACAGCAGCTTTACCAACTATGCCGCAGAGCTGGCTCCGACTTTTGGGTTATTTTTTGTTGGTTCTCAAATGTAGAAACATAGGTGAGAAGAGGTGGAATCTTGGAAATAGTGACAAATAGCTTCTGTACCAAAAGGCGCCATAACAAAACCAGGTGTGGGATCTCTCTTGAAAGGATAAATTATACATTTGTTCAACAGAATTCCACAATAGGAATCTGTCTTACAGGCGAATTCAGCTTTTCCTTGGTTTTACACCACTACGATTTTCCTGGGCTTGCTCTGCACTGGGGAAATGCTAATAATGGATGGAGCCATCATGTTGATAAATGTAATTGGGCAGTGGTTAAAAGATCTTGGTATTGTTCTTTTGTTTCTGTGTTTTCTGAATACAAATCTCATGAAGCTGACAGAATGGCTCATAACGCAGAGTGCATTCTGGTAAATGAGAGGCCATTGCTTTGCCGAGCTGCTCTGCCCTGTTCTCCACTCTGGCGAGAAATGGTCTGGCTCTGCCCCTGGAGTTCCTGTTCAACTGGCTGCCTCAGCGGCATGGCAACAAATTCAGTGCCACATTGGAGGTGAAGGGCCCGGGGGGCTGGGTACGGCCCAGGCCGGGGGCAGAGATGGGTCCAGGAAGTGGCTCACGGCCCCTGAGTCTGCCTTCCCACACGGTGCAGTGACTGTGCAGGGAGCCAGGAATGGGGGCATCTGGACGTACTGGTGGTCTCTAGAAACAAAACATGTCCATTAGGCAAAGGTGGGCATGCAGCTGGGAACAGGGGAGCTTTCCCAGGGGAGAGAGAAGTTGCTAATCATCATAAAGGCATGGAATTTGTTATCACAAAATACTGACCACAGACATGTCTTCCGGTTGTGAACTGGGTGCCATGTGCTGCTGTCATGGGGAGGGGTTGAAGGAGGTTGAAAGTGAGACTCTCAGTTTCCTGAAACCTGCCCTGATGCGTACAAGACCCGCAGGATCACGTGGTAAATTCTGTGGTCACATGATAGGTGCTCACGACTATTCCTGGTCCTCTTCCCAGATGCTTGCCACACCCAGCCGGAATGTCTAAACAGTGCCATCTGGGTCACCTCCTTTACTCTTCCTCTCTCTTAGTTCCACGTTCCTAAGCGAGGCCAACACAGACTGCCTGCCTGGGGCTCCCTCACCGATGCCATCCCTGTTTTCGATAGTGATTTCCGCTGAAGGGCCCGGCCCGTGCCGGATTGTAACCTATCATGAACATTCCTGCTGCCTGGGATTCCCTTTTACCTATCTGCACCAAGCCATGGCTGCTTACCCTGCAGGATTGCTACTTAAATATCACTTTTAAAATTTTTTAATTAAACAAATTTTAAAGAGTACATTTCTCTTACTTATTTGGAAGGCAGATACAAGCACACAAAAAGGCAAAGAGAGGGAAAGAGAGGGCTCTCTCATCTGCTCGTTCACTCCCCAAATGCCTGTAGCAGCCAGGCTGAAGCTGGGAGCCTGGAACTCAATAGGGGTCTCCCTTGAGGATGCCAGGCACCCAGCTTCTTGAGCCGTCACCTGCTCCCTCCCAGGTGTGCCTTGGCTGGAAGCTGGAATTGGAAGTGGAGCTGGAACTTGAAGCTAGGCACTCCAATATGGAATGATGCCATCCCAAGCAGCCTATTAACCGTGGCAACAAACATCTGCCCCTAAACTGTCACTTCTTTTTTTTTTTTTGCTGCAAATATAGTTTTTATTTATTTTTTATTTAGTAAATATAAATTTCCAAAGTACAGTTTATGGATTACAATGGCTCCCCCACCCCATAATTTCCCTCCCACTCGTATCCCTCCCATCTCCCGCTCCCTCTCCCATTCCATTCACATCAAGATTCATTTTCAATTATCTAAACTGTCACTTCTAACCATCAAGGGCTTCAGGTACATTTTTCTGCTGGTGGCATTTACCATGTTTGAATTTCACTGGTCCTGTGGTGATTGATGAAGTCTTTACTGCTCCCATTATGTGGGACAGGGCAGGGGCCACACCTGTCTCCTCTGCATCCCCAGCTGGTAGCACAGGCCTGGCTTGGAGCAGGCGCTCTAACCATAAATGAGTGAATGGGTGTGGAAGGGAGATTCACTGGGGGCAGCGGGCTTCCTCTCCAAGCCCAGTCTCTCCTCCTCTCAGCGCATATGGTGTGCTGTACCAGACATCCTGTTTGTCTACCCTCACGCACCCTTAAGTTTCCAGAGGGCAAGGCTGGGATCAGAAGCATCTCCAGACACTGTCTCCCATAGGAACTCAGTGATGTTTGTTGGGATAAAGGAAAGAATGAATTGTGCATGCATGCAGGGGGACTTTGCTGGGTTTTACTGCATGCTTGGGGAGGAGGGCGGAGGGAAGGTGGATGTAAGGATCCAAACTAGCGGGAGAAGTGGGAATGTTAGACCAACTGGGGATAAAATAAAAACAAAAAGGCTGAGCCCCTGGCTATTTCGTGTAAGCAGACATAGCATGGTAGGAATTGGAGGGCTAGGCTTGGGAGTTGGCTTTTGGCTTCCTTGGCTGAACTTTCTATCTTGGATCATGTTTGCATTTGAGCTTGTTGTATCCATCCCATAAATGTTTACTGAGTACCTTATTTCATGAGTTCTTAATGGGGGAGATGCAGCCCTTCCTGCCAAGGGCATGAATGAAGATTGGCTGTCGGGGACTGAAAAACACAGAAGTCTGTGTCTGGAGCGTGACATACACTTAGGACAGCAGTGTGTCTGTGGCATTGGGATTGCATAGAGGGGAAAAGCCTTCAAAAGGCTCCTAAGGTAGATGGTGATGAAAAAAAAAAGGTTGAGAAACTGACCAGCTCTGTGCTGGGTATAATTCTGGTTCAAATGCCTGCTCCCGCGAAGCTTGCATTCTTGTGAGGCAGTGAACAAATAGGCAGCTTTAACTGGAAAGAAGAACAGATCTGAGTCGGAGAACTGGGTGAAGAGTGAACCCTGGGGGGCGAGTGTGTGCATGGCTGTGGCTGCCTTGGGGACAGTTAGGACTGGACTCCCTGGTGGAGGGACATTTGAGAAAAGTCTGGGAGACCAAGGGCGCCAGAGTGGATGTGTTTGGCACAGGCAGCAGCTTGGTGCAGCTAGCTGGGCGGGGTGGCTGAGTGAGGGCAGGGTGGCAGGAAGTGAGGCTAGAGATGGGGTGGGGACCAGGTCACACGAGGCCTTGTGGGCCATTCTAAAGGGTTTGGATTTAGTTGTCAGTGTGCCAAGAAGCCGTAGGAGAGCTTTATGCACTGGGTGGATGGGATCCCATTTATTTTTTGATAAGAGCCTTTTGGTTGCTGTTGGAAGGGTGGACTGCAGAGGCGTGAGTGGAATCAGGAGAGCAGGAAGGAGGCTGTGGCTGAGGTCCTGGTGCAAGGCGATGGTGGTATGTGTGCTGAGAGGTCAGGTGCAAGGCGATGGTGGTATGTGTGCTGAGAGGTCAGGTGCAAGGCAATGGTGGTATGTGTGCTGAGAGGTCAGGTGCAAGGTGCACTGTGAAGGCAGAGCTGGCAGGACCCGCAGGGGGTCTCATCCCTCTTCCGGATGCTAGGCTTGGTACATCCTGGTATTATATGTTGCCTACTGTGGTTGCTTATTTTTCATTTGTGTATCTTGTTACCTTGTGTAGTCTTTCAATATACTTAGGGAAGACACCTTTTCTTCCCGTCTCTAAGAGGCAGGCATGGTTAAGGGTGTTAGTTGTTTGTGTGTGCTAGGGTGAGTGTTCCAACTGTTTAGTTTCTCCTCCCCCTCTCCCTCCCTCCTCTGGCTGCTGCTCCTCCCCTTCTCCTTTTTTCAGCAAGTGCGGAGGCAATAGCATGTTCCTGTGGCTTTGTGAGAGGGAGTGAGATTGGCCGGTGAAGTGCCTTGTTAGTGTCTGGCACGCAGTCGGCGCCTTTGCTTTGTGTGTGACTCTCCATTTTTTTTTTTTTTTTATTAGATTTCTGTGTTGCTGGCTCCTGTAACAGGGTCCTCTAAATTAGAGCACTTTGTAAGGTGAAGATACTGCTTTTTCCCTCTTCTGTGTCTTGGTTTTCTTTCATATGAAAGAAGGACGCTTTCAGAGCTGAAACAGTGGAGACCCTCCCCTGCCTGCCAGTGTCTTCAAAGTATAAAAGGCCATGTTGTGTTAAGGGTGATGGAGAAGTTGCGACTTGCCACCTGAGGAGGGCTGAGTGTCTAGGGAATAATTTTGAGTAAAAGGAACTGGTGCTGAGATCTGAGCAATATACGACGGTTTTACAGGAATCACCAAATTGTGTGGATCCAACCGGAATAAAAATGCCTGGGGCTTTGACTTAAAGCCACGGCTGAATGGGAACGTGCCGCCTGGCAAGAAGCAGAGGGCTGAGAGGCATGCATGTAGGACAGCAATCGGCTTGGATAGATGTGAGCTGGATTGGAGATGAAGATGTGTGGTTGCCACGTTCCCCCTCTGCAGGCTTTCAGCTGGAATGGACCCTGGCAACCAAACTCCTGTTTTCTGATGACCACAGTTCACTGCCTCCAGCTGCGTGCAGGGGCTGCCTCTACATCTTCCCAACTAGAGACTCAGTTCCCACTTGATTTTCAGTTTCCCCATCTATAAAATAAGGAAATTAATCTGCAGGATCTTTAAGAGTTTCTCCCTTCCTTCTTTCTCTTTCTGTTGGTTAAGATTGTGAGATTCAAGTTCATGTCACAGTTGCCACTCATTTATCTGCTTATTAGTTCAACAATCAAACACTGTATTTGGAATCTACGTGCCAGGCTCTGAGGATCCAGTAGTAGCTAAGACTCAGTTCCTACTTAGGACTACATTGAGTAGAGTTAATACTTTGTGTTCTGGATTTTTAGTGGAAGGGAAGACCCAGGACTTGTGTGATTTGGGGCTGATTTAGTGACGCCCTTCCCTGAGTTGAACTGGAAAGTCTCCCTGTTGATGATGGAAATTAACAACAATCTGAAAAATGAATTAGGATGCCCTGTACTGCACCCAGGACTAGAAATTGGGCCACCTGCCACCTTTTCCTGACCTGGTTGCTTTAGCTATGTGATTATAGTTCATGTTCAGCTGGTGCTTTCTTACATATTGTATTATTATATTAGTTCACTTTGCTCCTTCCAGTGCCTGATTGAGGGGAGAGGGCTGTTTCCTGAAGAGCTCTCTGATATCCAGAGAGCGTATATGACCTGGTGAGTTCTCATGGCTGGTAGGAGGCAAGGTGAGCCTGAAACCCTGTTCCAACTTCTAGCTCTTGATTTTATGATGTCATCTTGTCATCATACTCATCTCATTAAGTTTTCAGTTTCCCCATCTATAAAATAAGGAAATTAATCTGCAGGATCTTTAAGAGTTTCTCTCCCTCCCTTCTCTCTGTTTGTTACCCTCCTTCTCTCCCCGTATCTACCTTCTTTCTTCTTTCCTTGCTTTAAAAACACTTTTTTTTTTTTTTAAAGTTTTGAAAGGCAGAGAGGCACAAAGAGATAAACAGACAGATGGAGTTAGAGAGCTCCCATTCACTGGTTCACTTCCCACATGTCTGCAAGGACCAGGGCTGGGCTGAGGCCACAGCCAGGAGCTAGGAACATAATCCAGGTCTCCTATGAAGGTGATAGGAACTCAATTACTTGAGCCATTACTGCTTCCTCCCAGGATATGGCTTATCAGGAAGCTGGAGTTAATAGCCAAAGCATGGAATTGCAATTGAACCTAGGCATTGCAATATGGGAGGTAGGTGTCTTACCTGCTAGACTAAAATGCATTCCTCTTCCTTCTTTCTACCCTTCTAAATCACTGATGTGCCTATGATAATCTAGACACTGTACTAGAAGGTAGAAATAATTTTATGGAACATACACACATTCAGAAAGTTAAAACAACCTGCAGAAAAGTAGAAAATATTTGCAATCTATCTATCTACCTGTCTGTCTATCTATCTATTTATGATATATCTAGAAAATATAAAGAACACTTACAACTTAATAGTAAAAAGAAAATCATTAAGAAATTGACAAAGGACCTGAGTAGACATTTCTCCAAAGAAGCTATACACATGGCCATTGAACACATGGAAAGACACTCAACATCACCGGCTATCAGGAAAATGCAAATCAAAACCCCATTAACTGCTATATCGCATTCACTAAGATGACTGGAATCAAAAGAAAATCACTGGGGTCAGTGCTGTGGTGTAGCAGGTAAAGCCACCGCCTACAGTGCTGACATCCCATATGGGCCCCGGTTCGAGTCCTGGCTGCTTCACTTCCAATCTGGCTCTCTGCTGTGCCTAGGAAAGCAGTAGAAGACAGCCCAAGTGCTTGGGCCCTGCACCTGCGTGGGAGACCCCGAAGAAGCTCCTGGATCCTGGCTTCAGATCGGCACAACTCTGGCCATTGTGGCCAATTGGGGAGTGAACTAGCAGGTGGAAGACCTCTCTTTCTCTCTGCCTCTCCTTCTCTTTCTTTGTAATTCTAGCTTTCAAATAGATAAAAAAATCTAAAAAAAAAAAAAAGACAATCACAAACACTGGAGAGGATGTAGAAGAATTGAAAGGCTTGTGTACTGCTGGTGGAATTGTAGATAGTATGGCCACTTTGGAAAACAGTGCATTTCCTCAAAAGGTTAAACACAGAGTTATCCTGTGACCCTACGGTTCTCTTCTGAGGCATGCAGTATATAGAAAAGAAAATGTGTACACACAGAACTCATATGTGAGTGTTATTTTTAAAAAATATTTATTTATTTATTTGAAAATCAGAGTTACATAGAGAAGGAGAAGCAGAAAGAGAGAGAGAGAGAGTCTTCCATCTACTGGGTCACTCCCCAATTGGCCACAGTGGCCAGAGCTGTGCTAATCTGAAGCCAGGAGCTAGGAGCTTCTTCAGGGTCTCCCACATGGGTGCAGGGGCCCAAGGACTTGGGCCATCTTCTGCTGCTTTCCCAGGCCATAGCAGAGAGCTGGATTGGAAGTAGAGCAGCTGGAACTTGAACTGGCACCCACATGGGATGCCAGCACTGCAGGAGATGGCTTTACCAGCTACGCCCCAGTCCCAGCCCCTGTGTGTTCTTAGAAGCATTCTTCTTAACTGGAAAGCAGTAGAAATGACCTGAGTAGAAATGACCCCAATTCCCAGCACCTGATGAAGGGGTGATGAAGTGTGATGAAACCATGCAGTGAGCTGGTATTCATCTATAAAACAGAATAAAACTGACACATGGTAACACGTGCAGAAACCCTTGAAAATACTATCCTAACTGGGAGAAGAGTCACAAAGGTCACATATGAGCCCATTTATATAAAATGTCTGGAATGGACAAGTAATACATAAATAGAAAGTAGATTAGTGATTGCCCAGGCCTTTGGAAGAGTACAGAGTTACTGCTTATGGGTACAGGGGAAGGAAGATGACCTAAAATGAATTCTGGTGATGGTCCTACAACTCTGGGAATATATTAAAATGAATGAATTTTATACTTTAAAAATTTTAAAATTTATTTTCATTTTTTTTGAAAGAAGAGGGAGGGAGGGATGGAGGGAGAGATAGAGAGAGAGAAGCCAGAGAGAGAGAGAGAGAGAGAGAGAGAGAGAGAACGTGTGCGCTTGATTTTCCCTCTGCTCTTCCCAAATGCTCACAACAGCTAGGGCTGGTCTAGGCAGAAGCCAGGAGCCTGAAGGTTCATCCGGGTCTTCTATGTAGGTATCAGGGACCCAAGTATTTGAGCCATTATCTGTTGCCTCCTGGGGTAGTATGCATTGGCAGAAGCTGGATTGGCTGCAGAGGAAGTGGGACTGAAATTTGGCACTCTAGTAGAAGATGTATGCCTCCCAAGGGCCACTTAATTGTTGTGCCAAACAGCCACCCCAGCTTCACACTGAACAGGTGAATTGTTTGATATCTGAGTTATCTTATGGTACTTCATAAAGTTCATGGAAAAATGGAACTAAAATTTGTTTTGGTAAAAATATTTTTGAGTTTTTTTTCCTTAATATGAATTTCCTTGAACTTTCTGAAGTACTTTTGTGTGTCCATGAAGTTATATTTTAATAAAACTGCTATCATAGTCTCTGCTTTGTAGGAAGTATGGTCTTATTGGGAAGATAATGTCAAATAATTGTACAAAAAAATTAACAGTTGTAACTAAGTATAAAGGCAAGGATGGAATGTTATGAGAAATTATAGCAGAAAGTTAGTGGGGGCTAGAGAATGGGTGTTCATGAAGTTATAACAATCTGATGCTCTCAGAGACTCCCAAATACCAGTGGCTTAGTCCAGGTGCTGTTTGATTCCCGCAGATCGTGCAGTGTGGATGTGAGCAGTGTAGGGCTCCTGTGGAAGCCGTGCAGCGTTGAGGATCTTCTAGAGTGCTGCCCTGCCCTCCTCTGGAGTGCAGGCTGTGGTGCTTCCTCATCACGTCTACAACCCAAGCCACGAGAAAGGGCAAGGAAGAAGATAGAATGCTCATCACTGTTCCTTCCATTCAGGAGCCAGTCTAGGAAACAAAGTCTTTGTACTAGATACCCATGTGCCCAAATACAAATTAAGGATTCTACAAACATAGAAAGGGAAGAGGGACAGATAGTAGGCAAACAGCAGTCTGTGCCATGGGTGGTCTTGCTGAGCAAGTAACTAGTGAGAACCTAAGGTTGTACTGGTGTTAAGAGAAGGAAGAAATCCAGCTCTCTGCTATGGCCTGGAATAGCAGTAGAAGATGGCCCAAGTCCTTCCTTGGGCCTGGAAGAAGCTCCTGACTCCTGGCTTCGAATTGGCGCAGCTCTGGCCATTGCGGCCATCTGGGGAGTGAACCAGCAGGCGGAAGACCTCTCTCTCTCTCTCTCTCTCTCTCTTCCTCTCTTCTCTCTGTGTAACTCTGACTTTCAAATAAATAAAATAAATCTTAAAAAAAAAAAAGAGAAGGAAGAGTTGTCCAGGCTAGAAGGCAGCATATACAAGAGCCATGAGGCAGGAAAGAGCAGCTGTCGTGTGTAATGACAACTAGTGATGCACCTTCTACCATGTACGCCCCTTCTAGATGCTTCGGACTCACAAGCCCGAGGGTGAGACCTGGTTTTGGGAAGCAGCTGCCCTGGACTGACCAGGCTGTTCTCTCTTGTATTCCAGGGCTGAGGCGAGCCTGGGCAAGGAAGGGGGCTGTGTGCCGTCACTGGAAAGCCTATGTGTATCCTCAGCTTTGAGAACTGAATTCCATGGGTTGTGTCAGTGTCAGACCTGTGAAATTTAGTTCTTCAGCTGGGATATCTCTGTCATCATGGACGTGAGGGTCACTGGAGAGAGAGATCCTGAGAATGTCTTCAGTCCACTGAGGAACTTGGGAGAGTGAAGACAGAAGGCCGACGTGTCATGCTCTGTAGGCACAAGCAGTGGGGGTTCGCATGGATGCACCCCTTGGATTGGGAGAAGCCTCGAGTTCCATGGTGAGCAGTGTCGTCAGCGAGGCGCTCCTGCCAGGGCTGCCGCTACTCATTTACATGTAAGGGTTACTTCCGGTGCTTCGGGCCCTGCAGTCAGTGCCATACGTGCTGTTGCAGGAGACTCTTGGGAAAATCACTTCACTGAAGCTTGCGACACAGGGCAGCACCGTTCTGTCGTTGCTTCCCCCTCTTTGTGGGATCAGATGGAATGAATCGGAGGCAACCGTTCGTTAGCATGCCCTGCCAAGTGTGCTGGTATCATTTCAGGATCTGTGATGAAAGAAGATGAGAAACACGGGTACATCCCTCTTACACTCTGTCTCCCTTAACTTGAACCTACAATTCCTTGCCTTCTATAAATATATTGGGGCTACATTGTCCCTTCAGATCCTGGACAAGGCAAAAAGAGGTTGCAATTAGATTTTGCCACAACTCCTGATTTTTCCTGGGGCAAAGGAATGCAAACGTTTTGAAGGCACTTCCACCTGCTACCCCTGTGAGCAGCGTGCTCTTGCCAAATAACCTGGTCTGCTCTGAGGCCCAGCTTTGCCCTGAGAGTGATGATTTCACTTTTAGGCAGAGGACTGTGGTAGGCAGTATCTGGACTTGGTAGGCGTTAGATTTGGTAAGGAATGAGTCGTGTGATTTGTCTCTTGGGAACTCATGAATGAGTAGTCTACAGAATGAAAACTTGGTGTGACCGACAGGGTGACCCTACAGCCCATGAATTCTCGTCTGTTTTGGTGGTGACCCTGATGTTTATTGAGTGTCTACCTGTGGGCCAGGGTACTTGGCACTTTGTGTGCATAATCACAGTAAATCTCACCCCAAGCCTCATTTGGAAAATGAGAACAAATCAACAAAACAATGTCAAATAAAAAAGCTGTAGCAGTGTTCGCAGATGCAGAGGGGTGCTTGGCTGTTCTGAAAGCCCCTGGGAAGTATGGGACACAAACATTTTCCCTGGACTGATTACATCAAGGACCTTCTCACACTCTGCCCACTTCCACCTTTGCTTATCGAACCCTTAGTGACTCATTCTAGAAACAGGAAATTGGTGACTCTCCAAGGAGAGCAGAGATCTGGGTTTGCAGTCTCAGACTGCTGGAGAACACCCAGGGCTTAAGATTGGAAGCTCGAAATGCTCTGGGTTTCAGTCCATTTGTGCTGTGGACACTGACTTGGACCCAGCACTCCAGTTCGCTACAAGACTCATTCTTACGGCAGGTGTAAAGCGGACCCAGTAAACAAAATATGGAATTCAAAACACAGGCATACAGAAACGCACACGCTTTCGCTCTCTCTCACGTACACACACTGTATAACCTTATATTTACGTGAGGAGCAGGCAAAAATTGACTCTAAAAAAAGAATGCTTTGCTTTATAAGAGGATTTGTGTTAATATTCCCTGTGCATAGATGTTTCCCAAGATTTTTGAGGTTGTATTCGTTTTATCAAAATCTGTCTTATGTAAGTGGAAAAAGCAGTTTCATAATAGCTTGGATTCTATGATTCAGTTATGTGAAATTGCAAACATACACAGGAATATGTACATTGAAAGAGCTGCAAAAGTATACTAACAAGAATTAACTCTGGGGTAGTGGGGTTTGAATGTGTTTTTCTTTCTTCATATTTTTCTTTGTTGTTTGAATCTTACACTAAGCATGTTTAATTAAAGCAATAAAGTTATTGGAAAAATTTCACACTTCATTGTGATGAATGCAGAAACACTAGTGCTGTGCATTTGTTAAAAGAAGTAAACCCCTTGCTGTGCTGTTTTAACAAGGAGGTAGACACAGAGCAATGTGTAGTGGGATGTTTATTTTTTTGCAAGTGGAAGGGAGTGTGTGTGTGTGTGTGTGTGTGTGTAAATCCAGTGGTAGTGGGTGATAGGTAGCAGGTGATATTTTTTCTCTGTCCTCTGTTTATACTGTACTGCTCCAATAAAGAAGAACTCTCAATGCTACTTTCCAGGGACCCATCCAATGACATCAATGGCTTTTAAATGTGTTGAGAAGTTGGTAAAAAGGTATATTCTCAGCTTCCACTGAAGACATAGAAACTAGAAAGAAACTCTGAGGTGGAACCTAGCAAGTTTTGCTTGATCAAACTCTATGGCTGACCTTGAGGTATACTCCTGTTTTAGAGCAGTTAGTGTCAATCCAAGGCCATCCCCATTCACAGAACCGAGATGCGGTGGATACTAAGCTACTGGACCACTCCTGCCGGGGTGCACACAGTGTCCTGGGAAGCTCATCTCTGAAAGGCGGACAGCAGAACCACAAACTTCACTCATCACTGGTGATCATTTCCACTGGTGAACGATAGATTCAGGGTTTTTAAGTGCAAACCATAGGTGCATAAAATCAGCTGAAGACGACGCCCAGGTCGTACCCTGGCTCATGGGCACAGCAGTGCAGGAATCTGTCATTTTAACCGTCATGCTCAGAGGATTGCACCAAGGAGGCTCTCAGTGGATACTGTGAGCCACTCTTTGAGGCCACTTCAGGCCCCGTATCCTAATGATGCTTCCTTCCAATTTATCCGTTCTCTCCTGCCGTGATCGATGGGGTCTTGGTAGCAGATTCGTCATCCTTTCAACTCTGTGCTCAGGAGAGAACAGCTCAGCTACCGCTAGAGGGGTGTCATGGGAGAAGTGATAATAATGGGAGCATTGATTTGCTATCCTCAGATGATGGCGAGGTCGTGGCTTACCTACTCACATTGGTGTGAAGTTGGACACGCTATTCCTAGTCTGCACTGCCAGTTGCTATACCAGGTGGCTGTGATTAGGTGATTTGGGGACATAGTGGCTTCCCATGTCCTCTTAGCACTCACACTATTGTTAGTTAAAAAGGGCAATGCTTTTTAAAATTTTTGTCATGTTTTATTTTGTGTCTAGACTTGCTTATTCTTTTTTCTGATGATACATTGTGGAGGCAGCTCTGAGCTTCTGTCCAGGAAGTCAGAGAGTCTGGAAGAATGCTGGGGGCAGGGTTAGGGACTCAGTTCCTCTTGGCTCTTCTTAGCACTAAGGTGATTTCACAATTGGTTTTGAAGGAAGCTCTGCTCCTAAGCCCTGGGGGTGGGGGGGGGGTGAGGGCTTTTAACTGGAGGAGCTAATTTTGATCATTTCTGGGAAAGTACAGGCAAAATCATTAGAATTTGGCTTTACCAAGAGTTTACCATGATCTTAGAGTCTTACATTAATGACAGGAGTGTCCATTTTCAAGATCTGAATACGGAGGCCCAGGGAGGTTATATACCTTGCTTAAATTTCAGTGTTAGTAAATGCTAGGGCATTAATCAAGACTGCCTGATTGAAGCCCATGTTCTTTTGAGTAAGTTTATAATGGGACTTTATAAAGAACCTTAATGTACATTAGTGTATTTGCTGAACATAGCATTTCCCAATGAAGTAGCTTTTATAGTCCTAATTTTGGAGAAGGGAAAATGGAGTTTTTAAGACATTATTCAACTTGCCTGACTTCTGTGTTATTCAGCTGATAAGTGGTGAGGCTGAGCCTCACAACCCAATCCCTATAATAAAAAGATAATTTTTATCTAAAATATTCACAGGAAAATACATAAACTTAGAAGGGATGAAAGAAAAATCTTCTGCCTCAGTTTCTCCAGTATACTGGTACTAGACAGCAAGAGTGCACATTGAAGCCCACTCTGAATTGCTCCTCTCCTCTGGTCTTGCCTTTGGTAAACAGAAGTGAGCCCTTAGCCATGACCATGCCACCCTGTGGAACACAGTCATACTGTTAAACATGCTAAGACTACAGTGTTGGTAACGTTTTAGAAACTATAATGTACTTTTGCTCTTGGTCCTGCATTGCTGCTAAGCTCAGCCTCTAAGTAAATAATGTGTTTTCTTATAAAAACTAATCAATTTTTCTTATTATGTAAGTCACATATGAGTTTATTGCAAATAATTTTGATAATATAGGAAAGTATAAATAATTTCAAACTATTCAAATTATTATTCAATAATTATGTATTTTTAATCAGGAATTAGGAATTTCAGGAAATCATAAAGGATAAAACAATTATCCATAAGCCTGTAGACCACCATTTTGAGTTATTTCTTTGTTCACATTTTTTTTCATACTGTTGGAGTCATCCTTTAAATGTAATTTGTGTGTGTATGTCCTGGTTTTTGGGGTTTAACATTCTATCATAAGCATTTTCCCAGGTTATTCATTTTAAATGGACACATTTGTAGTTTGTAGAGTGATGTGCTTTTGTTTATATGATCATTTCCTTATTATTGGACATTTTGAACTTGGATTTCCTGATTCCAGATTTTCTACTTTATGTTTTGTTTTAAGCCACACATCTGTCTCTTTTTCCATTTAACTTTCTGCTTGCATTTATTTGAGCATTATTTGTGATGGCTTCAAGAGTGTAAGAAATAGCATCTTGCCTTCTTATTTATTAAAACAGAACAATTGATGAGGAAAGAAAGTCTTGGGGAGCTTGAAACGGACATGATGAAGCTAATATAGACCCTCAGACCACCAAGAGCAGAAGTAAAAATCACAAGTCCACAAGAAAATGAAAGCAATGAAAAAACAAGGGCTGTGGTGTCATGGCAAAGCTGATTTTAAAAAAGAAAATTTGTGGATTACAAGAAAAGAGAAGGATTATAATGCTTGAATGACAAGTTTAGTTGTTGCTAAACATAATGAGAGTATCGTTGAATATGACCCACTGCATTTTAAAATTAGAGGCCTAATGGAAAGATTTGGAAGAGATTTTCACTGAAGCCCCCACTTCCCACAACAGTAGGTACTGCTATTGTTCACATTATACAGCTGAGAGCCCAGAGCACAGAGTCTAAGTACCAGGATGCGTTCATTTGTGTGAAGCAAATGTCCCAGCTTGCAAGAGCCCTCTGCCAGTAAACCTCTTTTTCTCGTTTGGCTTCACCCAGGTTGAGCGTGGGCACTGATGAGCGCTGGCTAGAGGTGCCATCAGTCCAGGCTGTTGGCGCCGCAGATCTCGTCTGTGCTCCTGGGTTTTAAGATGGCTGCGGCAGTCCTAGACAGCACGTCTCCCGTCAGGGCAGGGAGAGAGTGAAACAAGGGGTGCTGACTGAACACATCTGTCCCTTTTATCCGGAAAACATTCTCTTCCCAGAACCTCCTCCCTTCCCAGGCAGAATTCATTGCTTTTCACACGCTTGCTGCTGGTGGCAGAGACTGGGAAAAGGATGCTTACCTTTTCCATCCTCTGGACTGGAAGGTGACGAGGAAGGAAGAGCTTTGGAAAAAGGCTGTTTTTGTTTGTTTGTTTCTGTTTCTTTTTTTTTTAGATTTAAGTATTTATTTATTTGAAAGGCAGATATACAGAACAAAGGAGAAAGAGAGAGAGAGAGGGAGAGAGAGAGAGAGAGGGAGAGAGAGAGGAGAGAATCTTCCATCTGCTGGTTCACTCCCCAGATGGCTGCAAAGGACATGGTTGAGCCAGGCCAAAGCCAGGAGCCAGGATCTTCTTCTGGGTCTCCCACATGGGGTGCAGGGGCCCAAGGACCTGGGCCATCTTCCACTGCTTTCCCAGGCCATAGCAGAGAGCTGGATTGGAAGTGGGACAGCTGGGACTCGAACCAGTGACCATATGGAATGTTGGTGCTGTAGGCAGCGGCTTAGCCTTCTATACCACAGCTCTGGCCCCCAAAGAGGGGTTTTGAATCAGCTATCTGGCAGTGGTACTATGGTGCCATCTTAGAATTCCTGCATTGGAGTCCTGACCCTGAGTGTGGCCGGATGTGGAAAAAGGGTGTTCTGGCAGTAATTGTGGCTAGCTGAAGTCACACAGTGGGGTTCTAATTCAATAGGACTCTGGCCTTATAGGAAGAGGAAGAGACCCACCCCACTTCTTTCTTTACTCTAACACAGCAAGAATACAGCTGTCTGCAAACATAGAAGGGGAGGGGTGGGCTCACGAGAACCTGACCATGTTGGCATTTTGATCTTGGACTTCCAGTCTCCAAACAGAAAATGCATTTCCATTGTTAAGTCACCCAATCTCTGGTGTTTTGTTACAGAAACTCAAGCTAAGACACGTGGCCACCACAAGGCACTTAACCAAGACCGTGTGTTGGTCTTATTTGAACATACGAACCTATTTCATACAGGCGACAACCATTGGCTGGGAATTGCTATTTCTCACTTCTCTGGCCTAGACGTCAGGAAGCCAACTCTCATCTCTCGATGAAAATAACACCATCTAACACGTGCTAATGTTTTCCATCAATATTAGTGTCACTGAGAAGTGCCGTTAATACAGAAGTGGTTTCATACATTATTTATCTGCAATGCATTCATCGAGCCAATCTTTGCTGGAGAGCTGTCTCCTCGGCATTTATAAGCTTGGTAACAAATCTGCAGCTTACTGGGTTCATCTCCTCAGGCTGTGAGATTGGGGAGAAGCGGATTTATGCACTCTGGGCTGGAACTGGTTGCTTCTCTCAGCCCTGGGTGTGCTCATTCAGGTGCCTGATTGCAGGTGATGTGAACTCGGGCCTACACAGTAGAAATTCAGAAATTGATGACTGCACCCTGCTTCATTTTTTTTTATTTTTTTTAAGATTTATTTATTTATTTGAAAGTCAGAGTTACACACAGAGAGCAGGAGAGGCAGAGAGAAAGAGAGGTCTTCCATACGCTGGTTCACTCCCTAGACGACCACAATGGTGGGAGCTGCGCTGATCCAAAGCCAGGAGCTAGGAGCTTCTCCTAGGTCTCCCACGCAGGTGCAGGGACCCAAGCGCTTGGGTCATCTTCTACTGCTAACCCAGGCCATAGCAGAGAGCTGGATCAGAAGTGGAGCAGCTGGGACTCGAATCGGCACCCACATGGGATGGTGGCACTGCAGGCCGCGGCTTTACCTGCTACACCACAGCACCGGCCCCCTTGCTTCATTCTTGTTTAAGGGGGATCACAAAGGGTCATTTATTTGTGGTTTTCAATTGTTTTTAGAGTTGAAGTTTAAACTGCAATTCTGATCTCTGGAGATACAGTCATGAGTATAACAGCCATTACTGTCCTCTGTTAAGGTCCTTCTGGGAAAGGATAGCTATCTATCTATTTTTCTTTTCTTTTTTATTTTTTTTTTATTTGACAGGTAGAATTATAGACAGTGAGAGAGAGAGACAGAGAGAAAGGTCTTCCTTCTGTTGGCTCACTCCCCAAATGGCCACCAAATGGCGCCGATCTGAAGCCAGGAGCCAGGTGCTTCTTCCTGGTCTCCCATGTGGGTGCAAGGGCCCAAACACTTGGGCCATCCTCCACTGCCCTCTCGGGCCACAGCAGAGAGCTGGACTGGAAGAGGAGCAATCGGGACTAGAACCCGGCACCCATATGGGATGCTGGTGCTGCAAGGCGGAGGATTAACCAAGTGAGCCACGGCGCCGGCCCCTATCTACCTATTTTTTCTATCTGTCTGTCTGTCTAATTAGATTTCTGACTTCATGGAGTATTAGAAGAACAGTGCTGAGCTGGCTTTTCTCCATGACGATTGTCACTGGGCTCTGGGGAGCCTCCCTTTTATCACCCTTCCTGCCACTCCTCATCTTCCGATCCATATGGACTCTCACTAGAGCAGATACCACTATCATTGTCATTTCCATTTGCAGACCAGGAAACTGAGATGCAAAAGGTGAATTGACTGGGTCATCTTTTTTTTTTTTTTTGAAGAATTATTTATTTTATTTATTTTAAAGACAGAAGGACACAGAGAGGGAGAGAGAGAAGGTAAAAAGATCTTCCTTTTGCTGGTTCACTCCCCAAATGGCCACATAGCTAGGGCTGGGCCAGGCTAAAGCCAGGAGCCAGGAACTCCATCCTAGTGTCCCATGTGGGTCCAGGTGCCCAAGCACTTGGGCCACCTTCTGCTGCCTTTGCAGGTCCATTAGCAGGGAGGTGGACCAGAAGCAGAGCAGCCAGGATTCAAACTGGCCTGCTACGGGATGCCAGCATGATGGGCGGCAGCTTACCCTGCTGTGCCGCAATGCTGTCCCCAGCCCCAAGTCTTCAACTGTAGAAGATGGGGTGGGGTAGGAGTCTGGGTCTGTGCAACTTCAGAGGCGAAGGTCTTTGCTGCTGTGCAGAGCAGCGACGCTGGAGGCAGGAACACAGGAATATCACCAAGTAAAAACATTCCACCCATGGAAGATCAAATTAAAGTGGCGTATCAGCAGGAAACAGATGGCACCCTCAAATTAGGATAACTCAAACAGAGTTTCATAAAGAAAAGTATTTACGAGGCGTGGGCAGAGTGTCAGGAAACCACAAGCAACGTGGAGAACCCCAGATCAGTAATAGTGGGGCTCCGTTACGGTTCCAAGGCCCCCAGGGCAGATGAGTGGTGGATGAGTGGCACTGGGGAGGGAGCGGCACTGTGCAGAGGGCTGCTGTATTTGAGCTGAGACCTTTGGCTGTGGGATACAGTGCTGGAGACCCCACCAGGAGAGAACATGGCATATACATCCCCGAATCTCACTCTTGAGGTTCTCTTTACCCCTTCCCATTGGTCTGCCCATGCCAATCCCAGTTGGAAGTCAGATGGCAAAGAGCCCACTGATGTGCCCCCCAGCTCAGACTTTGGGAGTGCCAAGTAGGGCAGGAAAGAGGGGAGGGTGGTTTGCAGGGGCAAATGGAAGACGTCAGCCCAGGGCACCCATCAGGGCAAGGTCGTGTGGGGACTCAGAATGTGCCTGCTCGCAGCATGCCACCTTGGAACAAGGGCTCTCTTGCGCTGAGGGCATTTGAGATTCCAGAGATGCGGAATGAAACCTTCCAGGTGCCTCCCTTTTCTGAGTGACAGCAGAAACTTCTGAGAACGAGGACTGCCATGAATCCCCTCTCCTGGGGCAGCTTTGTGGCCATGCAGAGGGTGGAAGGTGGCACCGACATGCACAGAGCCGTCATCTGCCATTAGTGGCCCTGGAGGATCGACCTGTCAAGCATTTGCCACCTGGAAGCCTACAGCGCCCTTCGCCTTGTGGCAGCATTTCTCTGGGGGTCATCCTGCCTAGTTGACATGCCATAAAAGCCCCCGGGGCCTAGCTGCTTTCAGGTGTTTGTTTCCCTTCCCTATGACTCTCTTCAACTCCTGCCATGTAAAACTTACAGCATCAAATACAACTTGTATGTTCTCCCTCCCCTCCCCACAACCCCTGACCTTATTAACTCACTCCTTCATCTATCTTTTTTTTTTTTTAAGATTTATTTGTTTGAAAGTCAGAGTTACAGAGAGAGAGGGAGAGATGGAGACAGAGGTCTTCCATCTGCTGGTTCGCTCCCCAAATGATGGCAGTAGCTGGAGCTGGGTCAGGCTGAAGCCAGGAGCCAGGATCTTCTTCCAGGTCTTCTACATGGGTGCAGGGGCCCAACACTTGGGCCATCTCCTGCTACTGTCCCAGGCCATTAGTGGGGAGCTGGATCGGAAGTGGAGCAGCTGACTTGAAGCAGTGCCCGCATGGGATGGTGGCATTGCAGGTGGTAGCTTTGCTAGTTATGCCACAATGCTGGCCCCGGGTGACTTTGCAGTCCCAGTCTCAAAACCCAAGAGGGTAACTTTTCTTCCCTTGCAGTGGTGGTGATGAATATGGGAGGAAATAAAGACAAGGGTGACTACAAGTCCCAGCTTCAGGGCTGGGGAGGCATCTCCTCACTCCCTCCTCCCATCCGCTGCATTTGGTCACCTTGTCTACCAAAAGAATCAGTGATTCCGCCTCCAGGAACTCCTCAAGGTTTCAACCTCAGGATCTCTGTTTTGATGAGTTTCCAAATGGACAGATGGCTGAACTATGCACAGTGGCCTCTTCTTCCAGTTTTGTTGGGGGAGTAGCAGAGGACATTGAAGTCTTTTATTATTATTATTGTTTACTTATTCATCTGAGAGGCAGACACACACACACACACACACACACACAGCATTAGTAGGAATCTGGAATCAGGAGATAGTCAGGAATTGAACTCAAGCATTCTGATATAGGATGTGGGATGTCTAAACCAGTGTCTTAAGTGGTAGGCTAAATACCCACCTCCAGTTACTTTTAGCAAGTTATGTTTTAGGGGCCAGTGCTTCATCAAAATGGGTTAAACCACCACCTGCAGTGCCAACATCCCATATAGGTGCTGATTTGAGTCACCGCTGCTCCACTTCTGATCCAGCTCTCTGCAAATGCACTGGGAAACCAGTGGGAGAAGACCCAAATCCTTGGGCCCCTGCACCTACATAGGAGACCCAGATGAAGCTCCTGACTCCCGGCTTTGGTGGGGCCCAGCCCCACCTGATGTACTCATTTGGCATTTAGGGAGGGAACCAGCAGATGGAAGATCTCTGTCTGTTTCCACTCCCCCACCCCATAACATGTATTTCAAATAAATAAATACATGTTTTACTACCGAAAGAAAGTTATGTGTTAAAACATCTGAGACGGGTTTTCCTGTTTTTCCTCTAAAGTCTATTTCACCTAATCCTTCTTGTCAAACACCATATATCCTACTAAATGGAGCCATATTTTACCACCACTAAAAACCACTTGCTTGTTTCCTTCCAGGATTTGCAGTTTCTGAAGTCCACTGGCCATGGCTTTGGATGTCTGGTAATGCAGATTTTCATCAGTGCATCTCAGTCATCTTTATAGTGGCATTTCTCACAGCCTTCCCCAGAGGCTTTTATGAACATCACTGTCAGCATAAGTAACAGTAACAAATCCAGGAGCACTTTAGCTGACATTTTAACAGTCAAACAGCCTATGAGCCTGGTACACTTGGTTCAGAAACACAGTGCTCCTGAGAATACAGGGGGCGAGCGGAGCAATGCTTAGAATTTCTAGATGAGAGCACTCACAGAGGGAGCAGGTGTCCTAATTCACTTAGAGAAATGTCGTGACACTGTTGAGCTGTTCCCACTCTTTCCCCCTTGCTGATGGAACTCTGCTATTGTTCAGAGAGTAAGACACTATGAGAAACAGTGACTTGATCAGCCCTTGTCCTGACTATTGATGTACAACTTAATACTTTATCCCTTTTAGTATTTTTTTTGTCTACTTAATGCTATTGGTTGAACTCTGTAATTAACACACAATTATTCTTAGGTGTTTAAATTTAACTGAAAAGTGATCTCTGTTAAATATAAGAGTGGGAATAAGAGAGGGAGGAGATGTACAGTTTGGCACATGCTCAATCAGACTTGCCCCTAATGGTAGAGTTAGAAACGTGCCAGGGGATTCCAGTTCAATCCCATCAAGGTGGCATGTACCAATGCTATCTCACTAGTCCAAGTGATCAATTTCAGTTCACAGTTGATCATAATGATAGGTCTAAGAGTCAAAGAGATCACATAAACAAGACTAATGTCTGCTAATACTATCTGATAGAATTAAGAAGGAGAGAACCATCCAACATGAGAAGTGGGATACACAGCAGACTCATAGAATGGAAGATGTTCTAAACAGCACTCTGGCCTCAGAATCAGCCCTTAAGGCATTCGGATCTGGCTGAAGAGCCCACGAGAGTATTTTAGGTATGGAAAGCCAAGATACTCTGGCAAAAAAAAAAAAAAAAAAATCCTATATGAAAGATCTCTGCAAGTGAGATCCCAGTGGAAAGAACAGGCCATCAAAGAAGGAGGTACCTTTCTCTGAAGGGAGGAGAGAACTTCCACTTTGACTATGACCTTGTCTAAATATGATCAGAATCAGCTTCCATAGCCTTGGCAATTTATGACAAAAGCCTAGAGATTACTGATGCCATAAGGAAGACCTTTCTCTCTGTCTCTCACTGTCCACTCTGCCTGTCAAAAAAAAAAAAAAAAAAAAAAAGAAAAAAAAAAGAAAATGAATCTTGATGTGAATGGAATGGGAGAGGGAGTGGGAAATGGGAGGGTTGCGGGTGGGAGGGAAGTTATGGGGGGGGGGAAGCCATTGTAATCCATAAGCTGTACTTTGGAAATTTATATTTATTAAATAAAAGTTAAAAAATTTCAAAAAAAAAAAAAAGAGAGAGTCAGAAAGCCAGGATCACTGGAGGACGCCCAGCTCCCTAGCCCCAGGGAACCAACTATTTGTCTTATCCAAACTTGAGGAGTTCTGCCTGCACCAGGGATGTGATGTGGTTCTGATTATTATCTGGGGGGAGACTGCTGGAATGTTTCTAGAATAGATTTTTTTCTTGCTGCTAAAAAGAGTCACGTGGGAAGAAGTAGTTGCCACTTCTTCCACTGGATGTTATTCTAGCAGCCTGTGGTGTCTTAACTGTGACAGGCCGGCAGTGAGGTGTGGGAGCCAGGTGTCGCACTGAGGACAGGAGAGTGCAAAGATGCATTCTGATGTCACCAGGCCACTGAATTCCTCAACTCAAGTCCTGTCCCACTTCAGGTCTTACGTGAGACAGTGAATTTCCTGTTGCTGAAGCTGGTAGATGTGGTCAGACCCAGGATTTTGACTCCCTGGACAGGTCATAAAATTCAGGAGTAGGAAAACCGTCTATCTTAGAAGGGTAGTGGGTGATTTTTAACACGTTATTTTCCTATAATTAAAAAGGTAATATACAAATGTAAAAATTAAAAAGAATGTGTTAAGGACAGAAACAGGACGTCTCCTATCAGTTTCCACTTACTACTTTCATATGTTAATGTATTTAAAAAATGGCATCAGAGTAGATTTTTTTTTTTTTTTTTTTTTTTTTTTTTTACAGACAGAGTGGACAGTGAGAGAGAGAGAGACAGAGAGAAAGGTCTTCCTTTGCCGTGGGTTCACCCTCCAATGGCCGCCGCGGCCAGTGCGCTGTGGCTGGCACACCGCGCTGATCCGAAGGCAGGAGCCAGGTGCTTCTCCTGGTCTCCCATGGGGTGCAGGGCCCAAGGACTTGGGCCATCCTCCACTGCACTCCCTGGCCACAGCAGAGAGCTGGCTTGGAAGAGGGGCAACCGGGACAGAATCCAGCACCCCGACTGGGACTAGAACCCAGTGTGCCGGCGCCGCAACACGGAGGATTAGCCTAGTGAGCCACGGTGCCGGCTGTATCAGAGTAGATGTTTCTAACCATATGTCTGGATCTCTGTTTAACTACATGTAGATCAGCCTTGTTCTTTTTAATAACTGAGTGATATTACAAAGCAAGGCTATATCATAGCATGTGAGATCACATCTGTCAGTGGGCAATGGATTGTGGGCCACTCCTATGATCTCCTTCTAAGGGGCAGCACATGCTTACCTCATGAGGTCCAGCCTTTCACCAGCCACAGAGAAGCTGGACAGGGACCCAAGGGCTGCCAGTCTACTCTGGAGAGCTCCAACCAAACTGAAGCAAGCTTACCTGCTCCAATTCTCTCTCTTGGGACCTGAGACTGGAAAACAGAGAACAAGTCAGATAAGGGGTGGCAGGCCCAGGAGCTGAAATGTTCAGGGAGAGCCCCAAAAGGGTGCCATGTTGTCCCTGGAACAGGTGCCCAGGAGTGTGAGAAAGAGGCCTGGAGCCCTCACAGTGAGAGTTGTCAAAGGAATAAAGGACGTCTGTCTGGAGCAGTGGTTCTTACAGTGTGGTCCCCAAGCAGCAGAGTGAATTTCTGGGCCCATCATATGCTCACTGAATCAGAAACTCTGGGGTGGGGACCAGCGCTGTGTATTTCATCAAAATCTTCAGTCTGATGCATGCTCAAATTTGAGAACCATTCGCCTAGGGAAGACCCAGGCAGGACATGAGAGTGGTCTCCACGTACTTGAAGGAGTTAGTAGAAGGTGTATCATGACAGCCAGAAGACAGTGCTAGAATTAGTGGTCGGGGGAAAACAGGGAGCTAGATTTCAGAGCTATAGAAGGAAGACTTAGTAAGTGGCTAAGTGTGGAGTGAGAAAGGTTTGGGCTTGCTAGATAGTGAGCTGCTTGTCTCTGGTGGTGTTCAAAGAAAGGCTGCACCAGTCATCATAGGCAAGATACGGAAACAACCTAGCATATACGCACACTTTAGAATATAATTCAGCCATACAAAAGAAAGAAATTCTGGCAATTGCAATAAAATGAACAGAACTGAGGTCATTATGTTAAATGACATAAGCCAGAAACAGAAAGGCAAATGCTGTGTGTCCTCTCTCTCTCTTTCTCTTCATTTTCCCCCCATTGTTATAGGCTGGGAGGCGAATAGAATGATGCTTTCTAACCAGTTCTCCTAACCCCTTTCAATGTCCCAGAGTTTAATGAACAGGGACGCTGCCCTGAACTGAACTCAACACTTTGGAATATGTTCTCTCTTCTACATGGGCGGTAAGTGCATGCACTTTGAGTAGTGATGACTAGGGCTGGGAAGAGAGGAGGGAGGGCGGATGGGGGAGGTTGGGTAACAGGCACCCAAACACAGTTGTGTAGAAGGAATAGGTTCCAGTGCCCCACGGCATAGGGGGCATCGGTAGCTCATAAGTGCCCCCTGATCTACTGCATGAGGACCTGGGAGAGAGGCGGTGCAGGCTCCAAGTGTAAGGATGAGGAAATTGCCTGGCTTGCTCACTTGACACTGTATATATATGTTGCAATATTCTACTGCACCTCACAAACTTGTACAAGTATTTTATGTTAATTGAAATTTTAAAAAAGGAGGGGCTTCCTGCACCCAGCTGGCGGACATTGTAGAGAGCAGGGAAGGCTACAGGAAAGCGAGCCAAGAGGGGCAGGAAAGGGGAAGTGTGAGTAGGGAGGCTCTGCAAGTCAGGAACAGGGACTGAGGCCTGCACCCAGGCCCCGTCATTGCCATGGCGACAGTGGGGGTGGGCCACAGCAAACTCTTTGTGTTTGTGGCTTGCTCACAGAGTACCTCTTGAGTGAGAAGCGGCTGTGGGATCCTCATCTCTGCCAAGCAACACATCCAGTCTTTTAGGATGAGGATTCCAGCTTGGGATTTGCTTGCTTATCCTAAAGATCTGGGAGGTGTCTAGAATCTAGACCCCCATTGAATTCTCTTGAGCGAAGGCAGGGCCTGCAGTATTGCAGCAGAGGTGGAGGAAGTCTGATCATCCAGCAAACACCGCGGGAAGCTGCGTGGAGAATCATGAATATCAATAGCAAACCTGGTTAAAGGTACTGGCTCTGGAGTCAGAAGGCTGCAGATGTAACTGCAGGACTGTGGGCAAGTTATTGTCCTCTGACTTATTTCCTAGTCTCTGTTTTTTCTTAAGATTTATTTTATTTTATTCGAAAGGCAGAATTACAGAGCAAGAGGGAGAGACTGAGGGAGAACTTCCATCTACTGGTTTACTCCTCAAATGGCCACACTGGTCAGGGCTGGGCCAGGCTGAAACCAGGAGCCTGGAACTCTATTTGGGTCTCCCATGTTGGAGGCAGGGGCCCAAGTTCTTGGGCCATCTGCTGCTGCTGGATGGAAGTGGAGTATCTGGAACTTGATGGCATGCCAGCATTGCAGGCGGTGGCTTAATGGGCTATGCTGTAATGCTAGCCCCTCCTAGTCTCTTTAAATAAAGCTTGTACTTGTTATTATGTGATATGATTGGTTTTGCATTGAGAGTATAGCACCATGCCTGGTGTTTGATAAGCATATGATATATTTTATCACTGCTAGTATTACTTTCTCTGTCTTTCTCTCAGATTTATTTATTTATTTGAAAAGGAGAGAGCGAGAGCGAGAGAGAGATTGAGAGATTGTCTATAAACTGGTTCACTTCCCAAATGCCCACATTGACATTGCAGGTGGCAGCTTTACCCACTACACCACAGTGCAGGCCCCCCACAGTGTCTTAATACTTCCAAAACAGCTCTCTACTAATGGGCCTGAGAAGGCAGTAGAAGATGGCTCAAATACCTGGTCCAGCCATTGTCATTGCAGCCATTTGGGGAATATCTTTCTCTCTCTGTCTCTCCCTCTCTCTGCCTTTCAAATAAATGAATAAATCTTTTTTTTTGAGATTTTATTTATTTCTTTGAGAGGTGGAGTTACAGACAGAGAGAGGGAGAGACAGAGAATGAGATCTTCCATCTGCTGATTCACTCCCCAAATCGCCACAACTGCTGGAGCCGAGTGATCCTAAGTCAGGAGCCAGGAGCTTCCTCTGGGTCTCCTATATGGGTGCAGGGACCCAGCACTTGGACCATCTTCTACTGCTTTTCCAGGCCATTAATCAAGAGTTGGATGGGGAGAGAGGCAGCTGGGACTCGAATCAGCACCCATATGGGTTGCTGGTGCAGCAGGTGGAGGCTTATCTCAATATGCTACAGTGAAGACCCCAAATAAATGAATCCTGAAAAAAAAAAAAAAAAAGAAAAAAATAAGCTTCCTTTTCATGCCCTGCCTGGCTCTGGAGGATTCACAGGGACAGAAGGGTGGTTTGGGACCTAAGCTTCTCTTTGCAAAGAGAGGCTGGCAGGTCTGCAGCAGATGGGTCTTAGATGCCAAGGATGGGCCAAGGCAGGACTACCTTCTGGCTCCTTGGCGTCTGTGGCTCTGTGAGTTTTCAGCTTTGCACTGGCGGGTGGCCTGGTTGTGCAGTGCTGGGACACCTCCATCTCACTTTCCTGGCTTTCCTTGCTGCCCTGATCTTTCTGGGGTAGCCTAGGCCTGCAGCTACCAATTGTCAGGCCTGCTGCATGGGACATGTCACAGTGGGTGCAGATGAGAAGCCAGGGACCCCGTTCCTCTTGGCTCTTCCCCACTCCCAGGGACTCTCAGCTTGCCTGGTTTCTGAGGAAATGTCAGGTTTTCTCAGCTACAAGACAAAGGTTTTGCTTATATTATTATTGTCATATGTTGAACATCTCTTATCTGAAATGTTGGGGGCCAGAAGTGTTGATGAGTTTTTGCAGATTTTTGAATATTTGCAAGTACATAATGAGGTGTCTTGGGGATAGGACCCAAGTCTAAACACAGAATTCACTTTGCTTCAGATATGCCCACACCCGCAGCCTGGAGGTAATATAATATGATATTGCTGGTGCTCCCGTGTTTGACTTTGACCTCTCACGGGAGGTCGAGTGTGGGGTTTTCCATGTGTGGCATCAAGTCAGCCCTTGGAAAGCTTGGGATTGTGGAGCACTTTGGATTAGGGGTGCTTGGCCAGTATTACTATTACTGTTTAACTTCCAGGAACAATTCCCTGACAAATCTGGCATGGCTGCCTGACATCTGGGTGGAGAGTAGAAGTCCTTTCTAAACTGCTGCAGCAGCAGGCAGAGGCCGTGGAGACCAGACTGTCTCTGTCCAGGGTCAGTTCCCACGGTGTTTAGGTGTCAAGGTGACTTCTGGGCTCCCAGTGCTGGTTTTCTCCGCTTGGCCTCTGTTCTCCCCTTTCTTGACTTGGGAGTGTAGCAGGTGCTGGGCGGGGTTCTTTGCTGCGCAAATTTGCTGAACCTCGTTCGGCAGGACCGTGTCTCTCTGATGCTGGAAAGTATTGAAAAACATCTTGACCAGCTTCTCCCTGGCCAACACCTGCTTCACTCCATCTCACCATGGAGAACTCACCGCTTCCTGAATCTCTGCTTTCACTCTTAGATGGTTCTAGAGAGAAGAGCAGAACTGGAATTTGTGGCTAGGGCTGTTTGAATGGGCAGTTACTGGGCTTAACTTTAAATTCCTTTTCCTTTGAGAAATCCATGGGTTGTTGGCACTCAGTTCTCTAGCTCTTTGGACATTTCTCTTAGGGTCCAGTTTCCAGCATCCCATCTAAAACGTGGGCTGTGCCCATTGTTAGTGGGAAAAGGTGTAATTGTAGGAGAAATCTATTTGCCACCAGAGAGAGTCAGGTAGGGGATGGAGAGGGTGACTTCTAAGGTTCTATTTGCATGTGGGGCTTCTTCCCTCATGCTATGAAGAAGCTGGGGTCTGTGATTCTTGGGCATTCTTATTATTTTTAAAATACTTATTTGTTACTTGAAAGTCAGAGTTACAGAGAGAGACAGAGAGATCTCCCATGCATTGGTTTACTACCCAGAAGGCCACAACAGGAGCCAGCAGTGTCTTTTGGGTCTCCCACATGGGAGGCAGGGATCCAGACACTTGGGCCATCCTCTGCTGCTTTTCCCAGGGCGTTAGCAGGAAGTTGCATCCAAAGTAGGGCAGCCGGGACATGAACTGGCACCTGTCTTGGATGCCAGCGTTGCAGGTGGCGGCTTGACCTGCGAGGCCACAGCACCCGCCCCTCTCTGGGGATTGTTTTCATGCAAGGAAAATAAGTTGGAGAAGTTACAGTGTCCTGGCCTGAGCCGGGCAGCTGCTCTCTGTCTTTTCCCACTCTCTGCTTCTTTCCTTCCCCCATCGTTTCCTGCCTGCGGCGGTACACCCAGCAGCCAGAGCTCCCGAGCCCTGTTATTTAAAATTCAGCCATCACCATGGCAACCTGCATCCTGCTCCATTTCAACCAGAGATACAAAGAAGCAGTGAAAGGGAAAGTTTAATAAGATTTTTTTTTTAATGAATCTCACTGACAGTGTCCTTCTTTTTGGGAAATAGAAATGTTCCATTTTAGTGGTGTTATCAACATGTCATTCATTTCCTGCCTCGTGTCTTTTGGAAGGGTAGAGTCACTGCTTGCTTTCCAGGGCTGCTGATGTCACTCGTTCTCCCCCTTCAGAATGGGTGAGGGGTCTCATTTGGCACTGAGGTGTTCTGAATGCCTAAGGGTGGGGATACCTCTGGGAGTTTCCCGGGTTTTTCCTCCTGTGCATTTTCCTGACTGCAAATCCAAGTCATGTCAGGGTTAAAGAAGCTGGAAGAGTTCTCCAAGCTTCCTCCACTGTGTCATTTCTGTGTTGCTTGTCAGGCGGCTGTTGGGAGAGCGCTTCCTGCTTATCTCCCTGCGGGTGTGGCCGCTGACAGCATTGGTCCCTGGGATTCGCAGGAGTCCTCCCCTGATGGGCCCGTGGATTAGCATGTGGCCCACGGGGCACCAAGGAGAGGTGGTTTGGGGACCGCTTCCTCCTGCTCCTGAGAGAGAGCTCCTCTGTGTCTCTGCAGTGTGGATGAAAGCTTGGAGCTGGGGAGGTCACCTGCCTGCAAGTGGAACAGACACAGAGGCCAGCAGAGCTGAAGGGTGGGGAAGGGACGCCAGGCTCTGTGACGTTGCTCCACGGCCCGGGCTGAGCCAGTGCGGAAGAATCCACGGCTGCACAGCTTCATAAGCAGTATCTCTCTTTCCCCCTCTTCATGTTGGTTTAGGTCAGGGTTTCTCATGCCTGAAAGCTGTGACTGTGAAGTTAAAGAGCCAAGATCCTGTTTTGGACAAATGGCGCGGTGAGGCCACAGTGCGGGGAGTGGCCACCCAAGGGCGCACTGGAGGACAGGGCCCCCGATGCTGCTTGCCTTGCAGGTGGCAGGCCTTGGGCAGGCACAGGCCGACCATGAAGAAGTTGGAGACAATCGAAACACCTGCCCAGTTACCTGTCCCGGGGTGAATGTTTGGGGTGCTATTCAAGGGAGGTCTCTACCCCATGATGTGTCTTTCACCCACTGGAGGGACCACGAGACAGAGGAGATAAGTGCTGTTCCTGTAGTGGGCTCTGCAGGGCCTGCAGATGCTGTGTCCGCTTTCTCCACTGAGGCGAGGTCTGTCTGTGCAGTCTGTAAACGAGTAGGATTCGGTCATTCAGTGAATGCTCACGACTCCATTCCTTTCACTGAGAAGTTTTCATTGAGGGCCCCACAGGGGCTAATCACTGTTTCAGCGGCACAGGTAGCAGAGTGGACAAGGCAGCAGCCGCAGAGCCCACCCTCATGGGCACCCTTGCAATCGACAGGACATGAAGTTAGGGACTATGACCAGTCTCAGGCCCGCAGAGACCTGATGCCATGGGAGAAGAAGCTGGGTCACCTGTTGGGTCAGAGGGAGACCCTGAGCTGAGAGGGGCAGAAGAAGTGGGCGTTAGCTGAGCTAGGGGGTTGGGCATGGTAACTAGGAGGTTGAACACTGGGTGTAGCCTCTGCAAAGTTGGGCGCGAGGAAGCTGGACTTTCAATTCATTCATTGCAGTGTTTGTTGGGGGCACCAGAAATCAGTGTCTTCCTCTTGTCATTTATTTCTTTAAACTTGGTAGGAGTAAGCATTTGGCACAGCAGCTAAGAGGCCACTTGGGACACCCACATCCTATGTTGCAGTGGCTGGTTTGGTCCAGCTTCCAGGGAATGTGCACCTTGGGGTGGCAGGAGATGATGGCTCAAGTCCTTGAGTCCCTGCCACCCACAAGGGAAACCCAGATGGAGTTCTGAACTCCTAATTTTGGCCCGACCCAGCCCTAGCTGTTGTGGCTATTTGGGGAGTGAATCAGCAGATGGAATATCTGTTTTTCTATTGTCTCTTTGCTTTTCAAATATAAATAAATAAGCAAAGCTTTAAAAAATGGAATAAAAATATTGGTGAGAGAGAGAGAGAGAGAGAGAGAGGGAGAGGGGAGAGGTAGATCTCATGTGTTGGTTCACTCCACAAATTCCTACAACAGCTGGGGCAAAACTGGAGCCAAAGCCAGGAGCTCTCCTGCATGGATGGCAGGAACCCAATTACTTGACACACCACGGCTGCCCCACCCCCCCCACCCCCACCCCCCGGATGTGCATTGCAGGAACCTGGAGTCAGGGGCTGGAGCTGAGCCTCTAACCCAGGCCTTCTGACATGGGATGCAGGTGTCCTAACTGCTAGGCCAAGTGCCTGCCCCACCCTCTCTTGTTATTTTAAAATTGTCCAGTTCCTGCCCATAGATTCTAGGAGACAGAGTCAGTTATATAACCGATTTTTCAGCCTAGGGTCCTTGGTGCCCAGTTTCGAATCTGTTATGGGCTGAAGTCTAGTTGGTGGCATGTTTGTGTGAGGCCAAAATTGTTTTCCCACCCTAAGGAGGCCTGCGTTTTTGGAGGATGCAGGTTCCCTCCATCCTTCCTCAAAACTATGGGCTCACCTCATTTCCTTGAACGTGCCCTCTGCAGATGAATGGGACTGCAGTAAACTTTGTTGCCTCTAGGGGGCAGGAGCGCCAAGGCAAAGGAAGCCGACTTGGGCAGGAAGGAAAAGCAAAGTGCACGGTAACCCAGGGATGGTCTCTGCCGGCCTGCGCTGGTGTGGGATGCCGCAAGTTCCGCGCGCGAGCTCAGTAGGTCGCGATTCAGATACACCAGGTCTCCTAACCGTGATGAGTTCATTCTGCACGGGGTGATCATCACAGATGGTAGTGCCAGAAAAGACACTTTTAAAGATTTTATTTATTCATTTTAAAAGCAGAGAGAGAGAGAGAGAGAGAGAGAGAGAGAGAGGGAGGTGGCTGCAGAGGCCAGGACTGGGCCAGGCTGAATCCAGGAGCCTAGAACTCCATCAGGACCCCCACACGAGTGGAAGGATCCAAGCACTTGTGCCATCCTCCACTGCTTTCCCAGCCACATTAGCAGGGAGCTGGGTTGAAAGTGGAGCAGCCAGGACACGCCCATATGGGATGCTGGCATCGTAATGGTAGCTTAACCTGCTGCACCAGCATTCTGGCCCCCCAAGAAGACTTTTTTTTTTTTTTTTTTTGACAGGCAGAGTGGACAGTGAGAGAGAGAGAGACAGAGAGAAAGGTCTTCCTTTGCCGTTGGTTCACCCTCCAATGGCCGCCGCGGCCGGCACACTGCGGCCGGCGCACCGCGCTGATCCGAAGGCAGGAGCCAGGTGCTTCTGGTCTCCCATGGGGTGCAGGGCCCAAGGACTTGGGCCATCCTCCACTGCACACCCGGGCCACAGCAGAGAGCTGGCCTGGAAGAGGGGTAACCGGGACAGAATCCGGCGCCCCGACTGGGACTAGAACCCGGTGTGCCGGCGCCACTAGACGGAGGATTAGCCTATTGAGCCGCGGCACCGGCCCCCAAGAAGACATTTTTAAAAGGGGCTTTTTGATGGGGGCAATTTCTGCTGCCCCTACAACAGAGCATTGCAGGTATTAGATGAGACATCCTTTAGGATGTGCACAGGAGTCAGACGGCCCAAAGCCTGGTTTCCAATGTGCTGTGTGGTCTTGCTCAGGAAACCGATGTCTCTGGGCCTGAATTTGTCCTTTAGGAGAGGATGGCCTGATGCGAAATGTCCCTTCTGATTCAAAGAATCCAGGAGGTAGAGCTGCCCCCTTTGGTGCCTGTTTGTGTCATTTCTAATTTGGGGAGCTCTTTCGTGCTGAGGGAATTTGTTTTCCTGACTCACACAGCTTCTCGTTGCAGCAGCTGAATCCGCCTTAACACAAAGGAACAAAGAGCTCAGGGTGAGACTTTGGCAAGCGGTGAAAGAAGGGCTCTCTGCTCTCCGGTGTCGCACCGCGACAGCCCGTGTCCTCGTTGTCTTTGAAGGGGAATGAGGCTTTTGGCTCTAAGAGAGGAAACTTGATGAGCGTCTGTGCGAACTGAGTCTCTGATTCTCAGATTAAGCCCTCTCTTATTCTGGAGTCCTGGACCTCATGGCACTGGCTTACCAGCCTGCCGCTGGAGAGCAGGGCGGAGACAGGACTGCTCTGGGAGTGAGAGGGGATCTGTTTTGTTTTTTTATTTGGGGAAAAATATTTATTTATTTATTTGAAAGGTGGGGGGGGGGGCTGGTGCTGTGGTGTAGCAGGTAAAGCTGCTGCCTGCAGTGCCAGCATCACATATGGGTGCTGGTTTGAGTCCCGGCTGCTCTGCTTTTGATCCAGCTCTCTGCCATGGCCTGGGAAAGCAGTACAAGATGGCCCAAGTCCTTGGGTGCCTGAACCCATGTGGGAGACTTGAAAGAAGCTCCGGGCTCCTGGCTTCAGATCAGCACAACTGCGGCTGTTGCAGCCAATTGGGGAGTGAACCAGCGGATGGAAGACCTCTCTCTCTCTCTCTACTTCTCTTCATAACTCTGTCTTTCAAATAAATAAATAAATAAATAAATCTTTTAAAAAAAGAAAGGCAGAGAGAGAGAGAGAGAAAGAAAGAAAGAGGGAAGAGAAGAGAGAGATTTTCTGTCCACTGTTTTATTCCCCAAATAGCCACTATAGCCAGGTCTGGGCCAGACCAAAGCCAGGAGCCCGGATCTGCTTCCTGATCTCCCACACGACTACAGGGGTCCAAGTACTTGGGTCCTCATCCTCTGCTTTCCCAGGCACATTAGCAGGAAGCTGGATGGGAAGTGGAGCAGCCAGGACTCGAGCTGGAACACTGTTACGGGATGCTCCATGGAGTTTCATCTGCTCTCCCGCAGTGTTGTTCCCCAGCCCCCTTCCCCTCTCTCTGCCTTGTCCCTGTAGAATGTGTCGCACACCCAGACCAGGTGCCCTCTCGGGTGCCTTCAAGAGGGGGGCTGTGGCCTAAAACCACAAGTCTTATTCTAGCGGTGGCCCAATGGCACTGGGTCGCTGAGGACTCCTGCTTCTGTCTACGCTCCTCCTGACACCTTGGACTGCAGAAGATGCAAGATCACATCCCCCTTCCACATCCACGCAGCATCACGAAGACAAAACACCCAAACGAATCAGAACGAGCCACCACCAAGTCCTATATAAAAGCCGCCTTTCACTGGCAGCCCCAGTTTCTAGGATTCTCATTCCCAGGCAAGTTAGTTCAAATGTAGGAGCCAGCAGGGGTGAGGCCCTGCTCTGCTTGGATACCCCCCTCCCCCATGGAGACTTTTCACAGCTGTCTGATCAGCACTAAATTGCTGCTTCATAATGCTCCTGCCATTCACACTTAGCAAGCTCTTTTTTTTTTTTTTTAAAGGTTTATTTATTTGAAAGTCAGAGTTACAGAGAGGGAGGGAGAGAGATCTTCCATCCACTGGTTTACTTTCCAAATGGCGACAATGGCTGGGGCTGAGCCAGGCTGAAGCCAGCATCCAGGAGCTTCTTTCAGGTCTTCCACGTAGATAGCTGGGACACAAGCACTTGGGCCATCTTCTGCAGGTTTTCCTAGGCCATTAGTAGGGGGCTGGATCTAAAGAGGAGCAGCCAGGACTTGAACCGGTGCCCAAATGGGATGCCAGTGTTGTAGATGGCGGCTTTACCTGCTACACCAGAGCGCCAGCCCAGAATCCAGATTTTCTGATCTCTCTCCCATGGCCCTCTTTCCTGCGGCAGGACTATCGAGCATAGGCGTGAAGGCGGAACAAGAGGAGGACTTCCTACTCCTGTGTGCTGGGAAACTTGCAGACTAGAATATTGTTCCCTATTATAGGTTTTGGCACTGTCTCCCACACATCTGTGAGTCTCCGAGGCATGCCCACCGCCCTTGTCCAATTGCTTATTGGACATGTGTGCTCTGACCCCCATCCTGTACCCCGCAGCAGCCTTTTCACCTTGTCCACCCTCTCCCAGGTCCGTCCCCTGTCTGCATCCTTCTCGGACAGAATTTCCCCAGGTCAGTGGCCACACAGGGGCAGCAATGTGGTCACAAGATCGCCAAATAGAAACCATGCAGACGGCAAAGCAGCCTCCAGCATCGCCTGCTCCTCTGTTTATTAGCCTCTCGCACCATCCACATTTGGGGGCCACCTGTCGGTGTTTCTGTGTGGCAGGAACAACCAAACAAATGGGACAGCTGTGTGCCGAGTTGTTCCCCTTCTCCGGTGGAGCAGGGCCTGCTTTTTAGACAAAGCCGACAGGCCCCAGGCTTTGATTTCTAAAGCAAATCCCTGTGAGTCACATCAATATTGGGAACAGCTGCAACGGTCTGACTGGCTGGCTGCACACAGCCACCAGCCAGCGACATGGAACCAGGGACAAAGGGGAGCTGGCGCCGGGACGTGTCTCATTGCTCCAGTCTTGCCTCCCTCTGGGGAAGATGGGCGATGGAGTTGGGTGGGGGACCTGGGATTCCAGACTGAAAAGGCTACCGAGACATAGATGGTGTAGACAGAGTGACCCTCAGAGACTTCTGACCCATTAGCGATGTCTGACGTGAGCCCAGGTGAGTGGGTATTAATAGGTCTGCTGCATAATTGCTTTCTGTGATTAGATAAATCCGGTCTGTCGGGCGTGTTAGCCTGTAGGATGGAGTGTGGTCTTAGCTGCAGCCCAGAGCCAGCAGGCAGAAGGAGCCCCGGTGTTTGAAGACTCCAGGAGGACTAGTTTGCCCCCACAATGGAAGGTCCACTTTGAAGCTTGGTGAGGTAACAGGGCAAAGAGCAGGAAAGAACCATGCCTGGGAGGACTTCGAAAGGGCACTGCTGGCGCCCATTGCTCTTTGAAGGACGTTTTTCAGTCCTTGCTGAACCCGTATCAGCCCTTGCTACTGCTGACCATTTCTTCCTTCCTTGGTTGAGAGCACGACTCTCTTTCCCCTCCATCTCTCTGGCCCCGCCTCTGTTACTCTTGAGGTTCAGGCTCCTTGGCCGTGAAATGCTGTGGGTCCTCAAGGCTTGGCCCCAGGCCCAGTTCTTTCCTATCCTGTATTCTCTCCCAACGTGATCTCAGCCTCCCATAACTTCAGTGCACACCTCCATGTACGCCCTTAACTTTTCATGTCTTCTGCCGCACAAATCCATCACCTCCGATGGCCTGTCTGACACCTGTTCTTGGATGTCTCAAAGGCACCTTAAGCTCAACATACTGGACATCAACAGCGGCATCCCTCAGTGCCCTGTCTACCTGGATCTCTTCTGGTGTTTCTTATCCCATCCAGTGACAGAAACTCTCATTAAATAAACCAGAGACATCACCCTGAACACATGCCCCCTCCCTCCCTTCCCATATCAATCTGTCACCTAATCCTGATGATTTTCCTCATAAGTGATCTTGTCCGTGTTTTCCTTTCACAGTCACCATCTTGGTTCAAGATACTATTGTCTTGCTTGGACTGAAAATCAGCCAAGACCTGCTATTGCTTTTCCTCAACGTCATTCTGCCTCCCTAGTAGCCTTTGGGTCTTTGTCCAGGGGCAGAGGGAAGGATTCTCGCCCAGGTACTCCACTCGGACACTTGTCTGTGCTTTGCTGTGATCCCCAGGACAGTGGGAATCCCAACATTTGTGTGGTGTTTTGTTTCCAAAGTATTTTGCACCCATGATCCCCTTTAATTTTCAGCTAGCCCCGTGAGCAAGTCACAGCCATCCCATTTTAAGGTTCTCATTTGTTTTCCTTAGAAACAGTCCCCGAGAAGTGAATTTGCTTTTCAGAGGCCATCCACTAGCACGGGGTGAGAGCCCGGCTCTTCTGACTCCCAGGACGGACTTCATTTGGTTCCTTTGTGTCGAAAGAGGGCTTTGGATTACACAGATGCTGCGTGAGGCCCATTGAAGCTCTAATAGTCTACAGATTCTGTGGTGCGCAGTGTCCAACAAGAAGTTGCAAAAGCTTTTCGAAGGGGACTTTACAGGTGAAGTTGAGAGAGTATGTTCAAAGTGAGGTTTGTCTTTCTGTAGAGAGAGCTTCAGGTCTGAGATGCAGAGACAACAGATCAATTCTCTTCCTCTTGTGGATTCTTCTTCCTTGGCCTCTCCAAGGAAGCTTGGGTCACAGCTTGATGGCTAACAGAGAAGAGCTTTTAATCTTGCTTGCTAGGAAAAGATGGTGCGTGGGAGGCATGAAAACCCTCATTGCTTTGACAAAGAGGTAATGAGAAGTGAAACAATCCGCTGTTCAAGCCCTTGTGACCACTTAAAACCAAAGCAGGTCAGCTATGGGAATGGAGAATTTGAAGAGAGAAAAAGTCAAGAAACAAAGGGCCAGCGTCTTTAGATTCTCAGATAAGACTGTACAGCACATATCTGAGAACACACCAGAAGTTTCTGAGTCTGGTATAGATTGCTGCACTTTCTTTTGGTATTATTTTTAATTTATTTTTTAAAGATTTATTTATTTTTATTTATTTGAAAGTCGGCATTACAGAGAGAGAGAGGGAGAGAGCTCTTCCATCCACTACTTCACTCGCCAAATGACCATAATTGCCAGGTCTGGGACAGGCTGAAGGTAGGAGCCTGGAATTCCTTCCAGGTCTCCCATGTAGATGGCAGGGCCAAGCACATGGGCCATCTTCTGCTGCTATCCCAGGCACATTAGCAGGGAGCTGGATTGGAAGTGGAGCAGCCAGGACTTGAACTGGTTCTCCTATGATGACATTGTCATGGGACAGGGGTTAAGCTGCCATCTTCAGGGTAAACTAGCCCCTCTTTGTATGTATTAATGAAAGGTATTTCAAGCTGCATAAGAATTAACATGAGAGGCTGCCTTTGATGAGATGACCTTTCTCTGAAGTTTTCTCTGAAGTTTTCATTAGGCTGCAAACAAATATTCAGGCACTTCTTTATCATGGGCATAAATATGCCAACCCATCTATGGAGTCTATAGAACAGATATGGTAAATAAGATTTATTTCCCATGATCCTTAATTGTTTGCATGATGGTGGTAGCCTTGTACACTGGGACGAGTAGGATTTGGAAAGTAAATGTGGTCTCTGTGGGAAACTGTGTGGCAGTCCATTAGCAATGTCTGCCATGGTTAAGGAATGGGCCAGTAGGAGCATCAATACTGACCTAGAATAGGGCTACTGTGGTTTGCCATTGGATCCAGTTCTACAAAATATTTGTTACTTATGATGAGATGAGAACAGAAATGCTGCCATATTCAAGTGTTTCATTTCTTTATTTTATAAGGAATTGATCAGTGACAGATTGAAAATAAAAAGAAAACCTTTACTAGAGGTGGTTTAAAAACACTGACTTACAGGCCTGTGTCTGGACTTGTTAGTTCCTGCTAAAGACTTTGAGACACTCTGGACTTGGGGAGATTACAAGTGCAGCAAAAGTCCCGAGCACATTGGCCTTGACATGGAACCATTGACTGAGCATGGGTGTTTGCCAGTTTTCCTCCTCTTGCTTGGCAGAAGGATTAAGATAATAACTACTCAGAGATTACCAGAAATGCCTTCCTGACCTCCACCCATTTCCACTTTCCATTTATTGTGTAAAGTCTTTGCTAACACTGATTTCTCCCGGTGCATGCCAGTGAGGATGCTCAAGGATGATAAAAGAGAGGTGTCCCACATCAGCTGCTGAATTGGCCAGGGTGGCTGCTGGGGCCATGCATCAGCTCAATAGTTGTTCATCCTTTTGTGAATTCTCACTCATTTTGTCAGATGTAAGCTAAGTGTGTCATGGTGCTGGGTACTGGGGCTGTGCTGATGGTCAAGGCAGATGAGTTCCCTGCCATTATGAAACTGACAGTCTTGGAAAGGAGACAGATATTGAATCAACAATATGTACAAGTAGTGATATAAATGCTGGTAAATGCTCCAGTGGGGAAGAATTCCCTGCTCTGAGAATATTTAGTTAGGGTCCTGTTCTCAGAACATTTAGCAGGGCTCCTAGCCTAGCTGGGCATCTGGCAAATCCCCAAGAAAGTGCTGTGTCTGCCAAGTGTGTCTGGACCATGGTGAGTGACTCAGGAAGCTCCTGGGGTAGTGGCCAAGGGACTAATGGAGCAAGGCTATGGAAATTGCAAAAGGAGCTTGTGTTTGATCCCAAGATAGGCAAGGGAGTATTATAGAGTTACAAATATGGATAAGACATGGTCCCTGCTCTCAAAAGGCCATCAGTGTGGTGGGAGACAAAGATACCCAGGCACCTAACTGCAGTGGGAGTTTAATGTGGCCCGGGCTACAGAGAGGAGGGAGATAATGGGGTTAGGAGACTGGAATGATTGAGCAGATGAAACTTGGCTCTGTCACTGTCCAGCTTTAAACACTATCGTAGCTGCCTGTTGTTAGGATGCAGACAAAATCTCTTTATGTGACCCTATGCTTGGGTGGCTGCTTCGGAGCTTGGTGTGTTCACTAGTGCTCTCTCTCACTCTTTCTGCTCCCAGTGTCCTGACTGGTCTTTTTCAGGTCTCAGTATCATCCTTCCCTCCCTCCCTTCCCATCTTTTTTACCTCCCTCTCTCCTTCCTCTTCCTCTTCTCCTCCTCTTTTTCCTCCTCCTTCTTCCTCTTTTTCTTTTTTCTTCCTTCCTTCTCCCTCCTCCTTTTCAAATTTATTTATTTGAAAGGCAAAGTTACAGAGAGGCAGAGGTGGAGGGGGAGAAGAGAGAGAGAGAAAAGAGAGGGATATATATTCCATCTGCTGATTCACTCCCTAAAGGGCTGCAATGGCTAGAGCTGGGCCCATCTGAATTTTGGAGTCAGGAGCTTCTTCCCAGTCTCCCAGGTAGCTTCAGGGGCCCATGGACATGGGCCGTCCTTGGCTGCCTTCCCAGGTGCATTAGCAGGGATATGGATCAGAAGTGGAACAGCTGGGACTTGAACCAGTACCCATATGGGATACCAGCACAGCAGGCGGTGGCCTTACCCACTATGCCACAGCAGTGGTCCCTCATTGTTTCCTTCTATTGCATGGCCTTTGTCCACAGTCTCCTTTTGCTGACTGCTCCCCTTACGCCTGCACCCGACCTCTGTTTGCTACACTAATTCTCTAATTTCTCAGGTCTCACTTTAGACATCCCTGGCTCTTCAGAGGACCCTGTATTTGTCTCTCATAGTGCTTAAGACAAATATAATCCTTATTCGTGTGATTGGCTCTTTAATGTTTGTCTCCCCTGATGCTGTAAGCACTCGATAAATAGTGAATGAATGGAAGAAGAAGATAGCTGGCCTGGCCTGGAGTTATCATTTGTGGGACTGGTGTGAGGGACAGCTGACCTGGGGGATGGACTTGGGGCAAAACATGGAGAATTGGGCATGGCCAGCGCCAGAACACAGCCATTTCCTCTCTGCTGGCTTTTCCTCTCTCCCAAGCATGTGTGAAATGAGCCACAAGGAAATGGGACTTGCTGAAAGGCCACTTTCAAGGGATTATCAAGGCCAAGTCTTAGCTCTTTAGGGCAAGCCGACATCCCAGGTTGATAAACTGCTCAGTGCAGTCTCTGTGAATTATAAGAAAACCCTTCAACCTTAAAATTGCTCAGGGCCAAAGAGCTTCTTGGGGGGTCTGTTGCTCTGAGGGTGATGGGCATGTCGGAAGGCTGGTGGCTGGGACAGTCAGGCCCTGGTGGGCTCCCTCTGTATTTTCCTCTGTTCTGAATGGGAGGAGGCCTTAGGGACCTCAGGTTTTCATTCCAAAACTGGGAGGCCCAATATCTGTGAACGCTCCTGTATAATCATCTATTGCTGTGTAATAGCCAAAATTCAGGCCTTAACGGAATGATTACACTTTCATATGAAGGGGCTTCAAAAGTTCATGGGAAATACGATGATTAAAAAGTTGTGCATAGATTTCAAAAGTTGTTTTGCACAGATTTATTTATTTTAAAGGCAGAGTGCACCACAATAAATATATCTTTTGATTCTGTTTTCCATGTTTTCCAAGAGCTTTTGGAGTACCTTAGTGCCTCTCATGATTTCTCTGGGCAAGAAATCAGAGCAGGGGCACATGATTGGTCTCTGCTGCATGGTGTCTGGGGCCCTTATCTTGGGGTGGCTTGAAGGCTGGGTGTTGGAGTCATCTATTAGACTCCACCTTTCACAGACATAGTTTAAACAAAAGCACAGAGAAGATGCTGAATACTGATACAAGTTCACATGTGAAGGAATGGTGTCATAGCAAAAATACCACTTTCAAAATCGTATTGATCCCTAACCTGGACAGTGCTTTTTGGCAGCAATCCGTAGTCTCCATGTCTCTTGGGGGAAATAGTCAGACTTCTGAGAAGCTTCTCTGCCCTCAATTATATACATGTATGACAGTCTAATTTTAGGTGTGTGTGTATGTGTATATTTGTGTATATTTGTGTGTGTATATGTGTGTGCGTATGTGTGTATTTGTATGTGTGTGTATGTGTGCATTTGTGTGTATTTGTATGTGTATGTGTGTATGTGTGTGTGTGTGTGTGGTGAGAGGTGTGGTTCCTTCTGCCCTCTAGTTCACCTGAAATCCTGTAGACACTGCAGTCAGTCTCCTGGAACCCTAAATAGATACTCAGAGTTAAATTTGTGCTATTTTAGAGCCACCCAAAGAGAAAATCAATAAAGAAACCATGCTAGTAGTGAAGAGTTATATTTAAGAGAAAGTTCTTTGACTGAACTAGTTTAGATGTTAATTTTATTACTCAAGAGGGTACTTTGGAACTCCCTGTCATTATGGAACAATTAAACTGTAGTTCCTTATTAATTTTTACTGCCTTCCTAGGGTAATTAGTGGCACATAATGTGAATTGCATCCCATTAACGAATAGGTTTTTGAACGTGAGTGGGCAGTCTTTTATCTGACCATCCAGCAAGACATGGCCTCTGAAAGGAGGAAGGGTGGATCCTTCCAGAATAGAGGGCCTGCTCACACCTCCCTGACTCGAGGCTTAACCAGGGGAATGCCCCAAATAAAATCCAGGATCATCCGACTTTCAGGAAGGTGTGACGGTGCCGGCTCCCTTCCTTCGTGAAGTTGACAGCCAGAGCAGGGATAGTTCTTTTGGAACAAAGA